>NC_058134.1:148442983-148677582 GCF_016433145.1 Gracilinanus agilis
TTGAACAAGCCATCAAAGAACTCCCTAAGAAAAAATCGCCAGGGCCTGATGGATTCACAAATGAATTCTATCAGACATTCAAAGAGCAACTAATCCCAATACTATACAAATTATTTGATAAGATAAGCAAAGAAGGAGTCCTACCAAATTCCTTTTACGACACAAATATGGTACTGATTCCAAAGCCAGGGAGATCAAAAACAGAGAAAGAAAACTAGAGACCAATCTCCCTAATGAACATAGAGGCAAAAATCTTAAATAGAATACTAGCAAGGAGACTCCAGCAAGTAATTAAGAAGATCATCCACCATGATCAGGTGGGATTTATACCAGGAATGCAAGGTTGGTTCAACATTAGGAAAACCATCCACATAATTGACCATATCAACAGTCTAACAAACAAAAATCACATAATCATCTCAATAGATGCTAAAAAAGCCTTTGACAAAATACAGCATCCGTTCCTATTGAAAACACTGAAAAGTATAGGAATAGAAGGACCTTTCCTAAAAATAATAAACAGTATATACCTAAAACTATCAACAAACATCATATGCAATGGGGATAAATTAGAAGCCTTCCCAATAAGATCTTTATAACGAAAAACTCTGACAGGGGTCCAATTACTCAAATATACAAGGAGTTAAAGCAATTATATAAAAAATCAAGCCATTCCCCAATTGATAAATGGGCAAGAGACATGAATAGGCAATTTTCAGGTAAAGAAATCAAAAGTATCAATAAGCACATGAGAAAGTGTTCCAAATCTCTAATAATTAGAGAAATGCAAATCAAAACAACTCTGAGGTATCACCTCACAACTAGCAGATTGGCTAAAATGAAAGAAGGGGAGAGTAATGAATGTTGGAGGGGATGTGGCAAAATTGGGACATTAATGCATTGCTGGTAGAGCTGTGAACTGATCCAGCCATTCTGACTGGCAATTTGGAATCATGCTCAAAGGGCTATAAAAGAATGCCTGCCCTTTGATCCAGCCATACCATTGCTGGGTTTGTACCCCAAAGAGATCATAGATAAACAGACTTATACGAAAATATTTATAGCTGCGCTTTTTGTGGTGGCAACAAATTGGAAAAGGAGGGTATGTCCTTCAATTGGAGAATGGCTGAACAAACTGTGATATAATGCGGGTGATGGAATACTATTATGCTAAAAGGAATAATAAACTGGAGGAGTTCCAGGCGAACTGGAGAGACCTCCGGGAACAGATGCAGAGTGAAAGGAGCAGAGCCAGAAGAACATTGTACACAGAGACTGATATACTATGGTAAAATTGAATGTAATGGACCTCTATACCAGCAGTAATATAGTGACCCAGGACAATTCAGTGGGATTTATGGTAAAGAACGCTGCCCACATTCAGAGGAAGGACTGCAGGAGAGGAAACATATAAGAAAAACAACTGCTTGAACGCATGGGTTGAGTGGACATGATTGAGGTTGTGGACTTGAAACTATCACACCAATGCAACTACCAACAATTTGGAAATAGGTCTTGATCAAGGACACATGACAAAACTAGTGGAAATGCGCATTGACCATGGGTGGGGGGAGTGCGGGGGGGCGAAGGGGAAAGTAGGAGCGTGAATCATGTAACCATGTTAAAAATGAATATTAATAAATTTTAAAAAAAAGCTTTAGGTATTTTTTAAGGAAAACTAATGCAAAAAGACATTAAATCTTTGTAGAAAGCAAGATTTAAGCAGGATATTCAGGAAAACATCTCAACAAAGTATTCTGAAGCCCTAGGACATATTGTTGAGAATCCACGAAATTTCTTTTGCTATAAAATTGTAAATGAAGTAGAATTTTTTTTTCCTGGAGTACCTTGAGAATTATTTTTCAAAATACCACTTGTCTCACAAAAGTTGCATTTATTCTGAGTGAAGAAGGAAATTAAAGTCTGCTTCTCCTGGGTCTCCTGATTTGACCAAGGCTGAAAGTAAAGGGCTACTCACCAAATGACCCCACTGTTGAGCAACAGGAAGGTTCACCATTCCTTAGACAGTCTAGTAGCCATCTCTCCCGCTTTTCCAATCCCAGTTCACCATATTCCTCTGAATTACTGACCAGTCTAGCTTCCCTCAAAGCAGAGATTAGAGCCTTGGGCCACAATCCTGACAAAGCCTTTCATCTTAAAATAAAATACAGCTATTTTGCCCTCTTGGATGTTCTGTTATTTCCTTATTTTTTTAAATGCCTCCTTCACCTCTCTACAATTCCCAGATATGTATAATCATTAGCATTCCATAATTTAAAAAACATATTAAAATATGAAAATGCAACCTAGTTACATATTAAGCCATTGACATTCTTTCTCAAATTAGTTGATGAAATTAGCAAAGTCGATTGGAAAAAGACTCCAGAAAAATTCATATCTACTCACCATCTTTAGGATCACTTCATTCTGGTAAAGAACCCATCGTTCCTATATTCTAAAACATGAGCCAGAAATCCAAGAACTGTTTTCAGACCACATCTCAAGGTGTATTTTCTTAAAGCTATCATTATAGCTTTAGTGGTAGTATCTTCCCTCTGAAAACAGCATCCATATATTCTGAATATGTCTTGTATGTCCAGAGTTGCTTGCATCTTGTCTCCACTAAATTATGAACTCCTTGAGGGGAAGTGTGTTTTACCTCTTTGTGTATCCCCAGTGCTTAGCACAATGCTCAGTCCACTGCAAATACTTCTAAAATACTTGTTGACTAACAGACTAAGAAAGAACAAGGATACCTGCCAATGGCAAAAACAATCAGTTTTCTTTAACAACCCTCTTGAAAACCAAATGAAAATGAATGGTTTCCATTAAACCAACTCAAGCATATTTTAAACCTCAAAGCAATGTGTTATGTGATCTAGAGGCACAAGAGGTAGGATAGCATTGTGGCTAGAATGTTGGACTTGGAGTCAGGAAGGATTGTGTCTCAATCCTGCCTCAAACTCATAATAGTTGCATGGCCCTGGGCAAGTCATTTGACATCCCTTTGCCTCTCTGTTCTATCTGGGGAAAAGAAGAGGATAAACTACAGCACATGGAGTTGTTCTGTGGATTGAGGCATGTAAACTTCTTTAAAAACATTAAAGCAGTATGTATATCTGTATTTATATAACGATAAATGCATATGTATATATTGTACATGTATTATACAAGAACTATTATTATTATTATTATTATTATTATTTTAAAAGATAGAAATTAGGACTCACTGAAGACTTGGATTCTAGACCTAGCTCTGCTTTTAACCCTGAGTAACTTAAGACATAAGCTTCTCAGTATCTCTATTAACTAATTTCTTCATTTGTTAAATGGTGGACATAATAGCAATTGTAGATATTTCATAGATTTATTGGGAGCATAAATGAGATGATAGGATTATTGATTAAAAACTGAAAGCATCTTTAAGAGAACATCCAGCCCATTGTTTGGAAAATGGCTAAGCAAGTTATTGTACAACAATGAAATGGAATGTTACTGTGCTGGAAAAAAGGTAATTTTGTGAATATAGAAAAAAGTAAAATTACACATGAAGAATTAGGAAAACAATGTATACAAGAACTCCATCCATAATATCATGAATGGAAAGTACAACAAAATGATAGAAATTGAATGTTGCAAAATTAGAATGTCTCCAAAGAAGAAATATGAGAGCACCCTTCCCTACAACTCCCCTATAGAATGTCTGATGATTTTTTATATATTGGTTAGTTTTGCTGAACCTGTTTCCTTTTATGTGTTATTATGAGATGACTTTCTGGAAGGGGAGGGAAAAGGAGGAAAGAGGAGGAGGGATACATTGGGGGAAATAGTTTATTCAAAAACAAAAAATACACAAGAGAACATTTAATTTAATATTCTCATTTTGCTTCAGAGAAAACTGGCTTCAAGGAGTAGTATGACTTGTCCAAGGTCACACAGCTATAGTAACAGACCTGGACTCAAATCCAGATTCATTCTTTCTAACTCCTATATGCTTTTCAACAAAGCAATAGGTGTGAAGAGCACTTTGAAAAGTTAAAAGCATTTTCAAATAGAAGATATTGCTGTTTTATGGCTAGCTTAAGAAGATCCATGCCAGGAAATAAAGAGATAGACTAGATGGCTTTGCAAAGTTTCTTCCACAGCTGAGATTCATCCATATTAAATAGCAAGAGAGCAGCAGAATCTGAAATAACCTAATATTGCTGACTCCTAAACTGTTACCATGATACAAAGTCATATATTCAGTAATTTCCTCATAAGAGTTCACATCATCAAATCTAATTAAATTCTGAACTTTCAGGAAAGGAGAATAAAAAGACAGAATGTTACAACAGATGATTTGTTTTTCAACTTTCAACTCTACTTTGCACTTTGTTTCTGAGGCATTCTTGACCTAGACACTAACTCAAGGTTTTGCTATTTGTTATTCACCTCTACGTTACTATTTCTTCCCCCCTTTTGCAAACCTTTATACAAAATTCATACTGTCTAACTTTGTCCCAGAAATGATATTCACTTCTAATTTCGGATGTGATCTTCACTCTAGCAACCCCTCAAGTACACTGTAACCTTCCAGTAATGTAAATCTTTAGGGAAGAGATCTAATTTAATATCAGTGTCTACCCTAGGCCCTTCTCCCCTCTACTTCAAGGGTATTAATGTATGCAGATACCTAAAGAACATCCACTTCAACAAAACAATTTCTTGTAATATCATCCTCAAATATTGATCCCATGTTAGTGGTACAGTAAGACTATTATATGTTATGTTACCATAATTAAGATACCTTAATTTTGAGCATCATTCAAGTTTCCATCCTTATTTTCCTAATTTCAATTATCACCTCTATGCTGATGATCCCTCCTCTTCATTTCTAACTCATTTTTCAACAATTTACATATACATTTCTAGTTTCATAAATGTTTAATGGCCATCTCAAGCTCAACAGTTTCAAACTCATCTTTCCTATCCATCCTAGCTTCCTCTTATCTGTCATGCCCCAAACCTCAAAAATTTAGTCTTTTTTTTAACCTTATCACTCTACTATTCCTGCAACATCTAAAATGATTCACATTCATTCTCCTTCCTTTGTAATTTCTCTAGAATTCATTTCTACCTTTTCCCTTTTAAGGTTACTGCACTGATATAGGTCCTCATATTTTTACCCATACTTTGCTATCATATCTCATATGTGACTTCTTCGCATCTAGTTTCACCCTTACTCTTTTCCACCCACCCCAACTTTCATATTGTTTTCAAATTAGTCACCCTAAAAACATTTTCAACACATCACTCTTATATTTAATAATCTTCTTTGATTCCATATTACTTTTTTGAGTATGAACATGAATTCAAGAATCTTGCTCAAGTGGCCCCATCTTGCCTATCCAACATTGTCTTCCTCTTATCCTCAACATTCACTTTCCATTTTAATCAGGTAAGTCTTTCTTTGCTGTTCTCCACTCACTCTGCTTTCTGTGCTTTCCTTTCCTACTTATCATCTGCTATCCCTTTCCCTCCACTTTTTTCAAATCCCCAAATTTCAATTCTAACTTCTTTATAAATTCTTCTATGTTCTCTACTAACCTCTAAATTGTTAAACTTCAACTTCCTCTGAATTCCCATTCAGTTGTTTTTTGGTTCTTTGTTCTAAGTAATGCCAGACACTTCATGACCTCATTTGGGCTTTTCTTCACAAAGGTATTGGAGTGATTTGCCATTTTCTTCACTAACTCATTTGACAAAAGAGGTACTGAGGAAAACAGGATTAAGTGACTTGCCCAGGGTTACATGGCTAGTAAATGTCTGAGTCCAGGTTTGAATTCAAGAATATGAGTCTTCCTGACTCCAAGCATGGCACTTTATCCACTTCAAGAACTTGCTGCCCCTGCCCTGAATCCCTAGCATGGATGAAACAATGTGTGGTATAGTGTGGCTTAGTACAAAGAAGTCTAGCCCTAGAATCAAAAGAACCTGGTTTCAAGTAATTCCTTTGACATATTATTCATGGCAAATATTTAACCTTCAGTGTCCTAGAAAAATGTCTAAGAATAAAAGTATTAGACAAATTGCCTATTTGAATCTATTGGGGAGTTTCCACACTGATGAAAGTCAGACATTGGGGTAGATGGCATTTGTTTTTTGAGATTTTTTTAATCCTACTCTAATTTTTTTCCATTAAAGAAACACAATAACTCACAAACTAGAGGACAACCTCCTTAAGGGAAGGAATCATGTACTATATCTTCTGCACAGTACCTATGGACTACATGAAAGGCTGAGATAAACCTGAAACACTTTCTTTGTATCACCTTCTATACCTAGCATAATGATATTCATGAGGCAAAGTTAAAAAAAATTAATAAAGGAATGGTACTTCTTTTATTTTTTAAAACAAATTCTATCATTCGTTTGTGTGTAGGTGAATGCCACAGAATAAAAGCTTCTTGAAGACAGATTGTTTTGTTTTTGTTTTTGTATCCATAGGGCTTACCAAAGCTAGAACATAGTAATCATGATGAATTTGTGATGAATGTTTAATGAAAGAGTTTTTTTCTCCATCTCTTTTCATATTTCCATGAAGCAATTGAGTGAATACCATACTGACTGATCAAGTTAAGTGTTCACTAATTGTCAGATGCTTGAAAAATACTGGAGATTGTGATTTTCAAAATTAATATCCAATATTCTAAGTATTATATTTAATAATATTTATTAATAATAAAGAACATAAAAAAGCTAGAGCAAAAAGCCACTTTCCTCAGCCTCTCATGCGGGAAAAAAGAGGAAGAGGAAATGCTTACAGTAAACTATATACAAAACCTGACCATACAATGTGGTGGAGAGATCAAAAGGAAATCTGGGAAACATATTTCAAAAGGTTTCAAGATTTTCTTACTATACATTGCCCCCTGTGATCCTTTGGGAGACCAGTCTTGCCAAAGGGATCATTTAAACATAACTAACTTATAACTTTAAGTAGAGGTAAATGCAATATTATGATTTTTAAAGGGAAATTACAATAATTTGGGGATAAAAGGGAAATAAAAAAGAAAAAGAACAAAACTAATATTAGGTGCATTGACAAAAAGCCAATTGGGGGCAGTCCCCTTTGGCATAAGAGTGTACATTCAAAAAAATTGCATTTAACCCTCCATAGTTCAATGTAGTACATCCCAAAGTTCACTCTGGATCTTCTGGTGCAGCATGTGGTCTCTACAGGCATTTTCATGGTGTCTTTTGGATTCTTGGAGATAGTCTCATGTACTAAATTAGGCTCAAATTCAAATCAAAGTTCACAGCAATAACATATTTTCCCCTGAGAAGGATAATAACAAACACAAGCATCACTCATGGATGCATAGCTGAGTTATAAGGTATATAAATCAATTGGCAAAAGAAATATAAAATCTTTAAAAAATCCAAATAAAAGAGAAAAAATAACTTGTGGATGAAATATAAAATATCAAAGTCTCATGCCTAAAAAAAATCTAAGTAAAGGAAAAATAAACCTATAACAGGTCTTTGAATCAGGGCCCAATTAAAGTGATTTATTTAATTATGCACTTACCCAATCAGTAGCCAGGACTACAGAAAGTTTGCCACACTATAAATGATAGAATAGGGACTAGATTATGGGAGCCAGGATGCCGTACAAAGTGAGGTGCTTGTTAGGACTCAAGGAAGTCCTGCCTCTGACATATGTCAAAATAGCCACAACCTCAAACCCCAAACAAGTTCAAGTCCTCTTGTCTTGGCTCAAAATTTCATCAATCCCACTGCAATTGGTTGGTCTCTTTGACCTTGTGCTTAATTGGCACTATGCAGGTTAGCTTTGTGCTTCTTTGGCACTGTGCAATGACTCCTTTTGTTCCCTTCTCTTGGAATCAGACAGAATTATTAAGCAAAGTTCCATAATTTTTTTAAAACAATCAATTGCATTGTTACTATAGTCTAAAGCTTTTTTGGGTATTCATTGACATTAAGGTTAATGGACATTTTTAAACTTATATTACTGTAAAATAAAAAAAAAACACCTTTTTAATACTGGTAACATATGCTTTGAGTTAAAAACCTGAGATAAAAACTCAAATATTAAGTTGCACATGCAAGGAAGAAAAACAATAATAAAAATTTTTTTAAAAAACAAAAATATATAGCTTAAAATCAGTGATACACTGTGTCAGCCAAGGAGAGGTAGAATACAAAGGTTTCTCACTAAAAATGAGATCCATTTCCTTTTAAACTTGTCCATGAATCACTATGTGAATGCAAATGATTTTCACAAAGTAACAGCTTTTATAAAGAATAGTAGTACAGTGGTTAATGCACATTCAAAGAAGGTACCAAACGTTCCAAAATTCACCATAACCCAATTAATGACACACATGAGTCTCTATATAGCTACTAGCTGTATGACATTTAAAACTATGCAATCATGGATATTTGTCACAAGTTCAACACATGTAGTAAATCTTTCAACCTTGGCAAAGATATTTTTAACAAAGTCTATTACTGCCATTATTCGAAAATTTGGCAGAGGAGCCTAGAAAAAAAAAAAACAAACCTCTGTACTGCTGATGAAAACCTTTTGAGGTCTATAACATTACTAAGAAATCTAGATTTTTCTGGTGGAAGTAGATTAAACTGAAGAGTTAAAATATCATGCATGCAAAATCTACTTTTGGCTTCCTGTTTTATATAAAAAAAATTTTTGGCAGGAACTTCTATTTTGTTCTCTACCTTTAATTCAACATTTCTTATAATCTATATATAATAATAATAAATATCATTCCAGAAGCTACTAGATATGTAAAAACTCATTTCTTAAGACCCCTTAGAAGCATTTTAAATCCTTAAGTCATTAAATTCCCCAAATATTGTATACAGGTTGTAACCAGTTTTGGTGAATTCCATCCATCCTGTATGTGACAATTAATAAAAGCAAAAAAGGTACAAAAGGCTATATAAGCAACATGTGACCTCAGTCAATCTGCTGTTAAATCCAGCATTCATAAGGAATTATGGTTTTTCCACTTAAAAAAGTTTATGTAAGATGTTCATGGGCTTTTACAATATGTAATAGGGGAAAGGTACAAATAAGAGATCATGTAGCAGAATATGTCTAATAGGCAAAACATAGTGTAGTGCAAAAGGGTGCATATTAACTCTGAAAAGCCTTACTGCAGAGTTTCTGACAGTTGAAAAGGGTTTAGAATCCTGAGGTTAGTCAGTTGACCCTGGGGACTCGATGAGAGTAGAAGGGTCAACAGAGCTCTGTTCTTTAGACTGAAAACCTGACCTATATTCTGTAGCTTTTCTCTTAAAATTTGTTAGTTTAACTAATTCCTTTAGATCTTCCTAACTTCCCTTATTCCCAATCATCATTTTCCCTTCCTAAATTTCTTGGAGTTTTGAAAGGAGGGTGGATCTGGGGTTAGCTTTCAAACTTGGAAGACATAGTTTCCCTGTAGTCAAATAGGGCTTACCCTTGTTACAAATTATCTCTTGAATCATTGTATCCAACTTTCCTAATCCTATAGGCTACAAAACCTCTCTGAGCCAAGTTTAAGGCAGGCCCTTTCTCAGTCTCACATTCCTGTCTCCCTCCCCCACTTGAAGCTTCCCTAGGTGGCTGTTAGAGTTACCTTGTACCCCTCTATCCCTTCCAATCAACCCTAAAACTCAATAAACCCTGTTTGTCAATTAATCAAACCTTTGGCTAATTCATTAGCTGGTTGATAAGAGAGGGAGAAGGGGAGAAAGGAATAATATTGTCTCTGGGTTCTTGAAGGGAATTGGAGGTGTCCATTTTGGAGGAATGTAATCTCAATACTTCCTCTGAGGTCTTCCTTTGTGAACCTGAGAAACTGACTAGAAAGCCCTCTAGTTAGTTTCAAGCCATTCTTGGCTGGCCCTAACTTTTGTCTGTAGATGTGTCCTTCCTACTTAAAGGGCTCAGTCTGTTTCCCTTTAGTGTCTCTGTCTCAAACCTGTGTCCCAGTCTGTGTCTCTCAGACTGCAGCTACCTGCCCAGAATACCTCATCCTCTCCCCTGCAATTCTTTATACCTCCGTGTTTATATTCCCTAAACTCAGTCATTCCCTTACTTCTCTTACCACCTCAATCTACCACCTTCACCATTGTATCTTGTTTATCTATTTACTGCCTTAGGGATCCTGGCTGGCTCGCCAGATGTAATATGGGAATTTAGGCAAAGATGTTATAAGGGGATTAAGCTGGTAGGGTAATATACTGGTTGTAATATGGGAATAGACTAGAGGTAATAGGGAGATTAAGGAAAGGTAAAGTTGTAATAGGGAATAAGGCAGGTAAAGGACTAAAGGTAATGTGAATAGGGATAAGGCACTGTGAATAGGGATTTGTGGATCCCTAAGGCAATAAAGTGGATAAGGAGAGTACAATAGTGAAGCATGATAAATTAAGCTGGTAGGAGAGGTAAAAGAATTGCAAAGGAGAGGATGAGGTATTTTGGGCAGGTAGCTATGCTAACTGGGAGACACAGACTAGGTACACAATTTAGAGACAGAGACACTGAAGGGAAACAAATTGAGCCCTTCAGGTAGGACAAACAGTGTTTGTTGAGTTTTAGGGTTGATTGGAAGGGATAGAGGGATACAAGGTAATGCTAACAGCCGCCTAGGGAAGCTTCAGGTAGGGGAGGGAGACAGGAATGTGAGACTGAGAACGGACCTGCCTTAAACTCAGCTCTGAGAGGTTTTGTACCCTATAGGGTTAGGAAAGTTGGCTACAATGATTCAAGAGATAATTTGTAACAAGGGTAAGCCCTTTTTGACTATGGGGAAGCTAAATTTACAAAGTTTGAAAGCTACCACCCAGATCCACCCTCCTTTCAAAAACTCACAGAAATTTAGGATGGAAAATGATGATTGGGAATAGGGGAGGTTAGGGAGATCCAAAGGAAATAGTTGAGCTAACAAATTTTAAGAGAAAAGCTGCAGAATATAGGCCAGGTTTTCAGTCCAAAGATAGAGCTCAGTTGACCATCCTACTCTCATCAAGTCTCCAGGGTCAACTGACTAACCTCAGGATTCTAAACCCTTTTCAACTGTCAGAAACTCTGCAGTAAGGCTTTATAGGGTTAATAATGCACCCTTTTGCACTACAATAGTCGCTTAAAATGATTCAGTGTAACAGAATAGTATTGACTAGATTAATATATATGAACTTAAAAAATTAAATCTTAAAACAATCAGCAAAATATAATAAGCAATGACAGGATACCAGCAACGAAGTCAAAAATCCTTTTTTCCAATTCCAGTAGATTTCTTTACTATTTGGAGGGGAAGAGACTCAAAAGGTTAACATCAATAAACTTCCAGATCTCTTTTAAGGTTCCTTCCCCTTCCCCAGTATTTATTATCCATTTGCATTTCTTTAGTCACTGCTCTGGAGTTCTTCATACATGCACTGGGCATAGTGTGGATGACCCCTAAAATGGGTATGTTGTAGAGGCTGAGCAGGCCAACATAGTGAGGTGGTATAGGAAGACTAATCTCCCCTCTGAATTTTAAGATTAGTGAAGCTCTCAACTGCAAGGTATCCAATCAGCACAAAAAGCCCCAGGATCAGTAGTAAGAAAAGACATACTAAAGCTGTAAACTGCATTAGCTCTATAAAGCACTGTGGAAATGGAAGCTTTTTGAACATTATTCCTCAAAAAAATAAGCTGAATAGATTTTATTTACAGAGTAAACAAAAAGGGCAAAACTTTGAGGGAGAACAATAGCATATTTGCATATGAAGAGCTGGTTTTGGTGTTTTGTGTCAGGAGAGAAAAGAAAAAAATATCAAAGACTTATTCCCTAAAACTCTGACTTCAAGTCCACTGATTTTGGACTTTCTGGATTCCCTGAGAAAAACTCTTTAGTAGCAGCCTTCAGTAGGAGCCCAAAGTCAGCTTTAAAAAAAATCTCCCTGAAAACTAGAAGGGGAGTGGGGCTGAATAGCTTGTTTTTTTCTGCTACACACTGTGTTTCCCTTATGAAAATGACTAGGACAGACTGGAAAACCCATGTGGGGTGAGGGTGGGGATCCAAAGGGATTGGAGGTCTCACCCTTCCATGGAAAGGAAAAAAAAATGACACAGATGAGTGGCACAAGGGTCTGGTTGTAGGCTGTTGGAGGTTGCAGGCTAGGCAGGTAGCACTCAGGCTGAATATAAAGCAGCAGAAACAGTAGTGGGCAGAGCAGCAGTGACCAGGATGGTGGGAAAGCAGGTGGGCTGAGTGGCCTGTGAGAAATGGCAGGAGAGCAGGCTTGAAAAATTTATCTATTCTCTATTCTTTCGCAAAGACTTAAATTTTGTTTTAGAATTCTATCCCTACATGGTAAGCCATGTGTTTCAAAATTAATATCCAATATTCTAAGAATTATATTTAATAAGATTTATTAATAATAACTAACAAAAAAAGCTAGAGCAAAAAGCCACTTTTCTCAGCCGTGCATGTGGGAAAAAAGAGGAAGAGGAAGCGCTTACAGCAAACTATATACAAAATGTGACCATGCAACATGGTGGAGAGATCAAAAAGAATTCTGGGAAACATAGTTCAAAAGGTTTCAAGATTTTCTGACTACACAGTATATAAAGAAAGCCAAAACAATCCCTGCCCTCAAAGACATTATATTCTAAGGGGAAAGACAATATATAAATCTATAGCTTTACTTACAAGATACTACATGCTTTTGTAATTCCCGGCACTCACTCTGGTTTTCTGTTTTAGGGGTAACAACATTTTAATGTTGCTGTTACGCATGTGTTTCTTTCTGGGAATAGTATGATCTCATTTTTCTTTCATTTCTGTGAACAAATTAAAAATCATTAAGATGTGAAGCAGTTTTCATTTGTTTTAATTACTTTATAATTCCACCCACTTATAATACATTAAAATATTGCCCATAAATTTGAAAATTATGTGGCAATAAAAGTAATTAAAAAATGAGGCATTATCAACAATTTCAGTATCTGTTGCTTTCCAAACTTCATATGAATAGTGTCAGCAGGAAGCCTGTCCAAACTCAGGAGAATAGCTGTGATCTATTTCTTGTGGGAAATTCAGTGAAATGAATATGCTCATGGTTCCTATCTTTAACAAGACAGTGATGAAGTTTGCTTTTCAAAACTGAAAATCCCTATGTGGTTGAAGAGTCCCCAGATCCATCACAGTGGGAAAGCAGCATTCACTGATTAGCTGCTTTTTTATTCCAAATACCCTCTTTTCCCTAGGGTCTTCCTCAGGATTGAATATTGAATATATCAGCATGGCCTCTATTCAAACCCAGGGCTAAAGCATGATGGAAAGATGTTTTTGAACATCAAGAGATTGAAGATAGAGGTGAGAACACCTCTCAATCAAACTTCCTTAAATCAAAAGGACTAAGGTCAGACTTGCCCTTTGTGAATTTAGAAAAATCTGACCTATACCTCCCCAAAGGAAGGATGAGCTATTTCCACTCTGGGTGCACAGAAGAGTCGTAAAATATATATGAGTTATCAATGAATGTATGTGCATATATATATTCATATGCATGTACATATATGTATATTTACATATGTATGCCCTTTTTATTTTTATCCTCCAGAGTGACAAAATTTAGAATTGTTATGTCATTGCAGATAAAGGAAAAGATATAGATTAATTTATTTTGTATAGATTTTTCTTACCCAGAATAGTGAGTATGGTTTTTATAAACTTTTTAAAAAACTTGCCTATTACATGTCACCTCAAAACACATCAGCTCTTACATTCACATATGACTCAATTTTTAAAAATTATTTCTTATTGAAAAAAATCTAAGCATGAGAACATTTCCTCAGTGTCCTTTAGTGTTACCAACTTAAAAACTCAATGTTCCAAGACTGTTCATGGCAAAAAAAAATATTGTCCTGTGAGCAAAAAGGTCTTGAGAGTCAGCACTCTAGAGTCAAATCCAGGACTTTTGCCAAATTCACAGCATAATGCATCATGTCACAAGTCTCCATTGGCTCCCATATTTCTGTCTCACAGGTTGGACATTTTAGAATTTCTTACCCTTAGAGTCACAACTTTTGGTTAAAGTATTATCTCCAGGAGGACCTAGTTAAAATTGAAATGGTCCTTTAGAAGGTGTGGAAAGGAGTAGTGTGTTAAGAAGAAAATTAATATATAAATGCCTTTCAGTTCTTCAGATTATCTCTATTCTTCTAAGAATCTGAAAAAAATGGGGCTTGAGAGAATTTGTAGGTTCTTCAGTTTAGAACTAGATGGAATTTAGAACTTATCCAGTCCATCCATTCATCCCTTTTACCAGACGAGAAAACTGAAGTCCAAAGAGGTTGTGGCCATCTAAAAGCGCAAAGGTAGCAAATGGAAGAATTTGATTTGAACCCAAATCTCTACTCCAAATTCAGAACTCTTTTCAGTATATCACTCTGCTTTAGACATTTCTTAATTCCCTTTTATTTATAAGAATATGGGACAAGTTTTGATTGGCAAAAAAAAAGGGAAGCAAAAAAGAAAAAAATAAAAAGAAGACATGAAGGCAGATGCAGGTAAAATTCCTCAATGGAAAAGTGGACATTGAGACAAATACCAGGTAATTTTTCAGTTAAGGGTAGAAAAGGAAGAAAGAAGGAAAGGAAAGAGTGAAGAACCTTCAGAAGGTAAGTGAGAGGCTTGAAAGGAGAATTTAATTTACTTTACTCAGTTTTACCTCAGGCTAAGATTCAGTGACAATTTTGCTCTGTATGGTGCTGTTTTTATCCAATTATTCATGCATCAGTTTTATTATGAGTTTTAGCTAAGGCTATTCCAGAATTAAAACTATTCAAGCATGTCAGGTTCCAGGTACAAAATATTATTACTTTCCACAAACAATGGCAACAGCAATGGGTTTTGTCAAACTAGGAAGGAAGCATAAATGCATCTTATAAACTTTTACAATTTTGTCAATCTTAGCTAAGAAAATTACATGATTAATTCCTAGAGATTATATCTCAAAGTATAAAAGTTCCTTTAAAGAAAAAGAGTCTTTCTTTTACTGACTTGGCAATAATCAATCAACAGCATCTTTCACTGTTAAATAGAATGCTGACATTGTCAACAGTAGTAATGAACAGATGCTTAAGCATGGCCCATAGCACTCGCAAAATCAAGATGTTAACAGTGGTTCTAAATTTAACAAATAAAGCCTGCATCCATGCCTACATTTTCTTCAGTAGTTCATTATCCTTCTCCTATATTGTAAATGTAAATTTACCTGAAGGTTCTGTCTTTGGCTCCATTCTCATTTCACTTGTAGAAATAACAATAGCAATAACAACACCAACAATAATATTTATGTGGTGCTTTAAGGTTTGGAAAATGCTTTATGTGATATCTTATTTGACCTCACATTAATCCTAAGAAAAATATTGTTATATGAAATATAGGCTATTATTTTCTCCATTTTATAAATGAAGAGACTTATACTTTCTCCCTATAGGAGCTCATTTGCTCCAATGGCTCCAATTTTCAAATCTATGCAGATGATTCCCAAAATGTACACTCATATATTAGCACGTTTTTCCAGTAGTTTAGTCTTGCATTGATAATTGTTGTAAATATCCATTTAAATGTTCTGCTTGCTCTTCAAATTTAAGAGATTCAAAATGAAACTCACCTCCTCATCAATTCAGGCCCCTATTTGCCTTCTATACATATACCATCCTTTCTGGGCAACCCATAAGTTTAGAACCATGAAATAATTTTTAACTCCTCTCTCACTATCAGTCCCATATCCAGTAAGTAGCCAAATTCTGCTCATTGCTTCACAAGTGGTCCTTCTCCTTATATTCCACTCCTTTTCCAACTCACCCTTCATGTCACAGACTGTGTTATCTTCTTAACGAACCACAGTGATTACATGGCCCCTTAACTCAAAAACTGTGCATGCTTCTCCTATTTCACACTAAGATATCAGAAAGAATGGTGACATGAATAACAAAGTAATTGAAATATTCTTGTCGGAAATGATAATGTTGACTTGATTACTAGTAGAAAAGAAATGAGACTGGCTATCTTCTTTTTGCCCAAACGGGGCAAAATAATGTGCAATTCTCAACAGTCAGAGCTTGGGTCACAATCTTGGGATCCTCTGTCCTAGATAAAAGTAGAGGTTGAAGAGCAGGTGTCACCATGTGGAGACAGATAATTGCAACAAATTATTGGGAAATGGGAGCTATTAAGTTATTGACTATTTTGACTAATAATATATTAGAGTATTATCAATGGAGAAGACAATATGAATACATAGGTACATGAAAAATAAATAAAACTGATAAAAAGTAACTCTGGATGGAGGATGGGGTACAGATAGAAGTAGAAAAGACCCACATAGAAAGTGGCTTTTGAACTGAGATTTGGAGATAATAAGAAATGCTAAGAGGTGATTAAGGTCTGCATATGTGTGTCTGTCTGCATGTGTGTATATAGGTATGTACATATATGTCTGCATATATATATATATATTATAGATTCAACATTTGTTGAATCTATATAAGTAGAATATATGTTCTTTGAGGGCAGGAACCATTTTATTTCTTTGCATTCACAGCCTAAAATTATACATTATTTAGAACAGGTGCTAAAGAAATGTTTCTTAAATTTTTAGGCAAATTCATTAAAAAGGTCACTTTAAATATCTGAAGCACTAAGACAACAGTTCCCCTAAGCCAGTGATGGCAAATCTTTTAGAGACCGAGTGCCCAAACTGAAAACTGGGTGAAGAGGAGGAGGGGAGCAACCCCAAACTGCTACCCTCTGGCTTTGTAGTAATGAACTCTGGAGAACTCTGTGCTGGGGCAATGGTGGGCATGCCCACAGAGAGGGCTCTGAGTGCCCCCCACTATGTGCTATAGCTTTGCCAACAGAGCAAAGCAATGGGTGTTAAAGGAATCATTCCATGCCTTTTGCCTGGGAAAATTCCCATTTTCTTTCAATTCAGCACCCCAAAGTTATAGAGATAGCAGTGACAACTGAATTTTCTTGGATTGAATTATTATTGAGGATAGCTAAGGGAGAGTTTGCCACAAGTGATATGAATCTTGGTTAGCAAAATGAAATATTTAAATTAGAAGAGGTTTTTTCATTGGGCATTACTTCTCTGCAAAATACCTGTGACAGCTGTCCCTGGATGTCTGCATATTCTACATCACCCCTACATAAATTGCACATTTGTTGAAACAAATCTGCAGAAAAATAAGGAGAAGCACCACTTTCAGCATTTTCAATTTTAACATTGACTCAACACCTACGAGAAGTAAGGTTTCTGGGTATTTACTCCAGGATATCTATATTCCTGAAACAATTAGAAAGAGCCTTTCCTTTGAGAGCAGCTCAGTCTTCCACGAACCTTTACTCAATTTGGGGGCGGAGGGCAGAGAGCTCAGCGTTGGAACCAGCCACCTGTTATCAGAAAGAAAGCTAAATTGCATTTTAGCATCTGTAGATTCAATCTATATCTTTTTCTTCGTTCTATTGCTTTTTTTCATATGGTCTTTACAACTTCACTCAAAATATGTTATCCAGTCACCAGTTCCACAAACAGGACTTTTCAATCCTTTACATCTGCACTGAGGAAACTTTTCTAAAAATTCAATACAGTGATGAGGAGATATATCCTTTGCATAAAACTCTATTAACAAGTGATGGTACCAGAGGGTGAGGTAGAATGAAGGTTATATTTCATTGACTGAGAACTAAATATGGCGGGGGAAAGTTTTCCTGCCAAAATGAATGAAAGAGAAAAAAAAGTTCTTTACAATACTGGATGCATACAGTGTACACAGATACATAATGTGTGCTTTCTCAATTACTGACAATGTAATTGGAGACTTTTCTCTCTCTGATTAACCAGTTAAGTCTTTTCTATATCACACTCCCAACTGGCAAATCTATGTATGTATTTTTCACTTTGGGGAAATATATATGCCTCAAGACCCAGCCATCAATCAAGAATTGACAGAAGCCATTTAATGTTGTTGCTCAGTCGTTTCAGTCTTATCTCACTCTTCTTGACCCCATTTGGGGTTTTCTTGGCAAAGATACTGAAGTGGTTTGCTATTTTCTTCTCTGCGATTGAAGACATTTACCTAGCCTTAAAATTTAGATATGGGGCTGGCTAATATCTGTATAGGAGAGGCAGAATACTATGATGTATAGAGAGCGGGGCTCCAAGTCAGGAATACCGGACTTCCAGTCCTGCTCCTGCCATTGCTGTGTCATCCTAGGCAACCTATATAACCTGTATGTCCCAAAGCAATTCTTAAGGCTGCAAATTGCAGAGGAAGGGCCAACCTGCATTGGGAGAGGGAGTTTCTCATTGGTTTTTCTCTACATAAATGAAATCACATCTGTTTATTTAAAGAGTTTCTTCTATTGAAAAATCTCAACATTAAACAAAATGAACATCTGCTAAAAGGGAAGAGGCAAAGGACCTGATTTTTCCAGTCAGTCAATGAAACAACCATTCATTAAGTACCTAGTATGTAACAGGCTCTGGGATGACAATGACAAAAACAAAACAGTACTGGCCCTTGGGGAGCTTGTTTTATCAGGGGCCCAAGATTCCACACCAGATCACCAATATTTAGTGATCTTTAATTAAATTAATGTGGGTACCCTAAGAAATGATGAACAGGATGATGACCAAAAAAAAATACCTGGAAAGATTTATATGTATTGATTAAAAAGTGAACAGTACTAGGAGAACATTGCACACAGTTACAGCAATAAAGAATGATGATCGACTGTGAATGACTTAACTGTTATCAGCAGTGCAAGGATCCAGGACAACTCCAAGGGACTCAGCATGAGAAAGGCTATCCATCACCCAAGAAGGAACTGACAGAGGGGTCGGGATGTAAATTAAAGGATTCTTTACCTTATTTCCTTCATGAATTTTTTCTCTAGTGTAAGTGATATGTGTCTTCTTTCGCACACAAGGAACATGAAAATATGTATTGTATGATAACTTATGTCTAGCCTTTATCACATTGCCTTCTTCTTGGTGAGGGGAAAGGGTAGAGAGGTAGGGAGAGAATGTGAATTTCAAAATGTCAGAAAATGATGAATAAATTTGCATCTATGTGTAACATGGAAATAATATAAAATAAAATGCATTTATATGGCTGTTTCCTCTAACAATTATGATTACGACTACTCTGTGTCTCTTAGGAAATAGATCTTCCAGCAGAGTCCAACCTGGTGATACATGTCTCTTAACTTGGATAGAACAACAGACATTCTAACAATCATGATAATAATAATAGTTCATATTTATAAAACACTTTAATAATTATATGTTACATATTATTAATATATAATGTTTATGTAATTATATAATATTGATTAATTAATATATATTAACTCATTTAATCCTTATAACAACTTTGTGAAGTAAGTTCTAGCAAGTGATTTATACTTATATTTGCTAGATGTAACCTGTACTTGAAGTTGGGATGACTCATCTTCTTAAGTTTAAATATGACCTCAGGCTATAGCTGTGTTTTCTTGGGCAAGTCACTTAACAGCCTCAGTTTCCTGATCTGTAAAATGAACTGGAGAAGGAAATAGCAAATCACTCCAGTAGCTTTACCAAGAAGTCGCCAAATGGGGTTACGGAGAGTTGGACATGACTGAATAACAACAAATGTGCCAGGTATTAAGGATGCAAATACAATGAATGAAATGGGGAAAGAAACAAAGATATATAAGTATATACATGAATATATTATTATCGTTATTTTACAAATGATGAAATTGAGGCTGGCTTGCCCAGGACAGCTAGGTGGCTCAGTAGATAGAGTCATAGATCCTAGGTCCAAATCTGGCCTCAAACATCTCTCAGCTGTGTGACCCTGGCAAGTCTTTTAATTCCAATTGTTTAGTCTTTATGACTCTTCTGCCTTGGAATCAATACTTAGTATTAATTCTAAAACAGAACTTAAAGGTTTTTAAAAGATGGGGAGGGACTTGCCCCAGATCATACAATAGAACTCAGGTCTTTTTTATTCTGAGTACAGTTTTTTATATACAATATCATCTAGCTGCCTCTGTAGGAGCAGATGCCAGAGCGCTTCTTTTCTGGTATAGCTTTCTAAAGCCCAGGGTCACCTGCATGGCACCCTGATTCATAAAAATAAGCTTTTATAAAATTGATGTTAAAAAACTAAAAAAAAAAAAAACCTAAATAAACCATAGCATTTCCCCATTTTGAAAGAATGTCACGGATAATTTCAGAGAAGGTGTGATCAAGGCTACAGGTCTATTTTTCATGTATAGGAATAGTAGTGATGCCCCAGGATACTTTGGTGGCCAGAACAGTCAGAAATGGTTCCAAAAGAAAATGTCTCACTTAAAAAAGTGGCAAATTCAGTCTTCCAAGGCCAGGGCAATGTCTTTTCTTTTGTGCCATAATACCTAATTTGCTTCTGAACACACAGTAAATAAGCAGCGATACTCACTGAAAGCTAAAGTGAATGGAGGTATTTTTTTTTAATTCCACATAGTGGAAGATCACTTGCCTATCATTAATGCTAATCCATCATTTATTTGTGTCCTTAGAGCATTTTCCAGGCAGCGGAGATGATGGAAGTAGTATAACTAATTAGCTTGTCTATCGTGGAACAAACCAATTCAGTGTCTAGGGCATGGGTATCAAAGTGGGCTCTAACTGCCACAAGCAGCCTGAAAAACTCATGTGAATCCAAACCAGATTAAAATGTAATTGGAAAATGTTTTTAAAAATAAACATACAATAGAGAGATCATATTAATTTGTGATATTCTAAGTCATTATGCAGCCTTCAGGAAACAAGTTTTATTTGAGTTTGACACCACTGGACTATTTGATGTCATCTGTCCCCTTCAAAATGAAGGATGAAAGACAATTGGTCGAAGGGATAAGAAAGGACTTGAACACCAAAGCCTAGCTTTGCATTTGGAGGATGTTTGCAGTTTTATTTTGGGATGGGCCAATGATTTACATTTTATGAGGAGAGAAAGGTAAGATAGGTGACAAGAAACAGAGAATCAGCATTTAGGTTTAGTCACAAAGGTGGCTACTCTCTTCATGTCCTATTTCTCAAATGTCACCTGAAACTATGTGTGACCATCAACAAGCCACTTAAGGATTGCGATTCTGAGTTTACTCTTGTGTAAAATGGAGATAATATCTGCACTACCCAACTTACAGGTTTGTCCTACAAATAGCACTTTTTAAACCATGAGGGATGATAAAATGTAAATTTTTAAGGCTATGAACACAGATACACATGATAAAAGTGTAAGATAACAATAATACTGGCTTCCTCATGAAACATCTAAGTTATCTGATACTTTTGGTAAATGAATTGTTTCCTATAAATGAATTTTCCAGACAATTTGAGTCTAACCTTTTTGCATGATTTTTTTTTTTCATTTTAGCTTTTTTCTGTGAATCTCTCTAAAGGCACCTTATAGCTCCCTGTCTTTTTTGGACTGTTTAACACATATTTTCTAAATGTTTTATTTTTACCAGTCTTTGAAATATGCACATTTTTATCCCTACACTCAATGGCTCCCAAATGACTTTGCTGTTGTTTTAAGTCCTGCATGTGTTTGGAGTCTTTATTCTATCTCCTCCCTCATAGATAGGAAATCTTACTTCCATCAGTGTACCTACCTGAAGCAGCCCTCCTCCTGAACTGTGGCTTCAAATTTACTGTGGTCTAAGAACCTAGACTAAAGGGTTTTCAAAATAATGAGGGTTCAATGGACTTCATGAGAAATTTGCACTTTTCTATTCCTGACAAGTAAAAATAACCTTCAGCAAGTTGATCCTTGTTAACAAAAGAACCAAAAACTTGTCAAAGGAAATCTAAATGAGTTGTTACTCAGATGGATCAACAAGATCATCTCAGGCTAAATATCAGATAATTCTCATAGCAAAGGGTCAGTTTAAAGATCATACACAATAAGTTCTGAAATAGGTATATGGATTTTAGGGCAATAATCCCGGGTAGATACAGAATAGTTCAATGCCTGGGAACTGAAATAAGTGGATCAATGGCTAGAGCTCAAGACCTGGAGTCAAGAAGACTTGTATTCTAATTCTATAGTCAAGAAGACTCACCTTTCTGAGTTCAAATCTGACCTGAGACACCAACTGTGTGAGCCTGGACTAGTCCCTTAAGCCTGTTTGTCTCAGGTTTCTTATTTGTAAAACATGCTGGAGAAGAAAATGGCAAACCACTCCAGTATTTCTGTGAAGAAAAGGCCAAATGGCATCACAAAAATCACTTCAGACATGACTGAAAAATGATACAAGAACAAAAGCTACAGAGCTAGAGTGGGTTTCACTGGAAGTGTTTGGAAAGTTGGAATCACAGAGATTTCGGTGTAAGTTGCCTCTGATTCTTATGGCAACGTAATCATGCATGAGTGAGTCTATTTCTTTATAGTTTCCATATCTATTAAATGGGGATGACATAGTATCTATCTTATGTGGTTAATGAAAGAATTAACTTAGATAATATATGCAAAAGCACTTAGTAAACCTTAAATCCTAAGACAAATTACAGAAGAAGATGGGTAGATGTAGGGCCATAAATTTCGAGAACACAGGTGTCACCCAGAGCTTTCAGTATGCTCAAGTACTCATCAGCTATCGCCTGATGTTTTTTTATCTATTCACCCCCTGCTTCCCTGTTTCCATAAATGGGGTGGGAAATGAAAGCACATAAGCATGGAAGTTGGTGATATTTATTTGGATGACTGAAAAGCAATTTCTGTTCTCTGTTCCAACGCTTCAGTGCTTTGGGGTGTGGAGATGACCTCAGATGATCAGAAGCTATACCAGTAGAAGAGGCACTTTGCTATGTTTTACCAACAAAGTCTTTGTGTGTGAGTCTGCTAATAAACTGGCTCTGCTGGCTGAGGACCAGGCTGGTTAAGCAAAGAGATACTGGCCGTGAGGCGATGGATTCTTTATGAAGTCAAACTCATGGGCTCTTTAGAGAAACAACTTTCTGGAGCTTTTGGCAAGGGGCCAGTAGAACACTGATTTGACTGAATCTTACGGAATAAAACAGACATAACTTCTGTTCTAAATATTCTCTTGAGGTGGTGGTGCATACTTAATGGGGAAATGCAAGCATATGGACTTTTGTGGCAAATTTCTATTTCAATACAAACTGGAGATCTATTTAAGTCATTTCTAAAGTCCAAAAATATTTTCAGTGATAACCCTCCAGTTCCAGATTGCCCTCTTGACAACATGAGTAAGGAATTAGCCTTGAAGCCAAGAGGACGTGGGTCCAACTCCTGCTCCCGACACATACTGGTTTCATGAACCCAGGGAAATGAATCTCTTAATGCTTTAGATGAGAGGTGCTTCCCCACCCTCACCCCTGGAACACACACACACACACACACACACACACACACATACACACAGTTGGAGCCCCAATATCCCCCAGTACAATCCAAACCAGAATAAAAGGTAAATAGGAAATAGTTAATAAAATATGTACAAAATACAATAGAAAATAGAGAATCCTTTTATGTGGTTTTCTAAGTTAATTTGCTACTGGAGAGATTTTTATGTATAGTTTAATGGTTCCATTTCTATTTAAGCCTGATGCTACTGCTTTATGCAACTTTCCGATACAGTAAATTACAAAGAATGAATGTCTTTAATGAATACAATGTACAAAACATTCTGTTCATAGAAGGTGCTATAAAACCCATATAATAAGCAAACCAGTAAAGCTAAAGTAACAAGGCACCTTGAGGGAGAGAGGAGGAAGCATTTCCTAGCAAGTAAAACCACTATCCCTTTGAACAGGGATACTGATTGCAGTCAAGTGCCCTCCACCATCAGCCTGGGAAGCAACATCTATAGACATTCAGCCTAGTTACTGCTCCTGGCAGGTGCTACAGTCATAGGAGATCCAGGAAAGAAAGTTCCTGTCCACAAAATCCTTGGCACTGTCAGATGGTTCAACCTCAGGGGTGCCACACTCCTAACTCCCCTGGGTGAAGAAGGGTTATCTGTACTTAAAG
Source organism: Gracilinanus agilis (assembly GCF_016433145.1). Classification (NCBI taxonomy): domain Eukaryota; kingdom Metazoa; phylum Chordata; class Mammalia; order Didelphimorphia; family Didelphidae; genus Gracilinanus; species Gracilinanus agilis. Next base: position 148,467,090 of record NC_058134.1, read on the forward strand.
TCTGCAGATGCCCTGTCTCTGGCCTGGGAAGGAAGCACTAGCCAGTCTGAAGTTCGGAGGAGAGGCCTAGAGGTAACAGCCAGAGTCTAGGGTACCCAGGAGGAGCCTAGATACAGAAGAAGAAACTAAGAAGGCAAAAAGCAAAGAGTTGATAATATCTGCTATTCCTGTCTAAAGTGATCAAGGGGTGCTTGAAGGTTTATTGTTCAGTTTGGAGTTTCATAAAACAAGGTTGTCATGGGTATGACTGATTTCCAGAACTAGTGGGCATCTCCTTTAAAATTCGAGGTAACTGTGGAGAGCAAAAGTGATATAGAGAGGGAAGGAAGGAGAGAGGTGGGGAGGAACAGGAGGAGAGGGAAGAGTGTGTGACAGAGAGAGGGGGGGGAGGGAGGGAAAGAGAGGGAGAGACAGAGACAGAGACAGAGAGAGATACCATATTCTGCAAAAACCTGTTTTCCTGATCTTATTTTTCAATTGTGGTTTCTTACATATCCAATTCTATTCCTTTTGGCTATTCGAATTATTCATAACCCTCAGTTCTGTTTTGGTATCTATTGCTACCTGTTTCCTTAGCTTTGACTTTTATCTTTCAGGTCTTTTTTCCACCTCATTCTTCACTCTCAGTATCTTCTAGATGTCTACTAGGGGAAAAAAAAAGCCTATGCATCACAGACTCAACTTTATCTAGGTGGAGCTCTTGTTTTTCTTTCTAGTCTATAGATGATACCTATTAACTCTCATATCTCACAAGAGATGAACTTTAATTCACTGAGAACCAGCTTTCTAGGGGACATATCATAGTCTAGTCTTGTGTATAACATCACAATTATCCTAAATCATGTGACAATTGTTGTGAAGTAATTAAATTGTGTGGTATTGGAGTAAAGAGTAAAGAGACCTTTGAAAGGTGGTGAGGTAAAGGAAGGACTCATGGAAAATATAGTCGGGAGCAGAGAGAATTAATGTCAAAATTATATATGACCAGATTATGTAGGGCCTAGAATATCAGACAAAGGAATATAGATTGGAAGTAATATAAAATGAGAGGACTTCAATACAACAATGAAAATTTATTAAGCACCTGCTTTGTGCCAGACACTGTGATAAATGCTGGAGATACAAAAAGAGGCCAAAAATAGTCCTTATTGTCCCTCCCCTCAAGGAGCCTTTGTTTTAATAACTTTGGGAGACTTAGAGCTCTGGAAGGATATATGATTATGTGTATGTACAAGAAGGATTGTTAAGGCAAGTTTTTTGTTTTTATCTTCTTTGTTTATGTTGGTGGCCCAGTGTTGCATTCTACAACAGTCATTTCCAATTTATTCTCTTCCCATAGAACCAACCCTCCATGTCAATAAGCCTTTCTTGAGGAAGTTAGGTGGCATGGTGGATGAACCTGGAGTCAGGAAGCCCTTGAGTTCAAGCCCAGCCTCAGGCACATACTAGTTGTGTGACTGAACAAATAACAATCTATCCATCACAATATCTTCAACTGTAAAAAGAGGATAAAAATAATAGCACCTACCTCCCAGGATTGTGATATCAATTGAGATTTGTAAAGCACTTGACACAGTCCCTAGGACCTTGTAACTGCTTTAAAATGCTTATTTTCTTCCTTCCCTTGTAATGAATGAATGAAAACTTTTTTATTAAGCACTTATACACTGTGTCTTAGGGAAACAAATATAAAAGTGAGATAGTTCCTACTCTCAAGGAGTTTCTATTTTTCTTTTTCCTTTTTTTCTATTAAATTTTTTCTTTTTAATTTTTTCCATGATTCTATGATTCATGTTCTCTCTCTCCCCTCATCTGTCCCCACTCCCAGAGATGACAAGCAATTCTACTGGGATATATCATTCATATATATATANGATGAGATATGAGTTTGTGCTTTCCTAACTCACTGGATATATTTTTCTGCTTCTTTTCAGATCCATACTGTCATTAAAATACTTTCCAGATTCCCCAACACAGGAGAAAATTTTCATTGTTTTATGGTGTGTACATTTTTTCATTCCATATGTTTTAGGACTAATTTTTTACACTATTTGAATGCCTGTTATTCTTTCATTTTTATATATAAAGCGGCAAAGAAATTTCTTTTTAAATTAACTTAAAATTTTTTCCTTGTAAACTATATAGAAGATTATATGTATTGTATATGTGTGATATGTTTATTATATTGTGTATGTGTAATATCTTTTCATCCCCATGTACTTTTAGAATTCATTTTTTCATCATTTGAAAGTCTGTTATTCTTTGTTTTTATTTATATATCATTCATATATATATATATATATATATTTAATCACTTGAACCCATTTCCATATTATTCCTTTTCATAAAAGATTAAGTAATCAATGAGTTTCTAATAGAAGAAGACAACACGAGGGATAGCCAGGGAAGGCACTTAGAGCCTGGAAAATCAAAGAACAGTCAGGCCTGGCAACACAAATTGTTATTTTGATGCCCTTTCCCAAAGCTTGGATTATTGCACTATGTGTATTTGCTTTAAATTACTGTTCTTGAACAAGGTAAAGGAAAGAAAGGAAAAACACAAGATATGTATATGATACCTATATATATTAGTTGGACCATTTTTCTCATTAGTCAACATGAAAAAAATCATCTTGGCTCTTTGGGGAGTTATGTAGCTGTCTCATATTGGCAGAAACCCTTTCAGAGAGACTCTGTGCTCATCACCTGAGATAAGAGGGCAATACCATGAAGGTTAACACAGTGGTATTTTTCATTGTTTCATTATTATCCCAACATCCTATGGGATAGGAGTTGGGATTCAGTTTCTGATTTTATTGGTATAAAGAACTCTCTGGATGAATATCCCTTACTAAAGGAGTTTGGAATCTTCACCAATATACTTAGAGAGTCTCCTAGAGCACCTAGAGGTTTGTTCACCTAGCTAGTATGTATCAGAGGTGAGACTCGAACCCAGGTCTTCCTAGCTTAGAAACTGTCTTTCTATTGTAAGAAATATACCATGTTGGGAATAAAAGGGATTTATCATTCTGTTTGATAAGCTTATCCCATATTGGTCACCAACTGCTCTTCACTCTTGGGGTTCCGCTGTCAGTCCCCCTCAAATTCCATCTTATACTATCCACTACCCCATGACACCTTCTAATTGCCTATTACTTACAAATCAACTTAAAAAAAACAAACCCAAAGTCTTTCTATTTCATATATTTGAGGAGTCTCCCAACTTAATGGGGACATATAGTATGAATATATTCACAAAAATAACATTTAGCTGTGCTACATTGGATTCTTTTTTTTCATGTTGCCTAATGAGAAAAATGGTCAAACTAATCTGTAGCGCCTAATTAGCATAGTGTTGCTCCTGATTTTAAACCTTAGAAAAAAGTCACACATAGAAAATATATTCATTACAAGTCTATCAAATATTCTTTTAGGCCCCAGAAAAAGGGAGTCATTCTAAAAGGATTTCATCAGTCCCTCCAAAATAGAACTAAAGAAAAAAGGACGGAAACAAAAATTGCAATACTTATCCCTTTAATTGGACTCTCCACTGGTAAGGATTACAACCCTCCCCCTTAAACAGCAGTGCCTCCACAGGATTCATAACTTTATCGGTGACTATTTAAAATTAATAAACCAAGACCAGCTCATATTTTTTGGTTATATTTCCATGAAATGTATCATTTTGTCAGGCAGTGGTTCCAAAATATAGGGGCAAATGATATTCATTCCAAATTATTCAACTTGCAAGAGTAAACATTATAAAAAATAACCCTTAGTCATTCACATTGCCTTTTCTCAGTTCCACAATAATAAGGGAGGAACACTCATCCAGCCAAGCTAAGATGCCCAATGGAATTGGGAAATGTAGTTTCTTTCCTCCTGCAATCTGCTAGATTTCAGTTGTAAATGAGCCCCCAGATTGAATGGATTGTTACATTCTTCTGCTGCATGCCTATGGGAAGATCTTGTGATAATGTGGAAAATAACTCTTGCCACCACCTCCAGAACATTTGTTTAATTGACATTTGTTTGCATAAATACAAATATATATCTTGGTAGGAACAATTTAGAAATGCAACCATTTGTGACTTTCAGAAAGTGTGTTAACAGTGATGAATGGAGGGGCTACTTGGTAGTCATCTATCTAGACTATGTTATGCTCCCAGTATAATCATCATGCTTGTTTTGCCATCACCACCTTTCTCTCTGTTGTGATTTCATAGTCCTTGTGACTCAATGTTAAAATAGATGTCAGGGCAGGGTTTTTTGTTTGTTTTGTTTATTCAAAGGAAGAACACACTGCAAATGTATCATAATGCAACTCATAGTAACTGGAAGGAACTGTGGACTTCATCTATTTTAATCAAAACTAAATCTCTTGTGTTATAGATAGTGATAGAGCTAGAATTCAAACCCAAATCTTCAGGCTCCAAATCAAATGTTCTTTCTATGGACCCAGGCTATCTTCTTTCTATCCATTGTACAGATAAGAGGAAGTACAGATATGTCACTTGGGGTCATGAAGCTCTATGCCAGAGAGGTAGACTTTAATGCCAGGACTCTTACAATTCAAGTTTGATGTTAGGATTAACTAGGCAGATTTCCCTATAGAGAAATTTAAAATAATGCCTCAAATTAAATTCTGGAGTGGCAGAGTCAAAAAAGATCAGGCTAAAACATTTTCCAGACCAAAACAACTCGGGAGATTGGAAGGAGATCGCTGTGACCCTGGAGTTGGGGCTGGCAGCACCAGCTGAGGGACCATGGAGGCAGCAACAACAGCAGCAGCAAAGGGATCAATGAGAGCAGAATCAGTTAGTATATTTGGCAGCTGGTCAGAAAGAGTTGACAAGGGACTTGCATGCTAGTACTGAGAACAGGCGCTGTTTGGCTACTCTGTTGTCTATGCTCACTCCTAGGTGTAAAGACAAAATAGGTACATCCTTCTAGGATTCTTCTACAATACATGGGTACAGTTCTAGAGCATAGGAGCACTACTATTCTTTCATGAAGGAGCAATATGGCTTGCTGTTCCAAAAACCAGGGGCCCTTTTTAGGTAAGGACAAAAGTATAAACCAGTGACTGTACCTCTACCCAGATCACACTACCTTGGAAGTACCAAAAACTTCCAAACCCAAGAATTAGCTCTAAAAATAAAAAATGTGAAAAAGCCTAAAGCTTAAGATAGGACCCTCCAATCCCAACTCCAGGAACAGACCTCAAATTCAACATGATGAGTAAACAAATAAAAAGAATCCTATCATTAAAAACTACTATGTTGGGGGCAGCTGGGTGGCTCAGTAGATTGAGAGCCAGGCCTAGAGATGGGAGGTCCTGGGTTCAAATCTGGCCTCAGACACTTCCTAGCTGTGTGACCCTGGGCAAGTCACTTAACCCCCATTGCCTAGCCCCTACCACTCTTCTGCTTTGGAGTCAATACATAGTATTGACTCCAAGATGGAGGGTAAGGTTTTAAAAAAAAAACTATGTTGATAGGGAAGATCAAGATGCAAACTCAGAAAAAGACAATGATGTCAAAATAGCTACCAAAAATGCCTCAAAGAAAAATGTGAATTGGACCCAAAACCAACAAGAATTCTGAAGGAGCATGTGTGTGTGTGTGTGTATGTGTGTGTGTGTGTGTGTGTGTGTGTGTGTGTGTGTGTGTGCAAGAGGGCATCAGGATGACTCTGTGGATAGAATGTCAGGTATAGAGAAGAAAAGTCCTAGTTTCAAATCTGGCCTCAGACGCTTCCTAGCTGAGTGACCCTGGGCAAGTCACTTTACCCACATTGCCTATCTGTTACCACACTTCTACCTTAGAACCAATACATGGTACTGTTTCTAAGATGGAAGGTAAGGGTTTGTGTTCTTTTTTAATCAAAGAAGAGTTGTGAAGGAAAAAACTGGGAAAAGACACAAGAATGATGGAAGAAAATTATGGCAACACAATTAACAATTTGGCAAAAGAAACACAAAAATTATTGAAGAAAGTAACATCTTATGAAACAGAATAAAAAATGAAAAAAAGAAAAAAGAATAAAAGAAACAGAATTGGACAAATGAAAAATAGGTACAAAATTTCACTGATGAAAAGAACTTTTTTAGAAGCAGAATTGGTCAAATAGAAAAAGGGGCAAAAAAGTTCAATGAAGAAAATCATTACATAAATATTAGAATTAGGCAATTGGAAGCTAATGATTCCATGAGACATTAAGAAATAATAACCAAAAAAGTTGGAGAAGAAAAAATTGAAGAAAATCTGAAATATCTTACTGGAAAAATAAGTGACTGGAAAAAATAGATCCTGAGATATTTTAATAATTACTGTACTCTCTGAAAGCCATGATCCAGGAATAGGCCTAGATATCATAATTTAAGAAATTGTATGTGAAACCTGCCCTAATATCCTAGAACAAAAAGGTAAAATAGAAATTGAAAGAATACATTTGTTTCCTCTTGAAGAGACCCTAAAAAGGGGATTAAATAAATCACTAAATATGTTTTACAAAGGAGGTTGATTTTTGCCAAAGGATAACAGGATATGCAAGGAGACAGTGGCATTTAGATTCTCTGGATATGATTCACCCTTTGTCTCCATCTGGAAACAAGTCTGGTAAGTAATTCATCAGGGTATGGAGATTCAAAATGGCTAGGAATTTTTATGACACTAGATGCTCAGAAAGCTGTTAGAGACTTCAGAAAGTCCCAGTGTCAGTTTTATCCTCCATTTTGGCTAGAAAGAGAGAGGGGTAGAAAAAGCTGCTTCAAGAAAGTTGCAGCTAATAAGGTCTGTGAGTTTATTTTGTCCTATCATAATACAAGACCAAATTCTGCCTCTCACATTAGCTAACTTCATGATGCCAAGTAAATTATTTAATATCTGTGTGCTTTGGAGATTCTTTGAGGCTTACTGTGATCTGTGTAGTAGAGGAAATTACACTCAAGGAGTTGCACTGAAATTACAGATCCTTTCAATGTTTCTCCTAACCATACCATAATTTACTAAAAAGGGAATAAGGTACATGTGTGGGACTTTGTCCAAAAGTTTTTCATTATGATAATGCTAAGAGCATATCAGTAGAAAGTCATCTTAGGGTTTGACCTCTCAAAACATTATTGGTTAGAAAGCTAGTATACTTTAATCACTGATAAAAAGAAGTGTTTGCAATATGTCCCAAGTACTCCAGTTTTTAACTTCATTAAATGAGCCTTGTTCAGAGAATATTGTTGTAGAGATAATGAAAAGTTAAGAGAATTAGAAACTATCCCTATATTTTATGAACGTTTTGTTTTTATTTTGGCTGAGTAATTACTCTTAAAAATTGTCATCAATATATTTTGTTTTATATCTTCTATATTTCTTACTGTATCCTTCCTCATTGCCCCACTGAGGAAAAAAAGTCCTTTTATCAAAGAATAAACAATGAAGAGGGGGAGAAACAGCAGTATACCAAAGCTCGCCAAATTATCAAGCAAATCTGGCATCAGAGTACCACCTACTTTGAAACGAAGGGACTAAGGTATATTTTCATCTCTTGTTTTGGAAAGGGAAGGAAGAAAGAATAAACATTTACATCATGCTTAGTATATGCCAACCACTGTACTAAGTGCTTTACAAATATCATCTCATTTGTTCCTCCAATAACCCTGCAAGGCAGATGCTGTTATCATCCCCATTTTACAGCTAAGGAAGCTGAGGCAAGCAGATGTTAAATGACTTGCCTCTGGTCACTCAGCTAGTAAAATTCTTCAGCCCGGGCATTTAAGACCTTCCACAATCTGGCTCTAACATTCCACTCATCTACTTTGCATTCCAGCTAAACTATACTACTAGCTGTTTCCCAGTCTTTTGGCCTTCAATTTCTGTTTCCTCAATAGCAGAACAATATTCTGAGGTGCAATAAACAATGGTGACAATGGCTATTCCAAGAGGCAGGCTCTGTTACACAGAAAATAGTGTTTTGTGAACAGCAGGGCCCAATTTACAGCTGTTATTTGCCAATGTGCCATCTCTAGCTAGAGCACGTAATGAGATACAATATTAAAAAAATATTCAAGCACTTTAATTGGAACCTGAGCTAGAGTACAAATGAGTGCCAAGGAAATCTGCCATGGAGTCAATCTTCATAAATCAGTGAATCCTGTCCAGGAAGATCATGGCTTGTGTCCTCTTATCAAAAAGTGTAGTGTCATGGTTACATTTTCCCTTATTATAGAGCTTATTTTGTTGAGCTTCACCAGAAAAAGTCTCTGATAGGTAAATATAGGTAAATATATCTGCTTAGAAAGAAATGAGAGAGGGTAGCTAGTTGACTTAATGGATAGAGACTAGAAATAGGAGATTCCTGGGCTCACATCTGACTTCAGATACTGCCTAGTTTTGTGGCCCTGGGCAAGTCACTCAACACCAATTGCTGAGCCCTTACAGCTCTTCTGCATTAGAAATGAAGGGGGATGAAGGGGAAAGTAAAAACAAGAATCATGTAACCATGGAAAATTTTTCTAAAAAAATAAAATATTAAAAATAAAATAAAATAAAATAAAAAAGAAATTATCATTAGTATTGATTCTAAGACAGAAGGTAAGGGTTTTAAAAAAAGAAAAAGGAGGAAATAAGTGAACAGATTATAAAATATCATTTGGGAGAAAACTGCAACCATTTCTTTATTTTAATTACCACAGGCTGTGTCTAAAAATAAAATTTATCTCAAGCAATGGAAAGCTGTGGAAGATATTTCAGGACAGTCAGTGCTTTCAACTCGATTCAATAAATATCAAGTGCTTACAATAGACAAAGCTTTTATTGCTTAGAGTACACCGTAAGGGATTATTAAATGCTCACTGACTGATTGTGCTAGTTGCTATGTCAAGGAGATAACAAGCATTTATTAAGCACTAACTATGTGCCAGGTACTTCCCCCAGCAGCATGGGCAGGTGAGAACAATTTGTTCCAAAAGCCATGAAGGGAGCTGAAGCAGGCACTGTGGAGGACCTCACAGAAACCAAGGTCATCCAATACAGCCCAGGCCATCTCCCTGCCTTTTGTCTTACCACTAGAATGGGAGAGTGAGATTGATGACTTTGTGCAACCCTGCCTCACTTAAATCCAATTCACACACAAGTCAAGGTCCTCTTCAGAAAGGGAGGATGAACAACAAGAGCTAAGCAATGGAGATACAAATACCAACAAAAAGAAAGAGAATTCCTTCCCCCAAGACCATGTCCTAATGGAAGAAGACAAAACATAAAAGGAAGCTGTGAACTCTACTGGAACCCCTCTCAGAGGCCCTGGAAGGAACTGAAAGGGGATGATATGGTGGATGGATGTTCCAGGGTAAGAAGGTCTCAGGCACTAAAGAAAGTTCCAGGGTGAAAAGACAACTGTCAGTGATGAAGTCCAGTAGCAGACCTGGAAAGGGCATTGTAGTATGCCTGACCTCAGTCTATCCCAAAAGAGAGGCCCTCAGCAAGTATTCATTGGTGAGCGAAGGGAGCTGTCATAGTGAAGGGAATTTCCAGGATGATAAGCAAGCTGAGTCCTGCTGGAAAAGTCTAGTCAAAAGTCAAAAGCATGCCCAAGAAGGAAATGAAACTATGAAAGATGTGGGGAATAGAAAGACTAAAAAGACCTTAGACCTGCCTTCATGGCATTTATACTCTAGTAACGCTGAAAATAAGTACACAAGTTAAAAAGAAGTACAAAGAGTTTAAGTTACTACAAATAATGGAAAAAATTACTTCTGCAAAGTAGTACCAAAGGAAACTTCCAGAAAGGAAAAGATAGTTCGGTTTAGTCTTGATAAGTGTGTATTATTTGAAAAGATAGAATGGTGGGTGAAAGTCATTCCAGGTAGAGGGAACTGTGTAAGAAAGGTCACAGAGATGAATAAAATGACAGTTATTTGGAGATATAAGCAAGAATAATCTGGGTTACCTATAGAATGGAACAAATCAAAAATAGCAGTGAGATATGTTAGAAAACCTAGTTAGTGTCAAATAATGGAAGTTCTTGATGTCAACTTGACTTACAATCCCTAATACTGTTTACAAGAAACTTTTTGATTTTGCCTTATTCAATAGTCTAAAACAGTAGTGCCCAAACTTTTTTGGCCTACCACCCCCTTTCCAGAAAAAAAATATTACTTAGCGCCCCCTGGAAATTATGAAACTATTTATTGAACTCAGAATAGAATGTAATACAAAAAAAAGTGTGACCATCACCACTCTGCTGGATTGCTGTAGCACCCACCAGGGGGCAGTAGCGCCCACTTTGGGAATCTGGTCTAAAAGTACAAAGAACTTGGCCTTATCAATTCAATTTCTACTTGTTCTCCACTTCACCATTTACCATAATTAGTTTATATCCCCAACCCAATCTCTTTTCCTTCATAGTTTAATTTCCTGATAATTTTTACTTAAAAATTATACACTAACCCAGTGATGGGCAAACATTTCAAAGAGGGGGCCAAAGGAAAGGAAATGCTCATGTCAGTCTGTTTCTAAGGCAACTCTTTCAAAGTTCCTTGTATTGTATCTTACTCATTGTATTTGTCAGATTAGGAATAATGTGGCAGGGCGGATAGAACATTTCAGGGGGCCGCATCTGGCCCGCGGGCTGTACTTTGCCCATCACTGCACTAACCTATCATGTCACAAATTACCATTTTCCTGAAATTATCTTCCTTCCTTTCTTCTCCTTTTTCTACTTCTCTTCTTCCTCCTCTTCTCTCCCTGTTATTGTCTGCTTCCCCCTGCTCGCTCTCTCTCTCTCTCTCTCTCTCTCTCTCTCTCTCTCTTTCTCTCTCTCTTTCTCTCTCTCTCTCTCTCTCTCTCGTCAGAAGAAGTGATACAAGAACTCTCCAGAGGTCTCTCCAAAAAACTCTGGTATTGAGAGTAAGACATAGAAGATTCTGGCACAGGACCATCTACCATGATGTGCCCACATCAAAGAAGGTGCTGGGCTCTATAAGCAAAGCAGAATTGTAGGAACTAAAAAAAATGTGAGCTACACAAATTTGGAGACATCTCCATTCCAAATGTTTATATGGGCTATTTGTGCCCAACCTGTGGTAGAGCCATCTAAGTTCATATTGTACTGGATCAGCCACACTCAAAAACAGAGTACCTTGACCTCAACATACTGATGTCATTTTGTTTCTCTCCAAGTATAAAGGACAACAACCAATCAATCAACCCCTCCTCCTTCTCTCCCTCTCTCTCAATATGTACACAAGTATATGTATATATGTGTATGTGTATATCTAGATGCATGTACATATATGTATACTATGTTATAAACGTGGTACCTTGGTACTCATCATTAATTCATTCTGGAAAGTGGGTCAAAATCCAAAAGCTTGGTTACCAAATGAATTTTTCTTATTTAAAAAATGTAAATTGACATAATATCTTCCAGACATGCAGAAAACCCAAATTTTATAAGGCATTATATATTAATGGAGTTGTATTTCACTAAATAAATCTTAATAATACATAGATATAAATAATAATAATTAGATTAAATAAAATAATTTTAACTTCTCTTTACCTGTATTGAAAGGAATTCATGGCCTAAAGGGATGGTGGAAAGAGAAATGTTGTTATCTAGAAGAAGAATCCCCTCCCATAATACCTGAGGGCAAATGCCCTTCTAGAGTTCCTTTTCTTTTCTTTTCTGTCCCTAATCACCACTGAACCCTGCCTGATATTCACCAAGACAAAACTTCACAAGAAACCTCTCCAATGATGTATGCTTTTGTCTGCATTACAAAATTCCTCTAAAGTGGGAAATGATCTGGCTATTTAACAAATACGCAATTCTTGTAAACACTTTGTCAGTGTGATAACTTTCAACAGTTTTGAACTCCTACCTATTTTTGCACACATATCTTTGTTTAATAAATTGAGGACATTCTCCTTTCCTCTCCCTCTCACCTGAAGAAAACTTTTCCCACTAGCTGTTGCTACTCCCTTTGAAGTTCCTGCAGCATCTCAGTACTGAGTTCTTGAAGAACTAACTTCCTGAACATGATTCTTTGTTTCAGTTGCAGAGGGCATCCACTTCCCCGGATAGTGAAGCCGATAATTGCTAGCAAGCACATAGAGTGCCAAGAAAATGTGAAGCATCTTGACAATTTTTCTCATCAAAATGAATTGAATACCAAATTCAATTTGGTTCTGAAACCATCAAGTACAAAGATTTGACTGTATATATCTTCTTTCCTCTTTGAACTAATGCTGATGAGAGTGAGTTCCAATTGCCATCCCCACTCTATTTTCCCCTCTACTATAAAAGCTCTTCCATGCATTCCTTTTTTTGTGAGAAAATTTTCCCCACTCTTATCTCTCCTTTCCCCCTTCTCCTAATGCATTCCTCTTTCTCACTCCTTCACCTCTCATTCATTTTTTAAAGCAGCATTGGTGAATTGTTGTTGTCATTCTTTATTTGACACCTTGATGCAGCTCTCTCTGAAATAATGGGTATCTTGGAAATACCTCTTCCATTAAACCCTTTCTTTGATCCTGGAGATCTGGCCCCTCCAAAAGAAAATCCTTCCAGAGTAAAGCCTGAAATGTTCTCCACTACTTTGCAGTATAGTCATTGCTTTTCTGTTTTGTATATAAATAGTAGAAACTTTCTTTTCCTTTCCTTTTATATGCTTAAGAAGGAATCTGATCTAAATCAGAAGCTTTGGTGTAGCCAGCTAACAATAGGGGGAAAATGAATTTACAAGTTCTATTTGCTATTCAAAGAACTTTAGAGCTATAAAGGGCTTCTGAGCTCATCTAGTCCCAACATCCTCCTTAACCAGAAGAGGTAACAGGTTTAGAAAGACAACTTTAGATAAGAATTAGTAACCAAGCTGGGACACAGGTATCCTGGTTCTGAAGATCAGTGTACTTTCCCATTTATCATGCTGCCACTAAAGTCCAAAGTACTCATAAAGCTAATGAGACCAAGTTACAGGAGTGGTGTTACCAAGGCTGACATTCCAGTTCCATCCATTACCCTAGTACAAAATCACTGCCTTGCTTTACTGCACACAAGGGCTTGTCACATAGATTCTGTGAAAATTGGAGTCAGATTGTTATTAGACTCTTCCTAACTGGCCATTACAGCAAGAATTGCCTTGGTTCCCCATTGTTACCATTTAAAGAAGGGCTGGGAACAAATATACAGTCCATTTTTTTTCATTATTTTTCATGCAAAGCAGCTCACTTAAGAGAGATTCTCACTGGACATGGACACTTATTTTGAAACTCATCTAAACACTGTAGGAATTGGACGGTAGGGCCTGCTCTGTTTACAAGCAAATGTACTATGGAGCAGACCAATAAAAGGCATTTTTCTTCATCAGACATTTTTTATATTTATCATTTGACTTTTTTTCTCCCCCACTCTTTTCTAACTACCTCAGCTATGTATGACATTTGAGAACAAAGGAAGATTTCGTCCCCACCTTTATTTGTCATGAAGTTAGAGCTCCCTCCAGTGATCTATCAGGCAATGAACTTGGACAAAGCCACGTCTTCCTAGCTAAGGATAAAGCTTCGATTTAGAAATACACAAATAAATTGAAGCTTTATCCTTTCAACATGGGTTTTCTTTTTTTTTTTATAAATTAAAACCAGCCAGTAAATAAAAACATATTGATTTCTGCTGACGTCTTATTAACTATCCATATTTATTCTTCCTCTAATAGTATATTTGGGGTGGGGATCAATAAAAAATAAGACATGGTCAAGGAATTTTCATTTAGGCAAAGAGATTAGCTACATGTATTATTATTATTTATTTGCTTTTATGATTGTGAAGAACTTTCTTTTATAGTCATTAGCAAACAAAGCTAAACCTAGTAAGTGGGCTACCATACATATCAGAGTTGTATGTTCATATATCACAGGTTTTTTAATAGACTGAAATAACTTTCAAGATGGCAAAGACCTACATTTCACATTTCTTACTCCCACCAGCACCTCATTGCATTGATTGGCTTCCCCTAGCCAAAAAATAACACTATGAATATCAGTTGGGTCATATAACTAAATGGCTATAGGTAGCACCCAAAGGAATCCACTGAATAATTCATGAAACTAAAAACCTGACAACTTGATATTAAATCATTTTCAGCTATAGGAAAACCAGTTATGAATCTTGTTATTTATTGGGTAGATGCTTTATAGCTAGGTTTGGCAACCTGTGGCACAAGTGCCTCTGAATGGTACTACAGGCATCCTCCATTCTCCCTCATGTTTCAACTTAATTCTTATTTCCTCTTCTCTCTCTTCTCATTCTCTTTTTATATTCCATTCTCTCTTTCCTCTTTGTCTTTTCTGGATGACCTCTTGTCAAGCATGTTAAAATGGGAGATTTTATGTGTGGGTTGGAGTAGATGATGACCAACGTCCCTCTCAATTCTCAAATTCTGATTCTAATTTCTTGAACTTCTCTAGAATCCTATTTTTTTAGAACTGAGAGTACCATTTTGTTTTACCTAAACCATCCCTGATTCTTGATTTTCCAGAACAAGAAACTGAGGCCCAGAGACAGTAAGAAATTTATATATTCAATATAATGATAGGACTTTCAGGGGAAGGACAGTTTCATCTTTTGTCTTTTTATGCCTACCACCTAGCACAGTGCCTGGGACAAAGTAGGTACTTACTTACCTGTGCCTTCCTTAGGCTCAGCCTCCCATTCCAAGCATCCTATCCTCTGTGGCCATATAGAGGCGATGAACAGACTAGTGAAAGGTTCTAGATCTCCTAGAATCTTGGATTTGATCAGCAGAACTCTAGTTATACCCATGACTGAAACCTATATGAGGACTCTCTAGTCTGTAATATCCATGACTAGCAAAAGCCACTAAAGTAGCTAATTATAAAGTCAAGGAGAGGTGGGTAAATCTACTTATAAAATCATAGCTCATCAATCCCAGGAATCATGGAATCTTTTGTTGTTCAGTAATTTTTCAGCCATATCCAAGTCTTCATGACTCCAATTTGGGTTTTCTTGGCAAAGATACTGTGGTGGTTTGCCATTTCCATTTCCAGTTCATTTTATAGATGAAAAAACTGAGGCAATAATATCAATATAGTATCAACAATAACATCATACTAATAACAGTATCAATAATAATATAGGACCAGTCCCAATCCCATAAATATCAATTATTATTATATTAATATAATATTTGGCAACACTTGAGAACTCTGAAGAAAGTTGTTCATCTCAGTATCTGAGATTCTTTAATGGAGTCCACCCCTTCTACATCAAATGCAAAAATGCTGGGCCAGACAACTGAGGGAGTATCTGAGTGTTCTATTGACCGTGGAGTGTTCCCGTTCTGATATTCAACATATTTCCATGGAATATAAACAATGTTTACCCAAAAAATTAATTGAAAAATCTCTTATATGAATTGGAAAAAATGTATATTCTGAAGAATCCCATAAATCCCAGAATTATCAAACTGGTTACAATCTTAAAATAGGCTCCTGGAGTAACAGTTTATAGTTACAGTGATAAAAATAAACAAAGCTTGCCTCCCCCCCATTTTTGGATATAAGATTTTAAGGACATAGAAAATTATTTTGTTTCAAATGGTTTGTAAGCCACTCCTCCAAATTAATTTCTTGATCACACAAAAGAAGTATTGCAGACAAGGTAGAGACCTGCGATTTAGTCACACCTCTACCACTCAATTAGTCAATCAATAAGTATTTTATTAAGAACTCACTTTGTGCCATGCCTCCAGCATGGAGATACAAAGAAGGCAGAAACAAGAAAAGTTACTAGCATGAAGGACTTTACATACTGATGAGGAAGACAACATATAAATAAATATGTACATGCATGATCCAAATAGAGTAAAAGAAAGTTCATCCTAGAGAGGATGACCTGAAGAACTAGAGAGACCAAGAACTATCCTAAATACTTGAGCAATCTCTAGTTTTCACATCTGATAAATGAGAACCTGACTAGCCATTTCAAAATGTTTTTAGGATCAAGTGAGATAGTATATGTGAAAGTATTTCATAAAATATGACATTATGTACATTCAGTGTCATTATTAAATAGCAAAATATTGAGGACCCAACGAGCCATGGTTTTCAAAGTATGGCTAGAATACTTCTGTTGGATTTTATGTCATTTTCTTCACAAGAAAGATGGTAAGAGGAGGAGGAGAATCAAAAACATTATGTCAGAAAAGCTGAGTATAAAACACAACTTGGTGAAGCAGTGTTGCCCAACTTAATCCAATCACTGATGGGGATGATTTCTTTTAATTTCCTAAAATTTTATCATGTT
Source organism: Gracilinanus agilis (assembly GCF_016433145.1). Classification (NCBI taxonomy): domain Eukaryota; kingdom Metazoa; phylum Chordata; class Mammalia; order Didelphimorphia; family Didelphidae; genus Gracilinanus; species Gracilinanus agilis. The sequence continues at coordinate 148,483,410 of NC_058134.1, forward strand.
TCTTCTAAAGGATCATTCAAAGAATTTAAGGCAAGAAACATAGGGAAAAAAGCAATGGAGAATTTCCCATAGGTTTTCCATAGAGCTTTTTGCCTTTTCTCTCAGAGGCTCATCGTTTTGAACCTGAAGGAAATGTTAAAGGTAATCTCATCCTGAACCTTCATTGTATAGAAGATGAAACTGAGATTCATATAGATTAAATGATTCATCAAGCATCCTAGAGGTAGTAAATGACAGAGTCAGTATTGGAACTGGATGTCCTTTGACTCCAAATCTAACAATCTTTCCACTGCAATATCACTCTGCCTCTCCTTTTCCCCTATTGTTTCAATTTCATATTCTACCGATTTGTGTTTATGTCAGATTGTCCCATTAGTCTCTTGGTTTCTTCAAGGTCAGGACTTGTGGCATTTTTCATTTTTATATTCCTATTGCTCAGCACAGTACCTCACACATAGTAGGTATTCAATAAGTAGGTGTAGAATTGACTTGAATCAGATGAATAACTTGACAATTCTTCAAACTAATATTAAAAATCACAAGGCGTGGTCAAATAAAAAGCCTACTATCCTGGCTATTCCTCAGTTCCCTCATCCATAAAATGGGGATTAATAATGTGTTCCTCTCCTTTGTGTTCGCTGGGAGGAATAACTAACCCTGCAAGTGGTTGCAAATCAATCATTTGTAAACCTACTGGGCTAGGGCTAAATAGGAGGAGTAGGTATTAAATGTCTGGCTTTTTTGAGGCACCAAAATATTACAAAGCCAGTCACATTTCATGGCTAATTTAAAACATCAGGGGTTCACACAAGTTGGTTATTATAATTCTTTCTGATTCACATTTTATTTGATGATTTATACAGGCTACAGCTGTTACTATTGAACTTTACCATTTCTCTACAGCCATGAACTCCCTTTTATCAATAGATCATATTTCAGCATAATATACAACTGTCTATATATTTTCTTTGGGATTAGGGACTGCTTTTTATCTAGACTGGAGAAGGGTAAATTCAGCATTGATAAGAGTCTCTGGCTATGTGTTCTTCCAAAGTGCTGTTTATTTAGCTCAGATGAGGACTTTTATCACTCCAAATGAATGTTTTTAAAAATATAAAAAAAAAAACAATAAAATGAATTTGTCAGAGAGAGGCTTGCATCAAAATTGTTTTAGTATATTTAATCAAAATTGCTTTGGTATATTTAAGCTTTCATGAATTAAGCTAGATTTTCAGAAACATCATCCTCTTTTGCCTTCAGAAACAAATGATGTGTATTTGTGTGCAGGGCGTTGTAGTTATACATGTATGTGTTTATATGTATATGTGTTTATTCATATGTGCCAAATAACATTTCTGTCAATTATATGAAACATTTAGATCATGTTGGTTTAAAAAAAAAGTGTAGGTGTCACAATCAAGCAGGAAATGCTGGGAACCCTGCAGAAGAGCAATGTGGGAAATCACGTTGACTTAAGAGGTACAAGCTCTCAGTTTTAATGCTGACCCTGACACTAATTGTGAGTTTGGGCAGCTCTCCTAACCACAATGAGACTCAAACTTTTCATCTATAAAATCAAAGGTTGCAGTTGGGAGGGTGGACCAAAGATAGAAGCATTTAACTCAAATGGCTTGCAAAATGACCAAGTGTAGACAAAATGGCTTAAAATGTAAGAGGAGGATATTTAATAAAATAAATGAAAATGCAATGCTACGCAGATACTGTACTTTGTGATTTTCTAAGTCCGTAGGCAGCCTGCCCCTAAAGGATTCTCTTTGAGTTTGACACCATTGCTCTCTGCAAGACCTTCTCAGCTCTAAAATTCTGATTCTAAGGAGAAAACCGAAGACTAAAAATGAAATCATTGGTCTTGGACAGCTAGAGCAGGATTACAGGAGAAAGTCTTTATTTGTATGAATTTAGAAACTATTACTCAATGAGATTATGTAAAATAATGTCTGTAAATAGGTTCAATTCATTTTCCATGTGAAAAGGCACTGAAACAAGTTACTTTAGAAATAGAGTGCTTAAAATAGTGACCTCCACATGAATGTAATCAGTGAAATCCATTCTAAGATATTCCATTGAGGCAGAAAAGGGGACGATGGGTAGCAGTTTTTATGAAGGCGGGTCAAAAATGGCCTCTAAGGCCACTTGCCCAAAGTGGCCCAATTATTCTCTACGCTGTGCTTTGAAGAAGGAGGATTAGAGTTGAGGGTGATCAATATGCCTGCCTGCAATTCTATGAGAATACACAGAGTGGGCATTTGCCAGATTCTTTTGAAATGAATGTGACCTATTAATTTTTATTTCTTGGTTATACCATAATTGTGAATGGGGGATAGAAAGTTGCCTCCTCGCTACTTATGTTTGTGTCATGGTGTATTAGCTCAAAAGCTAATCTGCTCGTTTCCCTTCTCATTCCTGATAAGGAGCCAGAAAGTGAATTTAGAAAAGTTATGTGATAACAGTCAAATCTCATACAAGAAAATTCAATTTTAAAAAAAATTCAGAGCTACCAGGATATAAATAAATTTGCTTGGTGGATCAAACAGGCTAGCAGATATGCAATCTGGACCTGAAATCAGAAAACCTGGGTTTTAGTTCCAGATCCTTACATAATAACTGGTTTCCTTGAGCAAATAATATCACTTCTTTGAGCCTCAGCTTAAGGTCCACTCTACAAAGTTGCAGTAATACTGCTTCCCACAAAGGGTGTGTTGGGAGAATTGGTAGCTAAAAGGCACAGTGGACAGAGCACTGAAGTTGAGTTAAATTATAACCTCAGATACCTATTAGCAGTATGACCCTGGGCAAGTCACTTAAATGTTGTTTGCCTTAGTTTCCACATCTGTAATATTAGGATAATAATAGCACCTACTTCCCAGAGTTGTTACAAGGATCAAATGAGACAAAAATAGCATAAAGTACTTAGCACAATGCCTAGAACATAAATACTATATAAATTTAGCTATTATTGTTATTATTATGTATAAAAGTATTTGTAATTATAAAATACTATAAAATATAGATAATTTTTTTATAATAATAATTATAGTTCCATAAAAATAATAATAATGAAATGCTAGGGTTTTTCTTCATGGGCTCTTAGTTGTTTGCTGAAATGTTTTGTTTCTCCTTTTTATTTTGATGATTCAAAAATATTCATCCTTTGAAAAAACTTATGAAAATTTGGGAGGGGTAGGTGTTTTCTTTTTCAGTACAAACTCTCCAATAAATTTTGAGATCAGAGAAATACCTGATTGAGATTTGTTACTGGGAGAAATTGGACAAAAATCAAAAACCAATCTTTTCAGTCTTCTTCAACAAGCCCAACCATCGCGATTGGCATAGCCATGAAAGACAGACAGGTTGCGGGAAGATAGAAATCAGCAGCATCATCACCATTATCACATTCAGCTCTTTCTGGGTTTGCAGAAGTGGAGCCCTGGAAATATTTTCTTTAAGTAGGAGTTAGGATAAGAAATAAGACCTAAATTAGTTCCTGGTCATAGGTCAGATGAGAACTGAACTAATAAAGTCAGAAGAGGCCATAAAGAATAAAAGAAAGAGAAGGAATGATCCAAGCTAGAGTGACTACTACCTTCTGGTGAAGCCCAGTTTCCCTCCATCACTGGTCACCACCATCCCTCCCCACCTCCCAAAAGGTGGCATATTTTCAGGAGGCCTTGATGATAACATCTAGTAAAAGTCTTTAGGGGAGGCTCAGCAGAGGGTACTGGAAAGGGTTTGATCCTTACCCTGACACCGAAAGATTTATTAACCACAGCATCCTCAATGAATGGTAAACAGGAGTAGTTAATCCTAAAAATAACTAAAAACCAACTGGAGTGGAGAAACACTGACCAGTGGAAAGCAATAGAGTGATGTCCATCAGGGAGAAGGTCAAACAATAAGTAGCATTAGGACACTGTCAAATCAGAATGCTTTATCCCTGTTTACCTGTGCCCTAACTCTACGTGTATCCCTCTATGAAGCTTTGGGGGTCACACATGTCCTCTACTTGTTTCTGCCCCATGCAGGGGTTCATTTTCCCCACTCTGGATGTTCATGTTGTTGTGTGAGTATGAGTTTAAAGGGGAGAGGGAGTTGTTTTAAATACGATGGTATTTCATTAAATGTTTCATTTAAAATAAGCACATCCTTTGGCGTGCTTAGCAAAAGGAAACTCACTGGTGGGGGTTTGGGAAATACAGTTTGGAGAGGTAGCTTTCTGGTGAGGGCGATCCTGGCCGCTGTCCAGATATACTTAGTCTGGAAGCTCAGGATCAGATCCAGACGATTCTTTCATCCACTGCAGTCTATAAACTAGATGACTACTTTCTTGCAATGTTTCCCTGTGCAGAAGTGGTCTATTAGTTATTTTCCATATGAGTTTGGGATGTCACATTTTTCCTCCTTTCCATAATAGTAAAAGAGTTCAAGTGAGCCATAATCCTAATTCCCCAAACCTGCAAAGTCTGGGTTATAGCTAAAACCTAACTGGCTCATTCTCAGTGTGATTACCATATTGTAATAAAAGGAAATAGAACATCATCTCTTTGAAAACTTAAGAAGAAAAGCATATTCTCGATGTAAAATAATATGATAATGGTCGAGAGAGATAGTAATGACAGAACATATAAAATATTCATCCTTTATTCATCTTTTCTAAACTTGCTCTTTTTCTGGCTGATAGATGAGCTGGTTTTGAGGGGACATAATTAAGCATTTTGATTTAAAAAGCCTTCCCTTCCTGCGCTTGGCCAGCAGGAGCAAGAGTAAACCGAGAAAATGATCATGTTAACAAAGGAATCTAATTACGTTCAAGAAGAAATGGAAGTGAGATTTGCCACAGATAACTGCAAAGTACAGATAACAAATAATCATGAGCTATTAGTACTTCTGCATGCAGGAAGCGGTTAGTCTGCTCAGTTGTTTCTCAGTCATGGCCAACTTGCCCCTGTTAAGGGTTTTCTTGGCAAAGATAGTGGACTGATTTGCCTTTTCCTTCTCTAGCTCATTTTATGGATGAGGATCTAAAAAGCAAATAGGGTTAAGTGACTTGCCAAGGGTCACAGCTAGAAAGTGTCTCAAACCAGATTTAAACTCATAAAGCAGTCTTTCTAATTCCAAGTCGTGTCTCTATCCACTGCACCACCTGGCTGTGGCTAATCTATAGTTAACCTCATATTAGAGGAACCAACTGAGACCAAATGGTGATTCCAGGCCATTATAGTCTTCTTTTCACTCCAGAGATCTGATATTAATATTCTTTAAATATTTGAATCCCTAAATTAACTTCTTAGCTTCCTATTGTCTCCATTGTACCCTCATTCTTTCTGGGAGGCAAGCTTATGTAGTGGACTTGTAGTTCTGATTTTGAACTCATTTTTTCCCCATTTGACCTTGGTCAAGTCACTCATCTCTCTAAGCTTAAGTTTCTTCATCCCTAAAATAAGAGGTTTGGACTAAATGTCATTTAAGATCTAAAGGTATTAGATAGCGTCTTGGGCCTGGGGGGAGGAGGAATTGAATTCAGGTAGTTTCAGATATATTTACTAGCTGTATCACCCTGGAAATGTCACAGTGTCTCTTTGCCTCAGTATCCTCAACTATAAACTGAAGATAATAATAGCATCTACTTCCCAGGGTTATTATGAGGATGAAATGAGATCATTTTTATAAAACACTCAGCACACTAATAGATACTTAATAAGCACTTATTTCCTTCCTTCCTTTCATTTCTGACACAAGAATTCACACACACACACACACACACACACACACAGAGAGAGAGAGAGATTTGCACATCATATTAGAGTATTCAGACACCTTTTTCAAATAGGGCCTAACTAATACATTAATAATATAAGAGCTGACTTCTATTTTTCTTCTGTCTTCTCTCTCTGCTCTCTTCTTCCTTGTTTAGCAACAAAGAAATTCTTTCTTCTATAAAATGATTCTAGATTGGACTACAGAGAACTGTGCCTTGAATAAAATAAACAAAATTAGTTAGTTGAGTAAGAAGTTGTTGACATTTCTCCTTATAACACTTCTCCAGGTCTAGACAGAACTTCAAACGTAACACGTTCCAAACCAAGTTTATTATCTTTTCATCAAAATCTATCCCTTTTTTCTCACTTCAATATTTCTGTTAGCAGCACCAGTATTCAGACAAGCTCCCATCATGACAAGCTTTAACCAACATCCAGTGACTTCCTCCCAAAATACAGTTGAGGCACCATGTCTTACATTAATTTGACTCCAATTTTACCAGTCAATGTGTTCACTCTAAAATTCTTTTCCATTCTTCTGTAGGTATTAGACTGTATATGGTGTACCCTCAGGAAAAGAAAACCTCTTTGTGGGAAGAGACTATATATATGCATATTTTTTCAGCCACTGTGTCTAGCACAGTGCTTTGCAAATGGTGGGAACTTAAAAATGGTTATTGAAATGAATAGAATAGTCAGCTCTCTTACCTCTCAAATCCAATCAATTCTCAAATCTTGATCATTCTGTTTCCACAGTACCCTTTTCATTAATCACTTCTTTTCTATTCCTATTGCCACCCTAGTTTAGGCTCTTATTACCAATCATAATAATTATTGCAAGACTATCTTAGACAGGACTTCCTATCTCTGCTCTCTCCTGCTGCCAATTTATGCTTCCCAACCCTGCCAGACTAAACTTTTCATGCATAACTCTTACCTGTGTCACTCCTTGATTTGAAACCTCTTCAATAATTCCTGATATCTACTGACAAATGCTAATCCTTGAAAGAGGATTCAAGACATTCTACCATTTAATACCATCCATTCTCTTCAATGTTGTCTCATGCTGTTTTCATACACACAGTCTAGACAAAATTTAACTATACGTTAGGACCGAGATACATTCTTCTTCTTTTTCTCAGCCTCCATGATTCTGCTCATGCTGGTATTTGTGGAAAGCCTTCCAATTCTTGCCCATCTGTAAGAATTTTTCAGCCTTCACACCTCATAGATCAATTTCTTGACACATTTCATGTCTTATTTTTATTATATTCATTTTCGTGTTGCATATCCCTTTCTTAGGCTCTAAACTCTTTAAAGGAGCAAGAACTATATCATATCTAACATTTTTCTCCCTTAGTGTCTATCATAATATTCTTCACACTGTAGGTGTTTGATAAACATTTGCTACATTACACCAGAGATTGCAGAAGATGAAGTTTCCTTTCTGTAGTCTAGGAAAAAAAAATCTTCCCATTCCTTTCCCTTGCCTACTATTCCTACCACTCCCAACCTGAACTTCCTATTCTTCAATAGGAATACTCAAAAACAATTTCATTTACTTTGAGAGGATCTGGTCCTTCTTTGGTCATAATGATTTGTGTTAAATCATAGTTCATAGAAGTTCTGTTCTTAGAATAAGGAAAACTGTTGAAATTCAACCTCTGAATATTACTAAATGGATGTCTAGTATCTATCTAGGTTCATTATTTCTCTGAGTTCTAATTTCCTCATGTGAAAAATGTGTTTAAAAATACCATTAGCCCCTACTTCGTAGAGTTGTTGGGGAGATCGAATGAGGCAAGGAATGAAAGGTGTGTAAGAAATGTTAACATGGCCTATCAGCTTTTTTTCCATTAAATTGCATTTTCCCATATTGCACGCAGAAACAATTTTTAATATTCATTTTCTGAAATTTTGTGATTCAAATTCTCTCCTCCTTTCCCTCCCTCCCTCATCTCCCCTCTTCTTTAGGCAGCAAGCAAGACAACTATCAGGTTTGATCATCATTCTTTCTTTTTTAATCCTTACCTTCTGTATTGGAATCAATACTAATTATCAGTTCGAAGGCAGAAGAGCAGTTAGGGCTAGGTAATTGGGGTTAAGTGACTTGCTCAGGGTCACACCAATAGGAAGTATGTGAGGTCAGATTTGAATCCAGGACCTCCTATCTCCAGGTCTGGATTTCTATCCACTGAGCCCCCTCACTGTACCTTGATCATTATTATTACTATCATCAACATTCTCATCATCATTACTTAAGCCAGGATCCTACCATCTGAACCTGATATCATCTTGATGTAGGAGAGAATGTTATCAAGGATATTTCTTCCTTTCTATACAAGCAGAAACATGTTTAGCTGAGATTCTCCTGAGACTCAAGAAATAGGCCCAGAAAAATGTAAAATGTATGCTCTATGCTAATCAAATCAACCCAAATCAATGAGCATTTATTAAGTTCTTATTATGAATTATGCACTATGTTAAATTCTGAGAATATAAGTAGAAGCAAAAATAAAGATAATCCCTCCAAGTAATTTGCATTCTAAAGTGGGAGAGAGCACATAAAAGAAAGTTGAGTCAGAGAGGATGGAAGAACTAGAATGGGAATTTGGAGAAGTCAAGAGTCAGGAGCTGAGAAGACAGAAGCAAGAGAGCGAGTGTGACTGGCCTGGACATTTGCTAAAAATGGACACTGTGGGAGAAATTTGCCAATTAGAGAAAGATCTCACAAGGGCAGAATGAAACTGAGGGTCAGTAGAAATGCTAGGACATGGGATAGATCAAACTTAGGATGGACCTAAGAGAAGAGTAAAAGAATTACTAGAACTCAAGATGTAAATTTGGAGCTATTAGACCTTAATTCTTGATTCCTTCATTTGTTATTTGTGCAACCTCAATCAAAATTCATCTCTCAATTAACTTCATCAAGTCAAACTTCATCTCTTACTTCTTTTATTAGTCAAGGTCTCCTAATACTTCTTGACTCACTCATGTCACAGAGTTCAATTAAACAAACATTTGTTGAGTGCCTAATTTGTTCAGGGTCCCTGTATACAATAGTGAGTCTCATACACACATTTCTTTTATAAATGCCCCAGAAGCAGCTAGGTGGATAGGGCACTGGACCTAGAATCCCCAAAATAAGAATTCAAATCTATCCTCAGATACTTCCTTGCTAGCAAACCCTGGGCAAGTCACTTAACCACTATCTGTCTCAGTTTTATCAAGTTTTACTAATTCCCTTTGTCATTACAGTGTATTTGGCATATTTGTTGAAGGAATCAACATATTTCAACAACTGGAAAATGAGGATAATAATATCTTCCTCTTAGGGTTGTTGTGAGGATCCAATGAGATAATATTTGTAGAACACATAGTACAGTGCCTTACATGATAGTTATCTAATAAATGTTTGTGTCCTACCTGCCATCCTGCCTTCTTACTTTCCTTCCTCCTTGTAAAGATTTTGCAAACTATCATCAAATAAGTCAAAAAGCTTTGAGAAAGGATCTCTATCTACATAAGTAACAAAGCATCATGAGATCATATCCTAGAGCTGGAAAAGACCTTAGAGCTCATCTAGTCCAACTCCCCACATTTTACAGATGAGGAAACTGAGACTTGCTCTAAAGAATTTGCTCCGTGTCACACAAGGAATTCATGAGAACACTAGGATTTAAAATCATCTCTTCTGCTTCCAAATCCAGGTCCTATCTATTGCACCATACTGTCTCAAATAATTAACACAAGTTGTCATTATTAAAAATTGAATGTCTAGTAGATTGAATCACCTTACCAAAATATATTGATTCATTCAATAAATATGCTCTCATGACAAAGGGAATTAGTAAAAGTGATGAGATTAGAGTTAGCAATTACTAATTCGGATATCTTAAAACATTCCTCAGATAGGCAAAAATAGCACTTTCTTTGAAATGAATGGGAGTTGTACAGTTTAAAGGCCATCAAATAATTTGAGCTTATATATGGCTGTATTGGAATGATAAGATGGTTGGTTATGCCTTAGCCAGGGCTCCAACCATGCATCTAAAATCATTCTCTAATGTGGTAGGATACTCTATTGAATGAATAAAGTGGATTCTCATTAAAATAAACCAAAGAGTGAGAAATCATACTCTAGAGAAACCAGGGAAAGAGCAAACTGTTCCCTTGCACAGTGGTCTCTCCGTGTGAATTAGCCCAGGGCCAAAATAAGGAGCATGTGATCTGGTAGCTTTGAAATATGTTTTTTTTTTCCTCTTTAACTTTGAACTGACCCATTAAACTTCTCTATAGTGCTATTCTGGACTTCTGTGAAGGTCATGGGTACCCTTTGAAAGCAGTGTTTAAATCCCTCTCAGTGGTAGAAAGTCCTGGTTGAATTAGTGCACACCCCATGGAGACTTCTGAAGCTGTTGATAAATCATGTTTAAGAGCTTTTTGGCCCAAAGCTCAGCTGTAAACTCAGGTAAAGCCATGAACACATTTGCAGGCAGCAATGCCCCATAACTATTCAATTCTAATCTAAAGCGATCCCTTCTGAACAACTCCAGCATTAAGCACCCTATTCATCAAATTAAGCTTACTCATGCATATCTTCATTTTTACTCAAATCCTTGGTGCAGTCAGATACTCTAGGCCAGGTGCAAAGTCGACACTGTAAGCCATCTATCAACAGAAAATCCAAAAAGACAGTGTGGATGTCAGACCAACTGACACCTTGTGGGGAGAAGGGATCTTGCCTTCAATAGCTAATGCAAATTCTACCACATTAGAATTATTGGGAAAATGGGGCGTCAGTGAAGATATTTCACTGAATTTGAAAACACGTTTTCTATAGAACTTTGTAGAAAAGTCTAAACCTGTCATCTTCAGAGACTCTCTAGTTCTGAATCCTTCATCTGCCCTCCCTCCATGTCTCCTCTCCTTGAGCCCCTCCAGGGACTCTGGGAACAAATCAAAGATCCCCAACTGTTACTAACAACCTGATGTAATAAAAGACGGTGATTTAAATTTCAAGTGTAACCCAATCTTCCGTGTTTGGGAAGCCAGGAGAGCACAAGCTAACAAGGCAATTTTCAGCTCTGATACCTTGAACCCACTTGAATTAGTTTCTATTTGAGTGTTGCTTGCTTCTGGCTTAGATTGTGAGCTTCAGGAGGCAGACATTATGGCTCTCTTCACATGGGGCTTATTAAAGTCCCACCTAAAAGCAGGCACTTAAGTGCTTTTTATAATGAAATGCTGAGCAAAAACTTCTTAACAATATGAAGCAAACACTGAACTGATGGGGAAAATGATGGACTGGGAGTCAGGAGATTTGAGTGCCAGTTCAAGTCCAACGATTAACTAGCTTTGTGACCTAGCAAGTCATTAAGTTTCTTTCTACCACAGTTTCCTTACATGAAAAATGAGAGGTCTAGATTCAGCTATTTCTCTATTTGTCATCTCTTCTTATTAGATCTATACTCCTTGAGAGCAAGGACTGTGTCATTCATGCATTTGTATTCCCAGCTATTTCAATAGTATCTAGTATAGACACAACAATTTTTTTTCATTCATTGATTCATTCATTATTTCATTCATTAATTTCTAAGGTCTACTTTTGCTATGGACAAGACACTAGGGAGGTTGGCTGGTTTAATTAGATTTACTATTTGTGGGACCATGAGCAAGGCCCTTAACCACTCTGGCCCTAAATTTTCTCATTTACATTAGGAAGGAGTTGGTTTAATGATGTCTGTGGACATTCTAACTCTAAATGTTATGACCCTATCATTATTACAACACTTTGCTGGCCAGAGGTCATCTAGACAATGATCCCACTTACTAAATTTCTTGTGCCCCTCTTTCACGCAGGCTCACACAAACTAAAAATCATCTTTGACTCTTCCCTCTCATTCCTTCACACATACACACACACACACACACACACACAAATACACATTCAATTGTCAAATCCTACTGACGGGACCTCATTAATATGTTTCTCATCTGTCTCCTTTCTACTCCCATTGAAATGACCCTAGATCAAAACTTCAACTTTTCTCATCTGGATTACTAATGACATTGATTCTAGGCTATCACTTTCCAATCTAACCATCACACCATCATTGACAAAACAATCTTCACAAGGCACCATTCAGGTCATGTCAATTCTCTACTCATTACCTACCAAATAAAAGTTTAATCTTTTTATCCTGGCATTCAGAGCTTCCAATTCCAGCCTAAATATCCAATTTTTATTCACTCATCTTTGTGATTTTTATATTTTATCTGAACTGATTAGTGTCCATGATCTTACCTTCCCTCAGTTGACCTCATGTATGCATTTTTGTTGCTTGGGTTTTCCATCATGTTTCAAAAAGATTCCCTCCACTTCTTGATCCTCTGAAGTCTCTCTTCCACCAAGACACAATTCATATACTGCCTCCCTCAAGAACTTTTCCATGAAAATGAGGGGATGCCCTTCAATTGGGGAATGGCTGAACAAATTGTGGTATCTGCTGGTGATGGAATACTATTGTGCTCAAAGGAATAATGAACTAGAGGAATTCCATGTGAACTGGAAAGACCTCCAAGAATTGATGCAGAGCGAAAGGAGCAGAGCCAGAAGAACATTGTACACAGAAACTGATAAACTGTGGTAAAATCGAATGTAATAGACTTCTCTACTAGCAGTAATGCAATGATCCAGGACAATTCTGAGGGATTTATGAGAATGAACTCTATCCACATCCAGAGAAAGAACTGTGAGAGTAGAAATACAGAAGAAAAACAACTGCTTGATTACGATTGGGGATATAGACTCTAAACAATCACCCTAATGCAAATACTAATAATATGGAAATAGGTCTCGAACAATGACACATGTAAAACCCAGTGGAATTGCTCATTGGCTACAGGAGGTGAGGTGGAGGAGGGAAGAGAAAGAACATGAATCATGTAACTATGGAAAATATTCTAAATTAATTAATTAAATGAAATTGAAAAAATAATAATTCTTAAAAAAAGAATTTTTCCATGGCAATCCACAGATGAAAATGCCCTCTCTGTCCTTCAATTACTGCCAGTTCACCTTGGACATACTTTATATTTATTAGACTCTCACTTTATTAGAGCTATTTGTGCACATGGCTTTCCAACACTATTCTAAGTACTAAAAGATCAAGGTCATAATTATCCACTTATATCTCTTCCATTCGTTGCCCAATGTCAGACATATAGAAGGCACTTAAATGCTTGTTGAGTTGGATTGAATTGAATTTCTGATTTAAGGGGAAAATGTAATCCTAGAAGCAGAGGTCTGGGAGCAGGCACTGTGAACTAAACAGGAAAATTCAGAAGGGATTACCTGGAAGGATTTTTGTCATGCTTGAAAAACCTATATCAAGCCAATTGAGTAAGTTAAAAGTATACTTACATTTTACCTCAAATAAATTGGAAAATACAGAACACATAGTTAACATGGAAAGTTTAGATAAAGTAGGATCCTTGACTAGAGAGTACTTCCAACAATATGATATACACATGCATATTTATATTTATATTTTTATATAATATGTATTACATAAATATATATGTTTGTGTACATATAAACTGCTGATTTCATCAGTTTAATTGCACTGTCTTACTGACTGCATGTGGGACCGTAATCAGAATCAAAATCACAGACTCTTAGAATTAGAAAGGACCACAAAAGCCACCTAGTTTAGCCACACCTAACCAAGAACTCCCTGAAAAGCATATATGACAAGTAACTATCTAGCCTTTGCCTAAATACCTCCAGTGATCACAACATAAGACATTCCACTTGAAGACAGCTTTTGCTTAAATTGAGCCTCCATTTGCCTCTTCAGAACTTCCACCCACTTCTCCTAGTGCCAGACAAGCAAATTCAATCCTTCTTCACGCATCAGCCTAAAAATACTTGAGGAGAAATATAATGTCTCCCCTAAATATTCTCATTTTCACTGGGCATCAGAGTGGGGAGGATGCAGATAAAAGGCTTCCTCTGAAGTAGAATAGTGAACAGTTTCCTATTCCTAAGGTACAATCTTTGATGGAGACATTGCCTCTACCTGTGATAGTGGCTGAAAGAACTTTCCATTCATTTGTCCCAGATATGACCATCACTGGCTCTTGGGGAAGTTAAAACAAATGTAATCACAGCCACTTACAAGAGATAAGAGAGAGGTAGGAGTCAGGGTTGGGGGTTGGGGGTGGGAATCATTCCTTTTTCCAATAACCATATATTAAGACCTGCTTATTCCATCTAGCACAGAGATCTTTCTGGGTTTGGTGGACCCCTTTACATAATTGACTAATTCTAATGGACTCTGTGTGGTGTATTTTAATTAGCAGTATATTTTAAGGTTATATTAATTAGTAGATTAATCAGTAGATATTTTGAACAGTCAAACCCTAGAAAACTGGTGATTTATGATAAGATCTTAGAAAGTGGCATACCTAGGTATTTTTAAATGTTACCATCACTGCTAGCCTTTTAAACGGCTAAAATTCTACAGTCCAAATCAAAGCTTCTTTAAAATGTCTTTCTGTAAGGTAGATTTGAAAAGACATATTCTGGGTGCAGAAATGTTCTATTTTGTTTTACTTTTTAATGATCATTCTCACCACTATAGGACTAAATTACTAAGAGAAAAAATAGCAAAAGAAAATATTGTGCATTCTTTTAATCATTTAAAATGAGACACAGCTAGGATTTCTGCTTCTGGGAGCCAAGATGGAAGAGTAAGGAAGGCTCCAAGCTCACCTAAATCATATCCAAACAAGCACACATGCAAAAAAATGCCTCCAAATGAATCCCAGAAAAGTGGGATTAATAGGACAGAGTGAAACATTGCTACATCCAAGACAGTGTGAAGGGACAGCAGAAAGGGCCCGCCTTGCTGGGGTGAGGGGGGATCTCAGTCTAGGACACCAGGATGGAACTTGAGTGACATCCAATACAAGAGGTAGGTGGAAGAGCACAGCCAAGTTCAGTCTAGCCTCAGCAGAGAGAGTGGAAACCAATGCAATACAGTGTTGGTAGCAGCATGAAGAGTGTAACCCAGCATATTCCTGACTACCATGGAGATGGCAGAACCTAATGCACAAGCAACATCTGGATAGAACAGTTGGGGGCCCCTCACAACAGGCCAGCAAGCCCCTCCCTTAGCTTTAGAAAACTTACTCTACCACTACAAGGTAACTAAGATGAACCCAGGCAGCAGAATAGACCACTGTATGAGCTCAGGACAATATTTTCTCTACCCCAGGAGTGGAGTTAGGCATAGTTTCAGAAAAAGAAAAAATAAGCAAAAAATAAAGAAAAAGCCTAACGCTAGAAAATTTCATTTATTTCAGCAATGGGGAAGGGCAAAATGCAGGCTGAGTAGAAAACAGCAATGCAAAAATGGAATATGTGTAAAACCTAAAAGAAAATGTGAACGGATGCTAGGCTCAAAATTAACTCCTGAAAGAGTTCCAAAAAGAGGTTGAAAAATTAAATAGTAGAGGGAGAAGAAATTGGGAAAGGAAAAGAGAAAGTCAACAGCTTAGAACAAAAATTCACTGAAGAAAATAACTTCCTAAAAAATGAAGTACAGAACCTCAAGCAAGAACATGGCTCCTTAAAAATTAGAATTGGACAAATGGAGGCTAACAGCTTCATAGGATATCAGGAACAACAAAAACCAATTCAAAAGATCGAAAAAGTAAAAGAAAATCTGAAATATCTCACTAGAAAAACAAATGACTTGGAAAACAGATCTATAAGAGATAAGCAAAGAATCACTGGGCTGTCTGAAATTCATGATCAAAAAAAGAACCTGAACAACATATTGCAAGAAATTATCAAGGAAAAATTGTCCTGATGTTCTTAAACAAGAGAGTGAAATAAAAATTAAAAGATTCCATTGATTACCTCCTGAAAGATATCCCAAATTAAAATTTCCCAGGACTATTATAACCAAATTCCAGAACCTTGCCAAAGAGAAAATACTGCAAGAAGCCAGGGGAAAACAACCAATTTAGCTTCATGCAGCATTTTATATATATAGGAGCTAGCAGTTTCTACATTCAAGTACTGAAAGGCATGGAATATAATCCAGAAGACAAAGGATCTAGGACTATAACCAAAATAGATATAGCCACATATCTATAACTGAAAGGGACCCACACTCCTGATTTTACAGAAGAGGAAACTGAGTCTTGGACAAGTTAAGTGCATTGCCCAAGGTCATGCAAGTAGTGTCAAAGGCAAGATTTTAACATGAACTTCTGTCCCTCCCCTGAAATAATGTTCTATGTTTCAAAATTATCTAAATTATTTTCTATACATTTGACTAATTATGTGACTATGATGAAATTCAGGATTCAATTTCCTGGTTTCTTATGCTATATCAATTTTATTTTCTAACCACTTAAAATAAGGAAGACATTTTTCTTTATTAATAGAAATGGCATGGAACTTTTAAAGTTCCTTAATGAAATGTTTACCTTTTATATATACGATGAAGAGATTGACAGAAGGAGAGATTGGGAAAGAGAGGAGAGACAGACAGGCAGACAGACAGAGAGACAGAGGAAAAAGAGAACAAAAACTGTGGGCATGGGACAAAGCTGCCACACATTTTTCTCTCCCTGATTTTGATGGAATACAATTTGTACGATCATGAGACTTCTCGCATGGAGGCTTTGCCCCTCAGTCTAGTGACCTTTATTTAGCTACAGCTGAAATGTAGCAAAATATGTTCTTATTGAATGCGTGCAGAATGATTCCAGCGCATTTCAAATCTGGAAATTGGACTGAAAAATCCCTATGCTTCATGTTAAGTTTTGCCTTCATTTACAAAGCCTAAGGATATTGAACGCTTACATATAGCAGCAATCTATTAGTTTGACCCAGTAGGCATTTCTTAATCCTCTTGGCATTTTCCTGTGAGAAATCAGTGTTCTTTCATGGCTCCATTCCATTTTCTCAAACTCAGAGAGAAGAGGGTCAGAGTGATGGAAGGAGCAGATGCTGGCTAAGCATTTCCTTCCCATTTCAAATGCTGGCTTATATTGATTTTTCTTCTGGTCCTTTGAAATTACACTCTATTTAAATCATATCATGCCATTTGGATGAATTTTAATTTCCACTTCTTTTTTATGTCTTCATTTGTGAATTACAGTTATTTTTACTGATTTCAAGAACTGGCTTTTCAGAGTTTCTACCTGCCCACCACCCACTCTATCAGCATGTAAACCCAAATCACAGAGCTTTCAAAAGGTGCTAGGATAAGCCCGATATTCACATAAAGGTTTATTCTATGCAATATTCCTGGAGGACTGGATTCGTTGTTTCTTCGCAGAAGTTAGCTCATAATTGCATCCAAGGAGGACACATGCCAAAACTCAGCAGGGACCTCTAGTATGCTTTGATAACCTTCACACCTTGCACATTTCTAGCATAAACTAAATGATGTATTTCTGTAATGACTACCCACACATCTGAGTTTCTAATACACCGAACTAAACTGAACTTCTTTTCTTCAATGCTATGGCAGGATATGGTTGAAAGCTACTGATATCCTCTTGTTGCCGGGTCAGAATTATATTGTTAGTGCTTTACTTGGCTTCAAGTGAGAGCAGCCTATTTGTTCTCGATAAATGTCTTATGGATGAAAGGTCCCATTTAGCTCTGAGTCACCTCCCTTTGATGTAATCCTTCTTGCTTTATGAACTTTGATAATTCACATTAAGCTTGTCTAGAGATATGGACTCACTCCCTGGCTCTAACCTTGCCGCTCCTTCCCCTCTCCCTCACCCACAGAGCAGAGCTATAGTCTTGCTAGAGTTCTAAATAACTTGGCCATGGATAAAATGAGTGCTCTTGTCATCCCTTACTGATCATGGGCATACCTTCATGATACAGTTCTTGTGGAAAAGCTAGCAATATTGGGAATAATCTAAATTACACAGCTTTTCTGTATCTTATCCGTATCGTTCCAAAATATCACAGTCTTTCCAGACAACTTCATCCCCTTGGAGGGGCTAATGGTATAGAAGAAGCTGGAGACCATCAGTAGAAAGAGAGTGATCTAGTCAATCTAGTACCACTGACAACCCAAGATATTGTATAAACTTTGTTTTTCATTTTTATCTGGCTTATCCATGATTGGCATAAAATAAGCCCAAATGGCTTGTTTATTCTTGCACATGAAGAAATATACTTTTTTCTTCATTTTTTAAAATTATACTTAACTTTTTCAGTTAAAAACCATTTATTTGGGGGCCAGCTGGGTGTCTCAGTGGATTGAGAGCCAGGCCTAGAGACAGGAGGTCCTAGGTTCAAACCCGGCCTCAGACACTTCCTAGCTGTGTGACTCCCACTGCCTAGCCCTTACCACTCTTCTGCCTTGGAACCAATACACAGTATTGATTGTAAGACAGAAGGCAAAGGTTTAAAAAAAAACATTTCTTTTCTTTTCTTTCACATTTATCCCCTATGAAAAATAAGGAAAACAAAACCCTTGCATTAAATATGTGGAGTCAAGAAAAAACAAGTAGATGTCTAGCCACTAGGCCTATAAACCTAAAAGATGAGAGAGAGACAGAGACAGAGAGAGAGGAAGAGAGAGAGAGAAAGAAAGATAGAGACAGAGAGAGACAGAGAGAGACAAAGAGAAAGAGAGATATTGGGAGGGAAGGAGAGAAGAAAAGTAAAATATTGTACATGTAAAATAGTGAGAGAAGACATTTAATGTCTCACAAACTGAATTGAATTGAACTGCAATATACTATAATTAGATAAATTCCCTGTGTATGAGCTCTGTTTTTCTTTTCTTAGAAACCATTAGAACAAAAGGAGTTGATTATATATTCATTTCTTTGATTTAAAGTAAGCATATTTTAAAGATTAATTTCCATGACCTGCCAGAAAAAAAAATCATGTTCATTGAGTCCAATTAGACTGGTTGATGAGTTATAACTCCAATTTTCTGTGGATTTATTTCACAGTTTCTGCCAAGCCGATACCCATGTCCCTTATTTATCCACCCATGTAGAAATGATACTGTTTTGCTCTGCCCAGGGAACACTCAACTCTCACTATTTGCTATTTCATAAATTTAAAGCTCTTAAGGGCAATTTGGAATTGATATTAGCTTACCAGTAGTATTCTATCAGTTAGCTAGTTGGCTCATTAGGTAGAATGCTGGGACTGGGGTCAGAAAGACCTAAGTTCAAACCCAGCCTCATATACTCACTAGTTGTTTGAATCTGGCCAAGTCCTTCAACCTCTGTTTGACCCAATACACTAGAGAAGGAAATGGCAAACACCAGTATCTTTGCCAAGAGTAACACTAGCAATATTCTATTAACTTACTAGTTTGTGGATAAGCCTGTGAACAATTTAAGGCAGTGGTTCCCAAACTTTTTTGGCTTACCACTCCCTTTCCATAAAAAATATGACTTAGCCCCCTGGAAATTATTTTTTTTAATTTTAATAGCAACTAATAGGAAAGATAAATGCACCTGTGGCCATCACCACCCTCCTGGATCTCTACAGCACCCACCAGGGGACAGTGGCGCCCACTTTGGGAATCACTGATTTAAGGTATTCATTAGTGCACTGGTTCTGGAGACAGCATGGCCTGGGGTCAGAAAGATCTGAATTCAAGTCTAGCCTGAGACACTTACTAGATGCATAGCTCTGGGTAAGTCACTTTAACTCTGCTTTCCTCAGTTTCCTCAATTATAAAATGGAAATCATAATAGTTGTTTTAAAACTCAATTAAGATGCCTACTATTTGTAACGTGGCTAGTAGAGTACCTGACACAAAGTAGATGTTTAATAAATGCATGATTCCTTTTTTGCAGGTTCAAATCTTGCCTCTGACCCTTATTACCTATGTGACTGGAAAAATCCCTTATCATCCTCGGGCCTCATTTCTTCACTTAAAAATGGAGTGGTTGGACAAGATAGACTTGAAAAACTTTTTATATGATCCTATCTTTCTCCTATTCTACAGACTCACAATGTACCATTAACCTGGAATTGTTGTATTTTGAATGCCACTGGTCCAAATAAGGACCAATGAGAATGCAAAATATCTCTTATTCAGGCAATGAATCATAATAACATGGATTTTCAGGGTGGTTGAAATATAACAGTTTATTTAGTTTAAACTCTTCATTTTACTTGAAGGGAACCCTACCTCCAAATTTGAATTTTAAAATTTGGGTTTAAAAATAAAAACCTTCTAATAGCAATTTTAGAATCTTACATTCATGTGGACTAATACAGTTGATTGACCAGATACGAGTAAGAGCCAATCACCCTTCTTCCTTGCTCCTTTCTGTTTTGTTTTGTTTTTGTTTTTTCCCCATTAGGGTTTCAAAAATAATCCTTATCAGAAAACAAACTAGAGAATACTAGTTAGACAAGGAGAAAAGATGGAGACTTACATCTTACATTGGGCAGAGTATTGATTTGTTAATAAAACTAAAGTTACACACAACAGTAAATGTTGGGTTTACATTGTTCCCCTAATATACAGGGCCACCAAACACTTTATAGGGAAAATTCATCATAAAAGAAAGAGGAGTAGTCAGAACACACAGACTGACTCAGAAACTCAAGACAGTAAATAAGAGGAGAAAAAAATCATCAAGATAGTGCTTCTCAGAGTAAAATTATCCCATTAAATATGCACATGAAGGAAAATTCTTAGCATTCTAGGAAAACTACATAAGTGAAGAGATGGGCAGAGGACATGGCTCTAAATTCTGGCTCTGCCAGTTTATAACTATATGACTTTTAGTGAGCCACTCATCCTCTCTAGCCCTCAAATTAGACAAGTTAATAACTAACAATAAAAAGAACAACATTCCTATATTGCTTCTATGTGCCATGCACTGTGCTAAGCACTTTACAATTCCCATCCCTTTTGATCTTCACAACAGCTCTTGGAGGTTGGTGCTGTTATTGCTCTCATTTTGCTGATAAGGAAACTGAGGCAAACAAGATTAACTGACTTGCCCAGAGTCGCTTGGCTTAGAAGTGGCTGAGGCTGGATTTGAACTCAAGTCCTCTTGATTCTAGGCCCAGCACTCTGTTGACTGTAATAGATAGCTGCCCTTAATAAGTTGAGATGACCCAAATCAAATAGTTTTTGCAACAACCAAAATGAAGCTATAAATTGAAGCAATAAATTGATAAATTATGGATGAAATTATTCATTATATTTTATGGGATGTTGTTTTCATATTAATTCAGTAGCACAAATAGGATCATGAGAGACTGAGGCACAGAAAATCTAGAATCAGATTCATAATGAGGGAGTGTAAATACCAACTCTGAGAAGGATACTCAACTTTGCAATTGAGGCAGCTCTCCAAGATTTGCACAAAGCAGCTGCTGACCTGTTCTATTAAAGGGAGTTTCATATCAGGAGTTCTTTATACTTATCAGATCTCATCTATTGAGCTATAAGGGACCTTAGAAGCCAATGAGTTCAACTGGCTACCTTTAAAGATGAGGAATTTAGGCCTAGAGAGGTCAGCTGTCTTGTCCACATTCAGAGGCATTGTGTGGCTTTTCCAGGACTTGAACTATAGTCTCATGATTCCAAAATCACTACTTTTTTCCAGCATTCCATGATAATAACTTACTTTTAATCATTCTTTACAGTTTGGAAATCATTTAAAACTCACAGTATCTCATTTAAGCCTAAAAGCATTATTAAACCACTTTACAGAAAAAAAATAAGTATAATAGAAAAATTAATTACTTAAAGTTCCATAACTAAAAAGTAACCAAACCTTCATTTGAACCTCAATCCTTTTATTTTATTTTATTTTATTTTATTTTATTTTATTTTATTTTATTTTTTAAATCTTACCTTCCATCTTGGAATCAATACTATATATTGGTTACAAGGCAGAAAAGTGGTTAAGGGTAAGCAATGGGGGTTAAGTGACTTGCCCAGGGTCCCCACACAGCTGGGAAGTGTCTGAGGCCAGATTTGAACCTAGGACTTCCCATCTCGAGGCCTGGATCTCAATCCACTGAGATACCCAGCCGCCCCCTGGTCCTTTTATTTTAAATCCAAAAATTTGCTACTTTTTCATAAGGGACAACCATTAAAGAGGATCTGAGTCAAGAGACTGTCTTGGGAGAAACAACAAAGAGGTCAGGGTCACTTGATCTATGACTATGTGAAGGGAGGTAAAATGTAAGAAAAGTAGAAAGGTGAAAAAGGGCCAGGTTTTTAGGGACTTTAAAAATGAAAGAGATTTTAAAATTAATTTTGGAGGCAAGAGGAAGTCATTAAATGCCTTTACTTAATGGGGCTAAGTTTGACAGTAAGATGTGTGCTTGAGAGAGAAATCATTTTGAAAGCTTAGTAGATAATAGATTAGAGTGGAAAAAGACTTAGGCAGGAAGATTAACTAGTAGACTATTGTAGTAGTACAGGTGTGAGATGATGGCTTCTACCAGATTATTAGGAATAACAAAGGAAAGGATGGGAAATATGTGAGAGTTATAAAAGTGGAAATGGCAGGATTTGATAAATGATTGAATTGGAAGGATAAGAGTGTAGATTAAAGAATAATACTGAGATTGCTGCCTGGATGATTAAGATGATGGTGGTGTTCAAAATAGTAATAGAAAAGGTCAGAAGAAGGAAACGATTTTAGGGGAAAGATAATTAATTTGTTTTGGGGCATGTTAAATTTAAGATGTCAACATGACATCCTTTTTGAGATATTCAATAAGCAGTTGGACATATGAAACTAGAGTTTGAGTATAGAGGGATTCACGATGTACAAATAGATCTAAGAATCAATTATGTAAAGATGATATTTGAACCCATGAAAGTTGATGAGATCATCAAGTGAAATATTATAGAGGTCTGGGCCAGAACTGGGTTAGCAGTATAACTTGGATGAAAATCCAACCAAAGACACTAAGAAGCAGTCTAATAAGTAAAAAGATAACTTAAAGAGAGCAGTGTCAGGAAATCCTAAAGAAAAAACACAATCAAGGAAAAGAGGATCATCAAAAGTGTCAAAGACTGAAGAGAGGTTAAGTAGAATGAGCTTTGAGAAGAAATCATTACATTTGGCAATTAAGAGATCATTGGGAACTTGGCAGGGAGCATTTTCAGTTGAATGGCAAGGTTGAAAGTCAGACTGCAGTATTTAGGAGAGAATAAGAAAAAGGGAGTGAAGACATCTCTTGTAGATGGCCTTTTTAAGGAGTTTTGCCATGAAAGGAAGGAGAGATTTAGAATAATAAGTAGATGGTATGGACAAATCATGTTTTTTTATTATTTTACATTTTTTAAGTTTCTTTTTAAAATGTATTTATTTTAAGTATTTTTCCAAAGTTACATGATTTATGTTTTCCCCTTCCCCTCTTCCCTCCCCTCTCCTGGAGCTGAAAAAGCAATTCCACTGTGTTACGCATGTTTTATCACTCAATACCTATTTTCATATTATTCATTTTTGAAATAGAGAATTTTTTTTAAATCAAAACCCCAAATCCTATAACCATATAAACAGGTGATCAATCACATGTTTTTCTCCTGCATTTCTACTCCCACAGTCCTTTATCTAGATGTAGATAGCATTCTTTCTCATTAGTCCCTGAATCATTGTACAAACATTTTTCTTTTTATCTCTTTGGGGTACAAACCCAGTAGTGGTATTGCTGGATCAAAGGGCATGAATTCTTTAAGCCCTTTGGGTATAATTCCAAATTGCCTTCCAGAATGGTTGGATCAATTCACAACTCCACCAGCAATGTACTATTTTCCCAATTTTGCCACATCCCCTCCAACATTTATTATTTTCCATTATTATCATATTGGCCCATCTGCTAGGTGTGAGATTATACTTCAGAGTTGTTTTTATTTGAATTTCTCTAATCAGGAGGGATTTAGAACACTTTTTCATGTGAAAAAGAGAATTTTTTTTAAATCCATTTCTTCATATGGACAGATCATGTGAGAATTTTTAAGGATGTAGAAGACATGGGCATATCTGTAGGCATTAGGAAAGCATCTAATAGAAAGGATAGACTGGAAGATAAGTGAGAAATTAGGGATGATGGAGAGGGCAATTTGTTGAAGAAGACAAGATGGAATGAGATACACTTGTGTGTATAGAAGGATTAAATAATTAATTTATCTCCTTGGAAAGGCCATCCATAATCTGTTTTTAGATCTTTATGGCCTTAAATCACATTAATACCCATCTTATACTTCTCATTCTTAGCAAACTTGATTCTCTTGAATCCTCAACAGGGGCCTCATATTTTCTTACCTTTTCTGGCACTATTCCTTATTCCCTCCTACTCACTTCACTTCTCTTTACTCCAGTTCAACTAAATTCTACAAATATTTATTAAGCATCTATTAATAGCGAGGCTCTGAAGGTATATAAAAAATAGCCCTTACCTTTAAGCAGCCACTACATGTAAACAAAGGATACTGAACAGAAAACTATTGTGAATGTTCACAGCCCAGATCTCCTCCATGATCTATTCCATGGTTTGTCATGATTGCTAGTTGTATGACCCTAGACTCATGTTGGCAAGCCTATGGCATGAGCGCCACACGGGGCCATTGTTCCCCTTCCCCTCTTCACTGTACCTGAGGACATTTCTCCAATGACCCACTCTTCTGCCCAGAAGTCCAGTGGAAACACTTCCTCCCTCCCCTGTCTTGGCTAAGGAGGCTGCTGCTAACATGCTGTGTGAGGTTTGCAGTATGGGCACTCAGTCTCTAAAAGGTTCACCATCACTGCCCTAGACTAATTACTATGCCTTGTTTCCTCATCTGCAAAAATAATGTGTTGGTTTATATGGTTTGGGAGATCTCTTCTAGCATCAGAACAGTCACTCAACATTTCACATTTATCAAATTCTCATTTCTGTCTAATTATGTTTTATTCTACCTAACTCCAACCCACTCCAACTAGATTATAAATTCCTTTGAAGACATTTACCTTCCTCAGCATCCAGTGAAAGCTTTGTCCATATTATTCATTTAATTTTTTAAATGTTCCATGAACAAACACCTTACTAATGTTATTTTTTAATATTTCAAATTGAGAATAAACAGAAAATAAAAGGATTTTGTCATTAGCTATCACTTTGAGTTGTAAAATAAGCTTATCATTATTAACTAACATTTCCAAATAATTAAGGAGAAAGGGATTATGCTAAAGGGAACTAGAAATGTAGCTTTGAAATGCTTAGGGAAATGTTAAGGGTACAAGAGAAAAAGAGTTTTCTTTTAAAAAATAAAGATATTAAAGTTCAAAGAAATGTGGCTCTTGTTAGAAATCTCATGCCAAGAGAAAAATGTAATACCTTTGAAGAGGAAAGAAAAGTGCAGGTTGTTAACATTAGAGCAGATCATTTTGATATTGAAAATTAATGACAGGTTAAAATGAGAGACAGATTGAAAATGTATAATTAACAATAATCATGAGTTTCAATTAGTAATATAACACTTACCTTCAGAATAATGCAGCTACTTTTAATAAAAAGTATAAATTATTCTTCACCACACATTTGGGTCAGCATACATTGATATTTTTTATACATCTGGATAATGTGGTCCCATTACATTAACCAACTATTTGCATGTACTATCTCATTCCTGACCCACATTAAAATAAGGCAAGTGTAAAATTAAAACTCTAAATATTTTCGAAAACTATTTCTAAGTCAGAGATTTATAGCCCTTATCAAAAAGAGATTTTGACTCTGACCTTGGGGAATGTTAAATCCCAGAGTGTATTTTTTTAGAATTGGCCATGATGGCAAAGAGGAGAGGAAGTCCTTTGACTGCACCTGAAAATGTCTTCTTATAGTATTCTCGGGGTCATTTTGATAATAAGTATTTGACTCATATATGTTATTATTTTTTTAGGTTTTTGGTTTCATCAATGTGGGGAACTCCTGATATGGAAACTCCCTCCACAAAAGGAATTCAACAATTCACCTATGATTTATATTTTTTTAGAGAGTGATGTGGGGCAAAGTGAAAGTGAATAATGGATCATAGACCCAAAGCAAACCTTGAAATTATTGCTTTTCTGGCCAATCCACGAACCACTAGATCCATGTTGGTGAACCTATGGCACATAAACCAGAGCATGCTAGAGGGGGCTGCTCTGTTCCCCCTCTCCATGTGTCCCTGAGGACATTTCTCACATGACACATCCCTCTGCCCAGCAGCTCAATGGAAGTGCTTCCTCTCTCCCCTGTCTGGGGTAAGGCAGGGGGCTTACATGTGAGTGAGCTTTGTAGTTTGGGCATTCAGTCTCTATGGTCTCTAAAAAGTTCACCATCACTGCACTAGGTCTCAAAACACCAGTTTGGTTCTTTAAATTGCCAAAATAGGTTAAATGCATAATAGTTAACTTGTGAGATACTAAGGAAAGCCATCCCTTTTTGTAGATATGTCATTATCTCAAATATCATACAATTAAGGGCAGCCAAGGTTACAAGATTGTCTGTAAAGCCCAATGGCCCAAATAAAAGAGATATTGGTATGCAAATACATGAAATCTATAAGATGTGCCATATCTTTTACTTTAGCCACAGATTAAGTGTTGGCTTTTACTTAAAACCTGAATTGCCATCTTGATTAATATCTAGTGCAAACAATGACCTAGAATGCCTTTCAAAGAAGAATAGTCTAAGGAAAGCCTATGGTCAGCAGGATAAAGCACTCAGTCAGCATTTATTAGGTTCCTACTTTCGGGAAGTTGAGAGAGAGAAGGAGAAGACACAGGAGAAAACATGATCCTTGCCCTTGACTAGTTTATAATTTAACCAAAGAGAAGAAAGTGTGACAAAAATAGCTGCTTTATTAAATGTTTTGCTGCTGTTTTTGTTTTTTTTTAACATTACTATCATCTCATAATACCAGACTTCCCCTAAAATATTGTTTGCCTTTATTTTAATGGAGTTGTTGCATTAATGACTTAAAACCAGTTTTCTGGTTTTCACTTACTTGAATCTATTATAGTTTATACAAGTTTTTTCAGGTTTCTCAGTAGTCTTCATATTCATTGTTTCTTATAACACATATATTCTGTTACATTCATCAAGTACATTTTACTGAGCCATTACCTCATCAATGGGTACCTACTTTTTTCCAGTTTCTCTTTCACAAAAAAAGTACTGCTGATGGATGTTTTTCACAGAATAACACCAACTACGAAATATATGTGGTATTAAGTGAAAGTAGAAGGGCTCAGAAGAAGCCACAAAAGAGAAGGAAACAATTAATTTTGTCTATATTTCAATGAGCATAAGTTTAAATTATAAGAGAATCATAAAACATTAGAACTGAGGGGGTTTTTAGAAATCATTTCATCTAACCCCCTCATCTACAGATGAGTAACTAAGGCTTAGAGAGAGGTGAAGTGACTTGTCTAAGGTCACATTGCTTAGAAGCAGCACAATGGTGACTACAATTGAGATTTCTTAAATTTCAGGCCAATGGCCTTCTTACTACATCACCCTGCCTCCTTCCCTATTAACAGCCTTTCAAATGCCAGGCCAACAGAAAAGAGAATGAGATTTAATTGTGCAATGACATTAATATGGAACATTAATTTTGTGCAATCTGTGGGAGTCAACCAACATTTAGGCAAGAACAACTCACACCCTAAAGGAGCATTTAACCTGCTTTGTGCTGTTCCATTTAAGTACCAAATATTGGAGATTGTTTTGTTCCCAACTTGATCCTGGGCCTCTTTAGGATATATATCTGCACACTGCTATCCAGTCAAGAGCCACAAGTCAATACCTTAGAAGTTCTGAATTCCCATAAAGGGAAGTAGGATACTGGGAAAGACAAAAGAGTAGCAGAGAAATAGTACGTCTTATTGAACTTAACTTCTCATTGAACTTTTCTCTCTATACCCCTAATCACTCCAGTGAGTCTTAAACACACTGCAATGTCAAAGTGATTTTATTCAAGTATAGGTTGTTTTTTTTTTCCATGTCATAGCCCCTCCTCTATGAGCTCCGATGGTTTTCTATTACTTCCTAGATAAATATAAACTCCTCTATCATTTAAAGCTCTTCATAACTTGACTTAGAACCTTTCCAACTTAGAAAGTATCTGAGACCAGGTTTGAACTCAAGGAAGAGTCTGTCTCTAGGTCTAACACTCTATCCACTGCACCATCTAGCCGCCTCTTAAAAATACAAGTAACAACTTGTATGTATATTGTTGCCCCTCTTAGAAGAAGAACTACTTAAAAGGACAAGAGGGAAAAGGCATTTCGTTTTTAATTTTTTTTTTAATTTCTGGCATATAGTAACTATTTAAATGCTTGTCAATTAATTAATGGTTGGAGGTTCTTTCCATCCAATTTCTATCTCTTAGAGTAGTTATAGAGTAATTCAGACCTCTCAGAATAATCCTTACATTCCCCAATTTTATTCACTTTATGCTAATGGATTTTTGTAGGGATGTTCAAAAGAGTGCCAGAAAGTGATTCACCCTAACAGCTGCTAACAGAAAGCTTTCTAATAGTCAAGTGTGAGTATTCATTGCACACCTATGACATGACACTAATCACTAGGGGAGTCAGAGATTATAAATTACTCTATGTTCAGCTCTCTAGAAATTTAAAATATAACACAGGAGAAAAACTATAAAGATGAGGAAATAATAGATAACTTAATACAAATTTCAATTAAAAGACCACACTATGGAAGAAGGGTAAACTGGGGGATTATCTATAATCAATACTTATGAGATAGAGGGTAAGTAGAAACTTACTGAAGAGAAGTAGAGAAATGACGGCAAGATTTCTTTTGACACATGTAGAAGGAACACTATCCTAATCCTACCCCTCAGGCAGTTGTTAGCTTGGCCATGTTTTCATTATTTAACAGGTATGTGGCCTCCTTCAGTGGGGTTATATTTAAAAGATATAGAGAACTTCCTTGGGACCTGGTTGACTTAGAAGGCTCAGTTTGATCTTTGATGAAGATATCCTGATGTCTTCAGTAAAAAGCAACTTTGAGGAGGTCTCATAGGCCATGGAGATAGACCAGGAAATTTCATCCAACTGAAAATTACCTTCTCACAGTATTCAAGATGTCCCAAATGCCTGTCATCAATGCCTCTTACCACTGCATGTCCTTTTCCTGTCATGGCTAAGTAAATCTCTTTTTGGTTGCTGTTAAATGACCTACAAGTATCTCATTTTGTTACAATTGAGCTTAAATTACCAGGGACATGGTCTAAGTCCAGCCTTGTCCATGACAACAGGGATGTCACCATGGTAGGTGGCTATCAATGGTCTTAAGAAATCATGAATTCATACTATATTTAAACAATATTTCTTCACTGAATGGATTAATGATATTCTTGGTATATAGGTTTTCTGTTGAGTTTGGGTTTTTACCAACTGGACTTATAGACAACATTTTAAGCATTAAAAAGAATGTGAAGAAAAGAGAGAGAGTGAGGAGAACAAGAAAGGGAAGGAAGGAAGGAAGGAAGGAAGGAAGGAAGGAAGGAATTAAGGAAGGAAGGAACAAAGGAAGGAAGGAAGGGAGGAAGAAAGGAAAGATGAATGGACATACATTGTATTTACTTTTTTAGTTAGGGAACCTAAATTAACACAGTACTAGCTTGAGTCAGGCTTGGTCCTGACATAAAATGAATTTCAATTATTATTATATTTAATACTGCGTGGTTTATTTGTATTTTATTAGTGAAAAGAACTCTGGTTTTGGAACCTTCCTCTAGAGATTCAGACTGGCAATTCACTTACAACTGACTCATAGTCCAAGCATTGTCTGCAACACTGAGGAACTTTCCAATGATTCCTGAGCTGGTCTTTATGAGCAGCAAAAATTTAATCTATGACTTTCTGGCTCCAAGACTTTTCTTCAAGTATAGCAAGAACTCTGTTCTCACCTCCTCTACCTAAAAGAATCCCTTCAAAAACTTAGATAAAAGATGTCAAAGCCCTACATGAGGCCTTTCCCAATTCCTTTACTAGCTTCACCATAATGCTGAAACTTCTATGCATCTGCATTACATAGACTTTGTATTTGTTTATATATTTACATGTTCTTTCCTGCAATAGAATGTACACTCCTCGAGGGCAGGAATTGTTCTATTTATGCCCCTAGTGATAAAAAATTACTGCACAATTCATAAAAACTTGCTAATCAACTGATCAACTGGTTGCCTTGTTATTGTACATAACCCCAGAATTTATGGACATTTCACCCATCAAATACTCTATAATGTCTGGTTTCTGTAAGAGTAGCTCAGAAATAAGGTCATGAAAGCTATTGCCTCTTACCAGTAACAAAGGAATGTCATAAAGTAGTAGACTAGACTGAGAGCTGGTTTAATGGATTCCAAATCCCCTCATCCAAAACTTTTCCTCTTGGCTATAGTTAATTGTCCTTGTACTACCTCCTGCTTGTTGTGTGATTTTAATGCCTCTCTTAGTGACTTCCACCTAGCTCATCACTTAGCATTACTATCTTTAGTTGATTTGACCATCCATTCTATATCATAGACTTTTAAATTTTGATCCATCATCTGGAAAGATTTTCAGCAAGGTCTGGTCCTCCCCTCCCTGCCACACTTCCCTCTTGATCTTTTCAATTAAGTCTGCTTCAGTTGTTGTTTTATCCTGGGTATCTTGTAATAGTTTCCATCACTGTCAGCCTGACTTCCCTGGGTGGTATTTCTGCTCCATTTACTCAGTGAGGAACAATGTCTCAGAATCATTTGTCATCTCCAATAGACCTTCTCCAGGCTCTCTAAAGCTTGCCTATCATAATGTCTTTTATGTTTTCACTGGAGAACTACTAGTCCAGACTGGAAATTCTTTTGTCACTTCTATCAAATTTCTCTTAGGCTTGAGTAGCTATCAAAATAATCAGGCACATAATCAAATTTTACTTATGAGTTATTGTGATCACTAAAAAGCCTGCTACAATGGAGCTCTCTGTATGATGAACCTCATTGATATGACCACAATTCACAATATTTTAAAATCTATGCCACATCATAACTCTTTCACTATTAAAACCCCTATGAATACAATACTTTGGAACATAATGAGGCAAGCTTTCTTACTATAGGGTACTACTTGTTTTTCTCCACTTTTGGGTGATTAAAAGAATAATACTGATTGAAAGTACCATTAAGATCATTTTTATCACAGCCCCAGGCATTTAATATAAACTCGGACTTTCCCTCTAGGGAATTTTCATTTAAAATTTACACTAGTTTAATACATACACATATACATAATGTGTATATGTACACATAAAGATATATTCCCAATGTATACATGTCCACATTTATACTATATATAGAAATACTGAAGGATGAATGGATGGATGGATGGATGGATGGATACATGGATGGATGGATGGATGAATGAGTACTGAAACTGTGATTCCTCTAGTTAAAGAACTACTTGAGAGTAAACTCCTTTTGCCAACACAGGTTGGCCCCTTCTCTTGTAAATCTGATTTTTGGAGATTTGCCTAGAGAACTGAGAAGTTATATGTTAGAGGTTGAACTTGAACACAGGGATTAATTTTGATGACTTGTTATTGGTACATGCAAAAAGGTTTTATTGAGTTCCTACTCTGTTCCTCAAATTATGATAGGTCTATCATATGACCAGATATTGAAATACCAGTTCACAGAAATTTTGAGAGTATTAACATTGATAAAGGCCTGCGTATATAATGATCCTCATTCATTCAACTAATTAGGCACCTATTAAAGCAGCTCTCTAAGAATGTAAGTTATAAAATAGTTGCCTATCTGCAATGGCAGAAGGAATTTCCTCACCAGGAGATTCCTATCCTAGTGAAATTACAAGGCAAGAACAAAGAATAGTGCTTCTGGGAAGTTATTAAGTTTCCATAAGAAACCATCTAGAAGAACTGAGAGAAGCCAAGTAAAGATAATTGGAATACACACTGGAGGACTCTTAGTCAAGATGGTTGCCTGTACAAAGGGAAGAGATCTAGATCTCTCAGGCTTAGTCTAACAACAACCTATAATTAGCATGAGAAATAATGATCAAGAAATCCAATGGGAAACTAAATCAAATGACCTCTTTCACTTTAGAATTCCATAAACAGCCAGAAGACAAAAAGCAACCAAAAAAAGGAGGTGCTAACAAACCACCCAAGAGGACCAGAAACAGGGCCAAATACACAGCTATTCTCCAAGACTCTTTATAGGGAGGCAGTAAGAATATAAGATCCTCCAAGAATATCCCAGGGTGTTCAAAGGAAAGTTACAGTAAGGAATTAAGACGACAAAAGGTTTGGCAGCAATCAGTAGGATATCATAATGTTCAATCCAAGATAATTCAAGATAAGGGTTTCAATGTTCCTGGTATAGAGATTAAAATTAATATACAAGAACTAAATATTATAGTTTATAAAGTTTTATTAATAATAAACTAACATAAAAACTAGAGTGAAAAGGTGCTAAACTAACTTCAGCCATGCTCCAGAAAAAGACAGAGAGGGAAGAGCTCTAGAATTCATAAAACAATAACATGACCAAACATATGTGGAGGCACGGGAGAGATTAAAGGGAATTTTGGGAAATACTAAGGGACTTCTGGGGGATGAAGTCCAAGGTTCAAAATCTTCATTTATACACTAGTAACTGTTCTGACATACCAAAGAGGATACTGAAGATCCAGTGTTCTCAATAGGAGGACCTAATCCTGGGAGTGGAAGGCAACCTAGGAACCCAGGTGACGCAGGTCTAGGCCAAACAGAACATACAACTGCATCAAAGTCCCAATTCAGAA
The DNA here is from genome assembly GCF_016433145.1 of Gracilinanus agilis. Taxonomy (NCBI): domain Eukaryota; kingdom Metazoa; phylum Chordata; class Mammalia; order Didelphimorphia; family Didelphidae; genus Gracilinanus; species Gracilinanus agilis. The sequence goes on from NC_058134.1 coordinate 148,516,043, forward strand.
ACTAAATTTAGAAATATGAATAAACCAAAGAATGCACCAATCAGTATAAAACCTCATTAGAGATCAAGGAATACCAAAAACAAACAAGCAAAAAAGCTGACTGGAAAGTTAACTATATAATAAGCATTAAATAAGATTGAGCAGAAGATAGTGGTTAAAGAGATTAAGCCAGTGTTTGGGACTTTGATGGTGGGCCTCCTAACAGTAAGAGGCAGCTTGAACTGGTTCACAAGAACTGATTGCTTAATTTTTGACTGTGAGAATATACACCTTAGAAATAATTAAATAATATAGATTAGGGATTGATTTGGTGTTTTGTAGATTTCTAAATTTAAGAAAGTCATGGAGAAAATATTAGTAATACATATTAAATCAAAAATTTTATCATGCATTCATTTTAGGGAGGATTAATCGTTAAATATTTATCTTCTTAAACATGTGCCAATATCAGAGTAGAGTGCTTCATTCTCAAATTCCCTATGACTGACTAGGTAACAAACATTGATCACATCTCCCGATTATAATTAAGAATATAACCACTAACATCTCTTTGACATGATTGAAGGTGAGGAATTAGCACAAAATTGAAATAAGACCTGAGTTCAAGTATTATCTTTGATGCTTACTACCTATGTGACCCTGGTCGAGCCACTTAGAGTACTCAGACCTCATTTTCCTCATTCATAAAATGAGGGGTCTAGATAGCTTGTGAGGTCCTTTCCAATTCTCCATCTATGATCCTATGATCTCCTTAATGAAACGAGGAAAATACCCTAGAGACCAGTGATTCCCAAAGTGGGCGCTACCGTCCCCTAGTGGGTGCTGCAGCGATCCAGGGAGGTGGTGATGGCCACACGTGCATTTATATTTCCTATTAATTGCTATTAAAATTTTTAAAAATTAATTTCCAAGGGGCTAAGTAATATTTTTTCTCGAAAGGGGGCAGTAGGCCAAAAAAGTTTGGGAACCACTGGTCTAGACCTAGGTTGAATCTTCAGGTCTTCTCTTTGGTTTGTTTTGCTCCCTCAACTTGCCCACTATTATGAATACTTCAGTCTTCTACTCATACTTCCAAAATAGTTTCAAGTTATTTTATTCAATGGAAGGATATTCTATTTAGTGCAGTGGGTGAGGGAAGGTACTCATTCTAGAGTGTGAGGATCTGGGTTCAAATCTCATTCCTATTACTTTGTGATCTTAGCCAAGTCACTTACCTCCCTGGGCCTCAGTTCCTTCATTTATAAAGTGAGGATATTTGACTGACTTCCTTCTGAAGTCCTTTTTCAACACCATCCCTATGATACTCTTAGGCTTATAAGATGGTAGATTTAGAAGGAATCCAAAAGCCACTTTGTCCAAACCATACACTGATAACATTACTGACAAGTGGAAATCCAATCTTATTCAAGTTTCCAATGGTGAAGAATTCACTGCTTACTAATAAAGTTCATTCCACTTTGGAACAGCTTTAATTATTAGGAAAAAATTCCTTATATCTCCCTTTCTTTAAACTCTTGCTCTTATTGCTATCCCAAGAAGAGCCATACAGTTCTTCAAATACTTTAAAAAGAATTTTTAGTTTTCTCTCTTCCCCCAACCAGTTTTAGCAACTGATCATTAAATGCTAAAGTTTTCTATCTTTGTTCCCCTAAACAAACTGGCCACCTATCTTCCTCATCTCAAAGCCCAGTAATCAGCTATTGAGAGCTTTTGTAGAAGGAATTCCTATTTCATGGAGGGGTAGAAGCAAATGACATTCAAGGTTATTTCATATAGATTCTTTGATCCTTTCAATCCCCACCAGCTGGTGTTAATCTTTCTTGTGCTCATTCTCCATTTTGTTTATTCTTAACATTCCTGTCAATCAATCCGGTTCTCAAGGAATTATACGAATAACATGTTAAAACATGAGATATTAGAAATCCCAGTGTATAGAGCTTTTGGCAGCTTCCTAGTTTGTAAAGTGCCACCAATGATTACTCTACTTTTATTGTTTTATTGTTCCTTCTGACTGGGGAGAGAAAAAGTTAAAAATCTGTTCTGATGGGCTGTCCAAAAACAATGATGATGTGTTTCTGTAACTGTCAACATGGAAAAACACTATTTTGTCACATTTCCTGACAAGTTTGAATTGTGGCAATGATGTGTTTTAAGTTGTTTGTTTTTTTATGCTTTTGTATTTTTTAAAGACTAGATAGACAAAAAAAGATAAATTGTTCCTTTGTGCTGTTGCTGGTACCTGACATTTCTCAGAGTTTTTCTTTCCTTTTTTCTTTTGAACAAATTTCTTTTATTTTTTCAGGAATGATGATAAAACACAAGTGACAGTAGGGTAAAATGGGAAAGTACTGGCTCTGGAACCATATGGCATGTGAGGGAATTGAGGGGATTGGAGCAGCAAGTGATGTCAGGAATTAAGCGAACCCACACTGATTCCATATTGTGACTCAGTTCTGGAGATAATTCAGTTCCTTTTTTATTCAATTATGGATCTAGTCCCATGAGAAAACTTTATTCAGTTATAGGAATTGAGAGAGGGCTTTGTTACGTTGTTTGAATCTAGCCCTACATGACACCTGTAACTACTGATGATTACCAACTATGTGACCTTGGGCAAAGAATTTAACATGATTAGGCCTTGGTTTTGGACAACATGGTCCCTGAGTTTCTTTCTAGTTCTAAATCTATGATCCCATGATATAACCTATCTTTGATTTATGTCTTGGTTAGCCCAGCAAAACAACTCAAGGCTGAAACCAGATCTGACATAGGTTAGCTTTAGAAAGAGAATAATTCATAAGGGCTAGGTTCTGCTCCCAAATATAAGACAACAGCTTGTGTTGCAAGTTTTCAACACCTATACAATAAACAAATGCTTATTTTTCAAAATCAATTATGATGATCATCATAATTATGAAAATTAATTATGCTTATAATCAGGTTCTAAGAATAGGTTGTGAACTTGTCTTATCCCAATAAGCATAGCTGCTTAACAAAAAGATATCAAAGATATATAAGGCACTATAAATATTACATGTGTCTGTTTTGTGAACTTCAAGTAAATATTTCAAGCAAAATTACCTGTATTTTTTAAGTATGACAATCAAGGTTATTTCCTCCTAATGCCTAGACAGCTATGAAAATCACCATGAAATGGTCTTGACTGGGTCTTTCTTTGGGGAAAAAAAAAGACTGTGCAACAACAGTCAACCTTCATTAGGGGATATTTTCCATAAAAATCAACAGAACCTGTCATTCAACTGCTATCCAAAGTTACAAAATCCAGTTATTGTGATGCCAGCTATCACAAATTATTTTTGAAAACCACGAAAGCAGATTTACCCAGAGTTTCTTCTTCTCTTACTTTTCTTTCTCTTGATTATCATTCCCTCTCTTTTTTTTTAGTTTCAAAACTCTTTTTTATGTTTGGTATCCAGTCAAAATCCATCAGTACATGCATGGTTTATGATAATGTGATTTTGTGATTATTATTCCATTAGGGCAATATTATATCTTAGATCAGTGGTTCCCAAACTTTTTTGGGCTACCACCCCCTTTCCAGAAAAAATATTACTTAGCCCCCTGGAAATTAATAGGAAAGATAAATACACCTGTGGTTATCACCGCTCTCCTGGATCGCTGCAGCACCCACCAGGGGGCAGTAGCGCCCACTTTGGGAATCACTGTCTTAGATTATCAGATTTAGCAGTCCATTATAGAATGTGAATAAATTCATTCTTAATTAGACAGAACTTTATTAAACACAATAAAAAAAAGAAAGCACAAAGTATATATTTCAAAAAAACTTATAATCCAATAGTCATTTAATTATATATATATATATGTATATATATATATATATATATAACATGTATTTTACAAAGGAGATGTGATAAAAAAGGGAGAATTCACTTTCAGTTTCGTATTAATAATATAGATCTTGATTATCACAATTTCCTGCAAAAGTTTAACTGCTACAAAGAAGTGTGAACTTTAGAAATTCAAAGAATTTCAACTTTTCATCAGTATCTTAGCAGTATCCTCTGGGAAAGCAGGAGCCAATAGTAGCTTGAGAATTAGAAGCCAAGACAATTTCAAGGTTTTTCAAACAGCCAAGCTGAAAAGATGTATCATACCAAAGGAGAATATCTTGAGAAGTTCAGCAAAAGGACTTCCAGGAAGTGTGAATTTCTCCTTGGCTCATTTCCCCCTGGAATCAATATATATTCATTCAAGAGTGTCACAGTCTTTTAAAAAACATTTATTTTTATTTTATGTATTATGTATCATATATAAAACAAAAATAATACAATACAAACTCCTCATTTTAAATATGTAATAAATTATAATATGCTTACCGAAGAGAAACAAATTCTCACAATAACTATGTCCAAAAATCTGTTTCATTCTTTTCCCCCCCTTCTCTCCATTCCCTCCTCCCCAAGAAGTCAGGTAACATCATATAGGCTGTAAATATATTACCATATAATTCATATTTCCATTTGTCATGTTATGAAATAAGAGACATACTGGTTTTACTCATGGAGGAAATAAAGTGAAGAAAGGTATGTTTGAGTCCGCATTTGGACTCCATCTGATCCTTCTGTGGTGGGGGATGTCTTTTTTCGTCATGAATCCCTTAGAGTTGTCCTGGATTCTTGCCTTGTTAAAAATAGTTGTCATTCACAGTTGATCATCATATATAGCTGTAACTGTTTTCTGCTCACTGCACTTTGCATCACTTCATATAAGTCTTTTCAGGATTTTTTGTGATTATCTTGTTTGGCACTTCTTGTGGCACAATACTATGTCATTACAATCACATACTACAACTTGTTCATTCATTCCCCAATTAATAACATCCCTTAGTCTCCAGTTATTTGCTACGCCCCCCAAATTGCTATCAATATTTTAGAACATATAGTTTCTTTTCCTTTTCCCAAGAACACCTTAGAAAATAAACCTAATAGTGGTGACTGGATCAAAAGGTATACAGTTATAACTCTATGAGTATAATTCCAGTTTGTTTTCCAAAATACTTGGATCAATTTGTAATTCCATCAACAATGCATGTGTCCCTATTTTTCCTATCCCTTCTAACATTTGTCATTTTGAACTTTCATCATTTTGGCCAATCTGAAAAGTACGAGATGATATCTCAGAGTTGTTTTGATTTGCATTTCTCTAATCAATTTTAATTTAGAGCAATTTTTCATATAGTTATATTTAGCTTTGATTTCTTCATCCAAAAACTGTCTATTCATATCTTTTTGTCATTTATCAATTGAGGAATGGTTTAAATTCATATATTTGACAAAGTATAATAGATGCTTTGTATCAAATTATATTGCCACAACAAAAATATGTTTCTAATTTTTAATTTGGTATGACTGACTAATAAATTTAGATTAATGATCATAGAAAGGATGGGAAAGCCCATTGGCCAAGTTATGAATTAAGAATTAGAAATATCCATTTCAGCCCCTCAGGGCAACTCCCAGACTGAAAGGATGCAAATAGGTCTTTGCTTTGAAACTATCAAGAGCTCATGAGTCTAAGTTGGAATGATCAGAACAGAACTTGTGCTACACCTTGAATGGAAAAAGCTTATGTGATAATGAACATAGTAAATTATCATAAGCATCAGGAAATAAGACAAAAAGGGAAGTGTTTTCAAGCAGGAGAGAAAATGATGCAACAACAATTTAAGATAAAGATCACTTCCCTTTTTGTCTTATTGCTGATGTTTATGATGATGTTTGTGATAATTTACTATGTTCTAAAATGAGTAAGGAACTAACAAATTTAGTAGGATGATTTCTGTTTCTATTTTTGGGAAACAATTTATGCTTTATTGGAGTAAAGACTCATTATTGAACAAAAAAGGGAAAAAGAAAGAAATATGTTTAAAACTAAATACAGAGGAAATTCTCATACCTAGCACACAACTTAAATATGAAAGTTCCCACCATAAACAAAGGAGAGAAACAAGAGAGGAAATATTGTATTTGTGAGGATAAAAGAAGAATTCATATCCCAGAATAAAGAATATAACAAAAGATAAAATGGACAATTTTGATTACATAAAATAAAAAAGTTATTTACACAAACACAGTCAATGTTATCAGTAGAATGGAAACAATTAACTAAGAAAATTTCTTCATGTAAAATTTCTATGCCATTTTCCAACTGATAAATGCTCAAAAATAATGAACAGGCAATTCTCAAAAGAAGACATCTAATCTATCAATGGTCATATAAAAGAATTCCCCAAATGACTAATAATTAAGGAAATAAAAATTAATTTTGAGCCAAAGAGAGTAAAAAATGAAATTATAAATGCTCAAGGGACAGGGGGTAAAACAGCCACATTAATGTATCATTGGTAGAACCATAAATTTGTACTGCCATTCTGGAAAGCCATTTGAAACTATGTCCCCAGCTCACTAAATTGCACATACCCTTTAGCCCAAAAATACCACTCAGAAGACTATACTCACAAAGAAATCAAGGAAAGACAGAAAAGGCCCACATGCACAAAATATTTTTATCAGCTCCTTTCTGTATTGGCAAAAAACTAGAAATCAGAGCATGGTTAAACAAATCATGGTATATTGATGCATAGTAATAAAATGCTATTATGCTATAAGGATGTCAAATGAGACAATTTCATCAAAATCAGGAAAGATTTGTACAAACTAATGGAGAATAAAATAAGCAGACTAGGGGGAAAATAAGTGAAAACAACAATGTAAAAAGCAAAGACAATTTGAAAGATTTTAAAATTCTGGTCAATACATTGACTATCCAGGATTAGCAAAACCAATGATAAAACATCCTACCCCAAGCCCTGCAAGATGTGATGGACTCAAGAGGAAGAATAAGAGACACATTTTTGTAAATGCCTAATATGGGAATTTGCTTTGCTCACTATACATATTTGTTACAAGGATTTAATGTTTCTTTTCAATTGGCATCAATTGGGATGGGTAGAAGCAGAGAGAAAGGGACAGCTAAGTGACTCAGTAGATTGAGTATCAGCCTTAGAGGCAAGAGGTCTTGGGATAAAATTTGGACTTAGACACTTCGTAGCTGTGTGACCATGGGCAAGTCATTTGATGCCCATTTCCTAGCCCTTACTGTTGTTCTGTCTTGGAACCAATACACAGTATTGATTCTAAAATGGAAGGTATGGGTTTAAAAAAAAGAAGCATAGGGAAGATAGGGATGGTTCCCCCCAATAAAAGACTATAGGGAATGACAGAAAGAATGATAGGCAAATAGGACAGCTTTGAAAGTTTCATTTTTAATTTATTATATACTTAAAGGAAAGGTAAATTTTATAATATAAGGATTTACACATTCATGTTTAATCTTCTGTTCTACACAATGTACAAAGTGTCACAAAGGTCTTAATGCAGTTTCAAGTATTGATAGATTCTTAGATTTAATAGTATAAGATTGCGCTAAGAATTTTGGGACATATATTTGTATATATGCATATATTCACATATATGTGTGTTTGCATTAATTTTATTGGGTACCTATTAAGTTCAGTGTTGTTGTTGCTTGAAAAAAAGCTTTTAAATACACATGGCACATCTGAGGATAATTTACATTTCATTGAATCAACATTAGGTCTGCCATAGATAAAAATTAGTAAGATATTATATGTATCCATTATATGATTTATCAAATCTATCACCTATGAGTGATACATTATGACTTTAATGTGATCTCATGAATAAAGAGCTAGCCTTGAAGTTTGCAAGATCTGGTTTAAGGCCCTATCTCTAAAATATATAAGAGCTGTGTGACCCTAGACAAGTCACTTACCCTCTTAGTGTCTTTAGAAAGTACCTCAAACTATGAATTTCAAAGCAGTGTCAGTTTTATTATAATTATGGGAGGTCTCTTGATCTATTTGAGATGGTAGAATGATGTACAGAGAGAAATAAGATGACCCTTCTCCCTTGTAACCGTTGCCCAGGCAGGATCCTTCAGGTCTAAGAGGTAGATCTCTTCAGGACCCACCTGGGGTTAATTGATATGTTGATTTGGGCTCTTTAGCTAGGATAACACCTTGTATTCTGACTACGATTTCTCCCTTCCCAAAACAAGCTTTGAAGCTGCTTTAGGAAGGCACTTTAAACTTTATATTAAACTAGAAGGATATGGGTAAAGGACTGTGGTATAGGAGACCCTATTCTAATGGTTACTAATAAAATCTCAACTGCTGGCAGATGAAGAATCAATGTAGCTTCCCTCTGGTTTAGCCTGGCCAGGACTAAACCAGAGTAGGTAAACTGCTGGGATATCTTTGACTTCTTCTTCAATAGATGTTCAGCCTTACAGTTGAGTTATGTCCACCTTTTCCATCCTCTTCTTCGTCTCCTGCCCACTTCCCGGATCCCTCCCGGGCCCTGGGAAACCTAGATATCTAGATGATGAAACTCCTAATATCTAGGGGCAGTAGACACCAAGGTGGTGGTCAGGTACAGGTTGGAACCGTATCTCAAGTACAGGAAGAATTTGCAGCGAGATGTTTGCACCCTCTCACTCCAAGACCAGGATCCACCAATCTCCAGCCTCAGCACAGGTCAAAGACCCAGAACTTCTGCTCAGGGTTCTCAACTGCCCCTCCTCCTGCCTCTCTACTGCCTCCTTGGGAACATTCCATCCAACTGACTTATTTGTCAATCAAAGGTGAACTTCAAGCTCCCAGAGATTCAATATAACAGTTTGCAGTGGTTGAAGGAGCTCTACCCAGGGAGCTTCATACACTGAGAAAAGATTGCTTTCCCTTCAAGGGTAAAACAACATTTTCCTGGGCCAACATCATCTAGGAAATGACCATGTAACTGTTTATTTTATAAAGCCATAGCAAAATGTGACTTTTCCACAAATCATTCCCATAGTAATTTTATACTCATTAGGACTGGAATAACTGTCAATACTATCAGAAGAGGTTAAGCAAATCAACTTCATTTATATCTTCTAGAATCTCCCTGTTCTCTCCCATGAGTTTCTCTCCATGTCACATCATATCAGTGCTGATGGCTCCTGACCAATAGCAGAGCTACTGGATTCCCTTTAGAGTGCCGACCTGTAGCAGTTTTTCTCAGCTATCTATAGCTTTTAGATTCTCGATGACGACTTGGTTTTGGTTGTGGTTTTGTCATTTCATATCCCTGAGGCTCAGGAGGGAATTTATGCATTATGTATGAAAGTTCCGAGACCCAAGTTTTCCATCATACAGCTGAAATTCATTGTCTAAGACTTCAATTGCCCATCGTGCTTGCTAAGCACTTCAGAGACATGGTTGTGTGGTTACCAATCTGGAGAAATTCTCTCGGTGCTAGGCATTAGGAAGAGTTTCCGGAATCAAGGGGTTATTGCTGCCTCCATCTCCACAGACTACCAGGCAAATTCTCTTTGGGTTTCTGCAGCCTCATAGGGTAGACTACACTGAACTGTTCCCAAGTTTTTCTTATCATGAATCTAAGTAAACTCTTATAGACTTGGGACAATAGATATTTTCAAAATGATTGTTTTTCAAATACTTGCAATGTTTGTTTAACTAGAGTCTTTGATCTTCCTTCATTTGACCTTACCTCATAGGACTCTTTTCTATCGTTTTTTTTGTATTATTTTTACACTTCTCTCCTCAATCCAAATTGTTCACATCCATTTCTATTTTCTGGCTTCACAATATTACTTGGAAATTTGGACTTTGGCAGTGCAGAAAGCAGGAGAGAATTTGGCTCCTGCCTCTGTCCTCTCATTGAAATATTTTGGCCATGTGGAACCAGTCATGGATCTAGCCAAAAATTGCTTAATTTGTTTTGCCATCAGGCTGGTTATAAAGTTGTCCATCTGAGTATTAAGATCTAGGGTTCATTCCAGACTGTGCTTGGCTTTTCACTCCTCTATCTCAAATTCTAAGGTGGAGTAAGAATTTTCTCTTAAGGGTTTCACAACTTTTGTCTCTAAAATCAGCTCCTTTGTGTTGCTGAAATGATCTAGAATGCCTCTAGGTGGAAATTCCTTCACTTTCTGAAGTATGAAATTATCAAAAATGGCAAAGCATGAAATTAGCATCTCTCTTTTTGACAGAAACTAAATTGTCGAAGATGTCTAGGTAATTGAAGTTCCTTAGTACTGTGATAGCATTCTGTGTCAGGCGTATAATCTACTCTCTAAAGTCATTTAGTTGCCTTTTTTACCCAAATACCCTGTAGTATACAATAGCATCAGTATTTCTTTCTGTTACCACTGATCTTCACCTAAATGGTTTCCACCACAATTTCCTCTCTTATTTCTAGGTTTCTTCACATAATAGTTCTAAATGTAGGAAACAACCTTGCTCTGCTTTCTCCCATCTCATTACTTTTGAATAAAGTCCATTCCATGATTCAGTGATATATAATTCAATATAAATTCAATTCAATAAACATTTTTATGTACTTACTATTTGAACATTCTGTAATAGTGTTCATCTGGCTGTACATTTATGACTGTTTTTTTTTTAATTTTAAACCCTTAACTTCTGTGTATTGACTTATACGTGGAAGATTGGTAAGGGTAGGCAATGGGGGTCAAGTGACTTGCCCAGGGTCACACAGCTGGGAAGTGTCTGAGGCCAGATTTGAACCTAGGACCTCCTGTCTCTAGGCCTGGCTCTCAATCCACTGAGCTACCCAGCTGCCCCCTGTGACTGTTTTAATGGAACTAACTGTCCTTTGTCACATCTGTCCACTCCAACCACACTGTCATATACTCAAGCTCAAGAACCATGCTATATCCTGTCTTCTCTACACACAAGGTATTCAGCAAATACTTGTTTATAGAAATGACAAATGCAAAATTGAAATGAATGTTACACCTACATGACAGCCCTCATGTCATCTCTTTCAATTTAGATAAATCACAACAGCATAATTGGAATTAACTGTCCCAAATTATTAGCAGTATTCCTCATCTTCCTTCCTTCCACTATATCAAAAACTATTGCCTGCCAGCAATATGTTTTATATAACAACTACTGCTATCCGCCTTACAGCTGATGGAATTTTACCATAAGTCAGTCAAGTGTGCACAGCTACTGCTAAAAAGTTGAAGTCCTAAATTAATTATTGAGTTTTCAAAGGAAAGATGCTCTAATCTCATTTCTTTTTTCCTCTCTTTTCATTTTAAAGACTCCTCCATTAAATTTCTTATCCTCACACAACCAAGTCTTATCTTTGCCCCTAAAAAAGGCTACTTCTAAAAGCCAAACATGAAGAACTACTATAATTTCCTCTAATGTGCCCAAGTAGGGACAAGAAACCCTCTTTATCCTGGAAAGATTAACTCCTCCTCTAGTTCCAGGTCTATAGGTCAGATAGATTCTTGATTCTTCAATCAGGAAAGTGGAGTGGGGAATGGATTGAAGACTTTACAAATGGGGGAGATTGTAGGTAATGTTTTCATTTCATCCTGTGCTTAAGAACTATTTTTCTGAATATGGAAGTGTACAATAAGGTTGAAAAATGTATATACTTTTGACCTTGTGGTGCCATAAACAAACTATACGACAAAGATGTCACTAGATGGGGGAAAGCCCCATCTAACAAAAATATACCTAACAGAACTGGTTGAAACAGCAAAAGACTGGAACAAATTAGATGTTCATTGGTGTAGGCTCTCATCACCTCACACCTGGACGGATGCAAAAGCCTTCTAGGTGGTCTCCCTGCCTCAGATTTCTCCCTACTCTAATCTGTCCTCCACTCGGCAGCCAAAATGATCTTGTAAAAGCACTGATCTAACTATGTTATCTCTAGTCAATGAAATCTAACTCAAAGAACAAATATCAAATCCACAGCTTTGATTTTAAAGGCCTCCACAACTGTGTCCCTTCCTACTTTTCCAAACTTCTTATTAGACTTTATTCACATCTATATATAGCAGGAACTAGAAATATTAGCCTTCTTGCTGTTCCTCACAAAAGATATTCCAATTCCCAAATTCTCTCACTTTTCACTAGTGGTCTATCATGTTTGAAATGTCATACCCTACTCGCCTTGGCCTCCCTAACTTCTTCCAAGGGTGAGTTCACACACACACACACACACACACAAAGCTAGTGCCTTCCCTCTGTGATTATTGCCCACCTATTTAATATACCTCTTATAAATACATAGCTGTTTGCACACTGTATCCCTCCTTACTGAAACCCTCAATTAGAAAATGAGCTCCTTGCAATCAGGGGCCCAGGTTTTTGTCTTTTTTTTTCAACATATAGCACAGTGCTAGCACATTATCAGAAATGCTTGTTGACTGATTGAATTGCAGAATAAATTACTACATATGTGTAATGGAATATTATTGCACCATAAGAAGTAATGAAAACTAAGTGTTCAAAAAGAGATGGAAAAATTATAGGTAGTGATATGTGGTGAAAGAAGCAGCATAAGAAGAACTATATACAAACTTGCTACATCTGTATAGTTAAAGAAAAAAGGAAACAAGCATCTATTGCTTACCTGTTGACCAAGTACTGTGCTAAGCAATTTTAAAACATTATCTCATTTAATCCTCAAAGCAATCCTGGTAGAGTTGTATTATGATTATACTTACTTTATAGTTGAGGAAACTGAGGTAGACAGTTAGTAAGTGATTTATTCAAGATCACAGAGCTAAAAATGACCTGGCATCAGATTTGAACAGTCTTCTTGAGCTCAATGCACGTCTGGATGAATAAAGATAATAAGAACAGCAACCAACATGGATTAATCCATAGAAAAGATCAAAAAACAACTTGAAAAGGATGATGAATGATGCTATATTAATGTTTCAAGATTTCATAGAAAAATATTTCAAATCTGATTTATTCCATTTCTTAATTTTCTTCTTTTTTCTTTTTCTCATACTACTTTGTGTACACTTGAATTCTTATACTTGTTTATGGAAGTTAAAATTAAATTTAGAAATAAAATGGACTGCTTTTTTTTAATATGAGGGGGGAAAGTGACTTGAAAAAATGTTCAGCCTGTAGCTTATAGATATTACATATCTATTCACAATTACATTTCAACTTTCCTGGTCTCAATCCAAGTGATAGGAAAGGGTACTTTCAAATGGAATCATATTTCCATGATTTCATTTAATGGAATTAATTCAAATAATTTCTGATTGCTAGCAGTTAATTCCTTACTTCAAACATCCTATTTGAAGTTTAATATTCTGCACATTTTATTATATACAGATTTCTTATAAAATTGATGCCAGATAACCTGACTTGATCATCAAAATTTTCTTTAATTCATTAGTTATTTGTTATATTTTTATAGACTAAAATTATCCTAGATAAACATTACATAAATGCACTGGAACTGAAGATTTAGATAGCCACTTAGAATTCAGTTTTGTAATGATTTGTCTTAAGGCCTCCAGGTAGACCTTGAATTGCCACTGAGTAACACCATTGCCTGTCATGTTGCATTTCACTGAAGGAAATTTTTCCAAGTACATGAATTTGCCTCAGCAAAAAACAGAAAGATCTTAACTTGAGTTACTGGGTTTTAAAAAATTCTTATTATTATCATTTGGCATGTCATGAGTTTTTGCAAATCCCTAACACTACCCAGGAGACCTCATAAGTGCCAGATTTACATTCAGAAGCACTGATCAAGTCTGGAGCATATGATCAAGATAGCAGCCTACTGTCTTCCATAGAAAAATCAAATGAAAATCAAATGATGAAAAAGTAGGACTCAGAAAAGGACTTGTAAGCAAAATCAAAATGTCCCCATGTTGCTCCAAGTTGTTGGAAGACATCCCTAGTAACAAGAAAGTGGAGAATTTTATAGCAAGAAAGTACCTTAGAGATGCTGTCTATCATTCCTTTCTGGGAACTATGGTTTGAAGGTTAGTATGGGTAGATACATAGGAGACACACTTATCAGTGAAGTTTGGAAGAAATTTCAACTTTTCCTAAGGTGGCAGAATGGGGATCCTTTATTCCTCTTGCTCTTTACTTGTTTGCAGCAAGTTAAGGTCAGGGGAACTGAGTGAGGGGAGGGTCTTCAAATCCCTTCTGTTCTAGAGGTGTCAGAAAACACCCCCAGGTTATCGTGAATAATCATCTGTCTGGTTATCTCAAGAAAAACTTATAGGAGCTGCCACAAAAAATGGAAAAATATGAGGTGCTCTCTCAACTTTGTACACTGTGAGAATTACTCAGATAGGAAAAATGCTGGAGGAGGTTGGGGAAAATTCACTCAATTTTGAAGACACAATATCCCAACAGTGACCAAGAGTCCTTTGGAAATGAGAGGAATGCCCAGTATTGTGAATCCTAGGGAAATAAATGTCTACAGAATCTGAGGTCAATGGGAACCATTTAGATTGGATGCCTTCTTGCCAAAACAGCAAAGAATCTCATGTCAAAACAAAGAAGTCCTAGAGAAGTCCTCTGGGCAGTATCCAGTCAGGGCCCATGATAGAGAATCATTTATTCTATGACAACAGATGCCACTTTGGGGGAACTATCGAAAACTACATAAAGAACTGTACACTGAAATAATTATTGTTGGAAGTGTGACTCTAAAAGACTAAGGCTACAGAAATCTCTGAGAGGGAAGGGAATGAGTAGTGTTGCTTTTTGTTAATTTGTTTTTTTTTCTGGCCCTAACTATGAAACTCATTTTCCTCAACTTACAAATAATAGTCTTTTGAGTTTCATTAATGGTGTACTTTGAAAAGGAGTTGGATAGAACATATTGGATGATATGAGTTTCCCAGATCCCCTGCATTAGGGCAATGAACTAAAAATTTGAACTTTCCTTCAAAGCATGAAACTGGGCTCTTCAGTTGATGTGGGAACAGATGCAGAATAATTTTGAGTTGAAACTGGGAACATTTGCATAAGACTCTCACTGGGGGAAAGAACTCAATGCTATAGGTATGTTTTATTTCAGGTTCTCTTCTGGGAAAGACCGCTGGAGAGAGAACTGAGGCTTTGAGAAGCAGCATACATTTAGAGAAGTGTGAAAAGATTAGACAGACAGACAGATAGATAGATAGATAGATAGATAGATAGATAGATAGATAGATAGATAGATAGATAGATAGATAGATAGATGGTGTGTGTGTGTGTGACTATCCCTAATTTCTATCTTGTTCCCTTAAAGACTTTGGGAAATTTGCTCTTAAGTTAAGTCAGAAACTTCATTATGCTATTTCACTCCCAATGGGAGAGCTCATTCACTATGCGTATTGTCTGGAATAATATAATCTATATATTTTCTCTGATTTTCTGTCTGCTTAGACAAATGGGTTTATCCATTTTTGCATTATTCATGATGATTTTTTTTGTATAACCAAAATTTATTGGGGAAAACTGCTTCAAGTTTATACATAAAGGCTTGACTCCCTTCCTAGAAGATATGTTACACAAAATACAATATCAGCAAATTATGAATGCTATCTAAAAAGATAGCAAATAGAAATCAGAGAATTTATACAGGTCAGAACATACCAGAAGATTCAGAGAGTGAATGAACTTTCCCTCTGGGAGTGAGATATCTCAGCTCAATCAAATCCTTTATCTCACTTAAGAAGAAATTCCCCAAAGTCTCTAGAAAGGAAACCTGAAAGCAAGGGACTGGTTGGCATGCAGGATCCTCTGTGTTCTGTTGTTCTAAAAAGTATTTCCTCTCTTTCTAGGGGTCTCTCTACAAAGAGAATCTGCAAATGTATATGTGTCCTCTCTTATAACAAGAAGGAAGAAAATATGTCCTCTCCCAAGCTCTGACCAATTCCACTCTCCTGCAGAAACATACAAAATGATCATTCTCGCCATAAACTGTATGAACTTTTATGAAAATGTGCCAGGAGTAAAACCCAAGTCACAATTCAAGGGTGGCTCTTTTAATATATTATTTTTGTAGATGCAAGCACATTAGAACCCTGTATTTCAGGGAGAGCAGTGGGCAGTAACGTTGTGCATAGTGCTAGTTGATCAGTTTAGAGAAGTTTATGTTTATCTTCATTCACAAACATTAATGATCTCTAAATTTCGCCCCCAAAATAGTATTTTTAAAATATAAGCCTGTTATGAAGAGAAGAGAAGGAAAATCGATCAAACCTGCCACCAAATATGGAGACTGATACATGTGAATACTACTCTTGGCATTTACTATGCAATGACAGAACGCTAATGGAAAGAGCTCAATTTTAACACTTTTTTAGTTGGGAGAAACTATATTTGAAATGTTACATTAACTTTACCCTAAAATTCCTGCACCCTGTATATGCATCGCCTCACAGGGATAAACGAAGCAGTTAAATAAAACGAGCGGTTTTAACCTAAGCCTAAATATCTCTCAGTAAATCCAAGCCTTTCTGAGGAAGCAGATTGGTTTTAATGATTACATCACTTTTTGATTCAGTCTTCAAAGGATTTTATTCGATAGCTGAAACACTACCAAATCTTCTGTGGGGCCTTACGAAGTCTTGCAGTTCCTTCTGGGACAATGACTGCCTTCTTATCTTACCTACTTAGATTTCTTCAGTGTCAAAACTAAGCAAGAATGAATTATGGATATAGTCCCTGTGTATACTTAAGATATTCATGTGAAGCCTGGGCTTAAATAACTCTAGCTGTCATTCTTCCCTGCCCAAATTAATAGGAAATAACAATAATTGACAAAGACCACTCATTAGCCTAGCTCCATCCTTTCTAGAGCCCGGAGCCTCTCACCAAAGGAACCTACTAAGTGTCAACGCCACAGAAATATCTGATTTGCTTCAATCAAGTCATATTGCTTTCCTAGATTGATCTTTCAGCAAAATGGAATGGATTTCACTTCTCCAGCTCCCGTTTCTCACTATCTTACCTTCACTCCCTCTCAGCTAGAGCAAGATAATAGAAGTGAGAGGTTTATTTTTGACAGTTTGTTGTTATAAGAAGCACTAGCTGTGTTGGATTATAAAATACGGAAATTCTTTTTCACACAGGGAGGTTGGAGCCTTTCTTGCAAACAAATTTACTTTGGCAAACTCTCCACAATGTTTATTTTCAGTGGCTTTGGTTATTGTCCTCAAAAAACATGATTGAAAAATAATGAAAGGAAGTACCCCCCAATCAACATGAATGGGAGCAGCTTCACATACTTATACTTGCATATACATTAAGGAAGTGACAGTAATACTGGATCTACCTGCCCCATTCACAACAATGTCTCCTTTATCTCTGGTGTTTGTGGATTCTGGGGCATATTCGGAGTCTGGCTTGGGAAAAGCATTCCTCTATGAGTTGCCCAGGGAGAGGTGAGGCCCAATTAGCCTGAAGTAAATTTTAAGATAGGAAAGAAGAAATCCTAAAGAATGTTCAGCTTGGGAATAAATATAGAGAATGTTAGGAGAAAGATGAGTCAAGAGGGAGAAGGAGAGGAGTGGAGGGGTAGGGAGTACAGAATAATGGGTATGTGAATATAAATGTACATACACACATGTGTAGATACATGTGTGAACATATATATGCCTACATCATATAACATGTAACAGCATAAAAGCAAAAACCTTTGAAAGTTATAAGAACTATTAAAATCAATTCTATGCATATTCATGATTCCAAAGGACTATCATGAAGTATATTACCCATTATGGAAAGGTCATGGATTTGGGGGGCAGAAATAAACATAAATAAGTGTGTTTATGTGTATTCATTGAAGGAATTTGTTATTTTGTGTTTTTTTGGTAACAAAGAAACTTGACTTTAATCTTTTCCCCCACTGGAAGAATGAAATAAGAGGGACATAAGGGAAGGAATACAGATTTCTTTTAACATTGTAAAGTATAGAGATGGGACTAAAGGTGTTAAATATTGCAGATACTTTCAGATGAAGTGACTATATATTATTAGTTTACCTTCTTATAAGAGACTTCTCACAAAACAGGAATAATCTGTAAAATTTTGTAATGTAAAAACAAAACACATTAATAAAACTTTTTTTTAAAGCTAGACAAACCAATGCCTCCCTAAATGTCGAAAACTATGAGTGCTCTCTTCCTTTAGGTCCAGCCCACCCACCCTACTAACAGCTTGACCCACTCAGCCATAATCCAAGGGAAATGCATTGAGATGTATCCTGGTAATTTCCTCTGGAAATGTTTTAGTCTCCTCTTCTTTAGCAGCCACAACTAATGACTACTGGAAAATATTGTTCTCCTAAAGGAAGTCCTTGGCACTGTCATATGGTTCAGCATCAGAAATGGATGTGGCAGGGGCAGCTGAGTAGCTCATTAGATTGAGTAACAGGCCTAGAACTGAGAGGACATGGGTTCAAATCTGGCCTCAGATACTTCCTAGCTGTGTGACCCTAGGCAAGTCACTTAATCCCAGATATCTAGCCCTTACCACTCTTCTGCTTTGAAACCAATATTTGTATTGATACTATGACATGTTATCTTTAAAAAAAAAAAAAGGATGTGGTTTTCATCAATGGAAATTACATAAAAGAAGACATTATCTCCTTGGTGCTTCACCCTAAGAATGCCTGGGCTTTTCTACTTGACTTCAAATGAACAAACATTTATTGAACACTTACTATATTTCAGGTCCTTTGCAAAAGCACTGGGAGTATGGATCCAAACAACAAAAAAGCAACTTAATTTCCAAAATGGAAAGTGAACACATAAAAGGGAGCTGAAAAGTTAGAAAGAGAGTAAAATTAGTTATCCAGGTGCTGGAGTGTTGTAGGGAAATTCTGTGGAGAATAAAGTACTGTCCAGAGTGGATGGAAGATATAGTTTACTTGGGTTTTTCCCTTAAAATGGAGGCTCTTGGAGGAACTGGACAATCCAAGGGAGAGTCTGCAGCAGAGTATGGTATTTCCAACGTGAGAAGTAACCCGAGGATGAAGCAAGCTTCTAGAATAAGGAGGTTTCTATGAATATGTTGTCTTCTCAGTTACAATGTGAACTCCTTGAGGGTGGAGATTGTAATATTTTTCTAGTTGTATTTCAAGCTTTTCTTATTGTTCTTGGCACATAACAAGTGCTTAATCAATGTTTTTTTTTTAATTTTTAATTCATAAAATTCATGCCAGGTTTTTCAGCACAACCTGAAGACACATTCTCAACGGCCTTTTTTCTTACCCCTCAGGAAGTGTTTTCCCAGGATATTTTTGGTCCACATGCTCTGCTTCCTTTAAAGCAAGGCTCTGTTGTCACCAATACAAATTATGTTTTTAATGATGAAGGAATTTGAAGTCAAAAGCCATTAGGAAGCACCTAATGAAATTTGCTTTTATGTTGTATCCCATAGGAAATCAACTAGTGGCACACTGCCGCCACTAAATATTATGTAATTTAATTATAAGTTGTTAGGCATCCATAGTAATTTTGTTATTGTGTGAAAATTAACAAAGTAGAGACAATAAAGTATCACTGTTTTCATGTTCTGCTTCTTTGGTTATCTGAACAGTAGCTAAAAGGGAGAATAATCACTGGCACCAGAATGATGTCTATTAGAGTCAGGCACCCTCTGGTTCACAGAGAATGTGATGTGTGTAGCCCACTGCAGAAAAGATCTCCTGGAAGATTCTGAGGACAGGAATGACTATTAAATTACTATTATTATTAGTCATCTATTTTGTTTCCAGCACTGTATATGTTAAGTGGTTGTGAGTATGAAATAATTCCCAAAAGGATTAAGGATAGGCAATGCACCTTCTATATAGTCATGAGACTTACCAGGGACATACTTACCAGTGAACATATTTTTAATTGCAAAAAAAGTTTAGTCTATTGAAAGTTGGTATGTGTTTTTTGCCAAGACAAGTAGCATATGCAACTGTGAAAACTCTAAGCCTCCAGTACTATCAAAGGAGTACCTTGCTGAGAGGGCACAAATGTCTGCTCCTAACTCAAAGTAGAGCCCTAAGGGAATTGCGTATTTATTAGCCTGACAGATTATTATACAATATTTTGTACTAAGTAGATGTGGCACAAAAATATTTTTCATAAGAATGCAACACAACCAAAGTTGGTTAGCCTGGAAATTACAATATATAGTGATAAAATTTAACAAAGAGATCTGATTTTACTAAATTCTCCCAAATTCCGGTCTATCTTCATGTTTGTAAAAAGCCTTTATCAAACCAAAAAAAAATTTTAAAAAGAAAAGGAAAAGGATTAGACAATTAAGCTTCCTACCTAAGAGGGGAGATATGATCCCTATAGAGCTCCCAGAACACATGGACTCTCCTCAGAGTGATTAAATACCTGGAGTTGAGAGAAACTAAACTCAATTGTTTTAGTGATTGATCCAACATTGATCCAGTGTTACCATGGAGATTGAAGTCCTCATCCTCAACTTCTTCCATTGAAGGGCCCCTCAGTTTTGAGCTCAGTTGAGTACTAGATGCAACACTAGACTAGCACTAGGTCTAAGTTCAAAGATAAAGATATTAACCCTCTCCCTTTTACACTTAGAGGATTTTATGCTTTGGACTCATATATAAAAAGATAAATATATAAATATTATATTTTATATAATATATATATATATAAATGGCTTTTTATATATGAGTACAAAGCATAAAACATGTATATGTATTTATAAAATATATATAAAAGGACGCATATATAAAAATCATTCCATGATTTTAATCATGGAATATTCTTCTACTTCCTTGAAAGACTGGGCATCTAAAATTTCTCTAAGGATCTAAGGATCTTTGAGGTATATAAAGAATCTAATTGAATATTGAAGCATCCTTCATCAAAACAAAGAGTTTGACTTTCAAAGAAAAGATACTGAAAAAAGTCCCAAAGAGAAAAGCTCCCAACTAATAAACTATAACTTAGGGGGGTATATTTCTCAGGGTTTCAAAGCCAAATCATACCCTATTAATAGGGGCTGAAATGTCCCATAAATCCTGCCAACTAACTGTAAATAAACAAAATAACATGGAAACAGTGACTTGTTTATTAGTAAGGGGCCACCTTTCAGAAAAGATATATGGGTTGCTTAAATTTACAGTTATGAGAAAACTCCTTACATTTACATAACCTAAATCCTCATTTAAGGGGATTCAGATTCCCAATCACACAGGACTAGGTTTAAACAATGCTCAGCTTCCACAATCACTACCTTCCAGAGAGTCTGCACAGAAAGAGCAAATTTGACCATCAGTTGCCCCAGGGTATTTAACATCTCATTAGCAACCCATTTACATTGCAGTTTGCTCCCTGCAAGTGGAAAAATAGTGAATCATGGGCAAAGTCATATAAACTAAAGGGGACCATGGGTAAAGTGACATCAGTTGCTTGAAATAACAGGGCAATAACCACAGAAACAAATGACTCCTTCCTCAGTAACCAATCAAGATTAAAAAAAGCATTCCTGAAAATCCCTACTCACTTTCCTTCCTTAATTTACAACTCCTTATTTTACCTTATTTGTCTACTTGCTTCTTCTTTTAATAACTACTTTGTTACTATATTCTCTTATAATAAATCTTATTTCCTTGCTATGGAGTCGGTCTGAGCCCTTAATTCTTTGGACAAGACCCTAATTCCCTTGCTCACATCAATGTGTGCCTGAACCCCATTAGAATCTCACAAAAGGTATATGGACTTATGATATAAATAAGGCAAATAGTCTTGAACAATCTAAATGAAAAATAAATATTTATATGCTATTATAATATTCCAAAGGTAAGGTAATAACACTAGTACTTTAGTAACAGAAAAATCCATTTTTCTTATATCAGCTTTAATATTTGTAATGGAATATTTATGTATTTAATATATATAATTAACATTTAACATATTTATATTATTTTATATTGTATTTGTTTATATTTAATATATTTATATTCTATATTTACATATATTTATATCAATTATAATATAAGTAACACATTTATAGTATAATTAATATGAAATTAATATAATAAGTAAATATATATTTAAAGGTTATCTCAAAGGAACTGATCTGATGTGTAAAAAGAAATACACTGGAAAAATGGAAGGAGAGTTAGTCACAATAAATGAAATAAAAAATGTTATTCATTCTCTAAAATATCTCTAAAACTAAGGTATTCCTTAACATATACCAGATGGAGAATATTTCCAGTAATTTCTTACAAACACAAAGGTCCCCAAAATTATTCGAGACAAAACATCTCCAGTATAGCACCTTTCCTGGGTCTCACTCTTCCAATTCCAACTAATACCGGTCAAATGATATTCAGGAGCCCCCATTCAGCATCTTTTCCCTGATTACCAGCCAGAGTCCTGATTAGATGTTAGTAATGGATATTTACTAGGGTGGTATAGCAAGGACAATTGTTACAACAATCATGGATATATATATATATATATATATATATATACACACACACACACACACACACACACACACACACACATATACACATGCACCATTAGACTAAGATTCTTCCACCATTACACAAATGAGGAAAGTAGGCTCAGGCTTAAATAGTACATGTGAGTTTCCTAGGAATAACTTACAATCCCTAAGTTCCATGTTATGGTGCTTTTGTAGAATCATAAAGCTGCCTTTCTTTGACACTGTCTAGTTAGTCCTTGGTTTATCTCAAGGTTCACAATGCAAACATTGCCCAGGTACTACTGTTCTTGAGAACTGGTAGAGATGCATTAGGAAATGATATCCTCTAATGTGGGTCCTTTACTCAAGGATTCTAGTGTGTGGTGAGCTTTTGCCATGATCAGGTCTTCCTTTCCACTTCCTTGACATTTCATATCATGTTTCCCACATTCCAGCCATCATCTACATCTCTCCTACACTGAGATTTTGTCTTCTGCCCCATGATGCTGAATTTCCTTGAGTAAACTTTCACTTTTTTTTTCACTACCTTTCCAGCCATCTCTACTCTAAGCTGTCATAGGCATTCCTATCTCCCAGTGCTCTTTTATATGTAATCTTCCTCTAATAGAATACAAGTCCTCATGGGCAAAAACTATATTTCTTGCTTACATCTGTATCCCCAGAGATTGTCACAGTACGTGATATATATAAAATATTTAACAAAATACTATAATAAAGTTGAAGGTGAAGGGGTTTTTTTTAAGTGAAGAAACTGGGGACTAAGAGGTTAAGTCGTTTGCTCATGATCAACTCTATTAAAAAAAATGAACACACCTAAATATAGTCATTACTTGCCCTCACTCCTCTTAAGAAGCCATTTTATATTATCATTTAAAATTACTCATTATTGTTGTTACTCAAGTTTTAACAATGACTTTTGTTTTTATATAATAAACATTTCTGGGTCTCTCTCTTTTTGTCTTTCTCTCTCTCTCTAGCTTCTCTCTCACACACATAAATTAAGTTTCCCTTAACAAAGAAAAAACTATTAAGCAAAAACAAAAGAAATAAAATTTTATCTTATAGAATATACAAGTCAGTAAGCATTTACTAAGTACTGTCTATTTCAGATATGGTGTTAAGCTCTGAGAATACAAATGCAAGCAAAAAAAAATCATATCCCCTAGCCTCAAAAATCTTATATGCTCATGGGAGAATGTAATACATGGAAAGGGAAGCTGAGAAGCAAAGATTAGAGGGGTGCAAATTAGTTACCCACATTGGTACATAGTGATGAAGTCTGGAGAACTACTGATGACTGGTCCAGACACTAATACAAAATGGAGTTCCTGAGAATAAGTTACCAATGAAACAAGGGTTCCAGAAGACCTAAGGAATGAAGCCGGTGACTGCTTATGATGAGATGCAGAGAATGCAACATTATACTTTTTTTTTCTTTCCCTACTACACCTTCTATTGAAAGGAAGAAGTACACATTATCTTTGACCTACCAAATGCAACATTGCTGACCATGTACTTTCAGTCATTTCTTTTCCCTGTAGCTTGATATATTTAAATTGATTCCTCCATACTTTCTCCCTACTCCCCCTTTTAACTCATGACATTAATTTGTGAACATGCTGACCAGAATTAAGGATACCATCTGTGGTCATGAGCAGAGAAAGTTAATTTGCATTTGGGAGAACAGAATCCAAATACAACTTCATTAGCATGGTGTTCTAGCCAATTCAGCTAACTGTCCACTGATAAATCAAGTAGTCTTCACAAAAGACAGACACCTGGATCCTTACACATCTAGGTTTATTACTAAATCTTGCTCTAACACTCGACCTGAATATTGGGAATAGAAAACGCAACTAGGTATAGCAAGTCAATCAGGGGTGAAGGCATTGCCAAAAGGAAGCTAGGATATCATGAAAAATACTCACTGAAAGAACACTTTAATTACTTTAAGATACAACTTTTGTTGGATAGAACCAAATCCATAGTGAGCATAAGCTATAAACATTAAGACAGAGAGCAGTTTCTAAGGTTATTTACAGTCTAAGGAAGTCCTGAGTTTTTTGTTTGTTTGTGTCCGGTTTTCAGTCACTTCCAACTTCTTCTGACTCCATTTGGGATTTTCTTGGCAAAGATACTGAAATGGTTTGAAATTTTTCTCTAGTTCTTTTTCCATATGAGCAAAGTGAGGTCAACAGAATTAAGTGATTTGCCCAGAGTCACATATCTAGCGTGTGTGTGAAGAAAAATTTGAATTCAGGAAAATGAGAATCTTCCAAACTCCAGGTCCAGCACTTTAGCCACTGAACCACCTACCTGCTCTAGCATGAAGAAATCTCATCCTAACATTCATGACTCAAGAAAGAAGTATTTTAGATTTAATCCAATTCAGTTCAACAAACATTTTTAAATAGTTGTTGTATACAAAGCATTGTGTCCTATACTATAAAGGTATAGGGTAAATTTGGAAGTTACAGAGCCTACCTTCATAGGGGTTATGGTCTAATAAGAAGATGTCACATACATGGATAACTGTGTGTGTGTGTGTGTACATATATAAATGCATTATAAAGTTGTAAAAAAAGGAATTTGTGAGACTGAGGTGGAAAATGTATTAGCTATAGGGGTATCAGAGAAGCTTCACAGAGGAGATGAATTTGAGTTGTGTTTGAAAGGGATGGAATTCAATATGCTAAAGCCTACAGCCTCTTTATTTCAGGGAATTGGTTGGTCTGTTGAAGGCTGAATGACCAAGAATATTCTAAATGTAATAATATGTTAAGTGTAAAGAAAGCAATTCTTAAGGAATTAAGGAAGAAGGAAATAAAAAGATAATAATAACTGGAGCTATGCTAGTGAAGTATAACTTTGGATAATGTAACCATTATATCAGAGAGGCAAGTAAGGATGAATTTTATAGTCATTCCTAGGGAGCTAAGTGCCTCAGTAGACTAAGAGCCAGGCCTAGAGATGGGAGGTACTGGGTTCAAATCTAGCCTGAGACACTGTTTGATACTGGGGAATCACTTAATCTCCATTGCCTAGACTTTATCACTCTTCAGCCTTATGTATACAGTAATGATTCTAAAATGGAAAGTAAGGATTAAAAAAAGAGTCATCCATCCATGCATAGAAACTTGACATGTGTAAAAAAGCCTTAAATCAAAGTTTTCATTTTTGTAGTTTTCATCTCACTAACAAGAGACAATGAATCAGGAAAGTGCCATATTTTCTCCCTAATCTGAAATCCTACCAGGGAAGGAAACATGTTAGGTCACAGAATACATTCTTTTACAAAAACTGAAATTATTTTATTTAAAAACATAGAATTTTAAATTTAAAATGAAAATGAAACTCTGAAAGACATCAAAATTAATTATTTGATTTTATAGATAAAGAAACTAAGGTCCTCAGATATAAAATGGTATTCCAAGAAAAGTCAAGATATAAGAGTAAAGACAGGAAATGAACTGAACTTTCCCCAAATCCTTTCCAAACAACTTTGAAATAATGCTCCATACTGAATTCTGTAGTAGAAGAATGAGAAAAAAAAGAACATTATGAAACAATGTCCTACCAAGACAATTTAGGAGATTAATAGAAATGGTCTGTCTTATCAGGATACTGGTTAGACCCACAGTGCAGTGCAAAAATAAATAGCAGGTCTTACAGACAGATGCCACAGCAGTGGCAGTAGCAGCTCTCAACCCAAAGAAAGTAAAGAGGTCCAAAAACTGGTCAAGAAATTATAGGGGATCATTTGCTGGCACTAGGGACAAAACTTTGCTGTAATCCCAGGGCAAGGACCAGCAATCACAGGGGCACAGGGGCTTTGATCACAATTAAAGGGTAGATAAGCATGTTTGTGGTCATTCACTGACAAGAAGAAAGGCCAAGAGAGCAGTGAACACATCTCTCCATAGATAACACCTTTGAAGAATCAAAAATTTATAGATCCCTAGAACCATCTCAGAAAACAGCACAAAAAACCCTGTTTTCCCTCTACCCTGAGAGTAGAAACCAATTTTAACATACAGTAAAATATTAAGAAATTGGCTAGGGAAATGGCAACCAATAAAAAAAAGACAGAAACATAGCATAGAAAGTTACTATGGAGACTGGAAAGAAAAACAATGCAGTCAAAAAAACTACACAAAAAGTCTCCAAGAAAACTGGGAATTAAACAAAAAGGTAAAAAAAATTACTAGAAAAACCCCAAAAGAGTTTTAAAAATCAAATATGAAGGGGCAGCTGGGTAGCTCAGTGGATTGAGAGTCATGCCTAGAGACTGGAGGTCCTAGGTTCAAAGCTGGCCTCAGACACTTCCCAGCTGTGTGATCCTGGGCAAGTCACTTGACCCCCATTGCCCACCCTTACCACTCTTCCACCTATGAGCCAATACACAGAAGTTAAGGGTTTAAAAAATAAAATAAAAAAATAAAATGATAGCAATTTTTAAAAAAGCAAATATGAAAGTTAGGGATGAAGTTGAGAAAAGAAATTAGATTGAAATAAGAAAATTATAAAAATATAGTCAAAAGCATGGTAAAAGAATCACCCAAATAATTGAAGAAAATGACATGTTAAAAACAGAATTGGCCTAATAATAAAAGAAATGCAAAAAAATCACTGAAGAAAAGAGTTTTATAAAAAAGTAAAATTAGTTAAATGAAAAAGGAACTACAAAAGCTCACTAAAAACATCATTTCTTAAAAATTATATTTGGGCAAGTGGAAGCTAATGAGACATCAAAAAGATAAAAACAAAATCGAAAGAATGGAAAAAAATTAAAAGAAAATGTGAAATATTTCATTGGAAAAATAATATATCTGGAAAATAGATTAAGGAGAGACAGTATAAGAATTATTAGACTGGGGCATCTGGGTGGCTCAGTGGATTGAGAGGCAGGCCTAAAGCAGGTGTTCTAGATTCAAATATTGCCTTAGACACTTCCTAGCTGTGTGACTCTGGGCAAGTCACTTAACCCCATTGCTTAGCCCTTACTGATCTTCCATATACTTTTACATAGTATCGATTCTAAGGCAGAAAGCAAGGGTTTTAGGGGGTAGAAAAGAATTATTAGACTACTTAAAAGCCATGATTGAAAAAGAGGGTAGATACCATGGATCAAGAAATTGTCAAGGAAAGTTACCCCTGAAATACTAGAACCAGAGTGCAAAATAGAAATGGAAAAAATCCAAGAATCATTTCCTGAGGGCACAGCTGGGTGGCTCAGTGGATTGAGAGCCAGGCCCACAGAAGGGAGCCCCTGGGTTCAAATATGATCTCAGACACTTCCCAGCTGTGTGACCCTAGATGAGTCACTTAACTCCCATTATCTAGCCCTTACTGCTCTTCTGCCTTAGAACCCATACACAGTATTAATTCTAAGACAGAAGGTAAGGGTTTAGGGGGCAGCTGGGTAGCTCAGTGGATTGAGAGTCAGACCTAGAGATGGGAGGTCCTAGGTTCAAATCTGACCTCAGACACTTACCAGCTGTGTGACCCTGGGCAAGTCAATTGACCCCCATTGCCCACCCTTACCACTCTTCCACCTATGAACCAATACACAGAAGTTAAGGGTTTAAAAAAAAAAAAAGAAGGTAAGGGTTTAAAAGAAAAGAATCTCTTCCTGAAAGAAATTCCAAAATGAAAATTTCCTGGAACCAAATTCCAGAACTCCCAGGACAAAAAGGAAATATTTCAAAAGAGATAATTCAAATATTTGGGAACCATAGTCAAGATAACACAAGATCTAGTAGCTCCTTTATTTATTGATTATCTGAGAGTTTTTAATTTTTATATTCTGGAAGAAAAAGCAGGTAGGATTACAACCAGTAACAGACTACCCAGAAAAATTGAATATAATCCTACAAGAGAAAAAATTGATATTTAATAAAATTGAGGACTTCCATGCAAAACTAATGAAAATTCCAGAGCTCAATAGAAAACTTGACTTTCAATAACAAGATTCAAGAGAATCATAAAAAGGTGAACAGCAAAGAGAAATTCTAAGTGATTCAATAAGTTTATACTCTTTATATCTCTATCAGAAGATGATACTTTTAATTTTAAAGGATTTCATCATTATTAAAACAGTTAGAAGGAGCATATTAGACAGATAGCATGGGAGTGAGTTGACTAAGATGGGATAATTTTTAAAAAATAAAATTACTGGTTGAAAAAAGGGATGTATTGAGAGAAGTGAGAAGGGAGAAAGAAAATGGGAAATTTTTGTTAAAGAGAGAGATGTAAAAAGAATAGTTTTTTGGGGTTTTTTTGTTTTTAATAAGGGGAAGATTGGTGCAGCAGGCATGTTTGAATGTTACTCTTATCAAAATAGGCTCAAAGAGAGAATAACATACATTCAATTGAGTATAGACCTTTATCTTACCCTCTAAAGAAATAGGAAGGGAGAGGAAATAGAAAAGCAAGAAACAGGGATTAATATATGGGAAGATAGGGAATCAGTGGTCAGAAGTAAAACAGATATTTGAGGGAGTTGGAATAAAAAAAAGAGGCAGTAAGCAGAAAAAATAGAGTAGAGGAAAATATAATTAGTAATCATAATTATGAATGTGAATGGAAGGGACTTTCCCATAAAATGAAAGCAGATAGCGGAATGAACTAAAAACTAGAATATGACAATATGCTACTTACCAAAAACATACTTGAAACAGAGTACTATAAAAAAGAAGCAAAAATAGGTCTTTTTGAAAGAGATATGCAAGGAAAATATGTTTTGCTAAAAAGTACCACAGACAATAGAGTAATACCAATACTAAACATATAAGCACACAAATTCTTGGAAGAAAGATTAAATGAATGACATAAGAAAATAGATAGCAAAATTACACTAGTGAGAGCCTTCAACTTCTCTCCCTTTGAACTAGATAAACAAAATGATAAAATTAACAAGAAAGAACTTAAGGAAATTAATAGAGTTTTAGACATTTTAGATATGACAGATATCTTGAGAAAATTAAATGGAAATACAAAGGAGCACATCTTTTTTCAATTACACATGGCTTCCTCACAAAAACTGACAATGTATTAAGGCATAAAAACTTCATACTCAAATATAGATAATCAGATATATTCTTTTTAGGCAATGATGTAATAACAATTACATTCAATAAAGCACATGGTAAACACAAATTAAAAATTAATTACAAATTCAATAATCTCATTTCCCCACCAAAAATCAGAAATAATATTTTCATTAAAAGGAATAACAATGAGAGAAAGAAAACTATAGACCAATCTCCTTAAAGAACACAGATGTAAAAATCTTAAAAAGAATACTAGCAAGAAGACTCCAACAAGTTATCACAAGGATTATTCACTATGATCAGGTGTGATTTGTAACAGGAATGCAAGGATGGTTTAATATTAGGAAAACCATCCACATAATTGACCACATCAACAATCAAACCAAAAGAAATCACATGAATATCTCAATAGATTGAGAAAAAGCCTTTGACAAAATACAACACTCATTCCTACTGAAAATACGAGAAAGTATAGGAATAGATGGGCCTTTCCTTAAAATAACAAACAGTATATATTTAAAACGATCAGCAAGTATCATCTGCAATGGAAATAGAAGCTTTCCCAATAAGATCAGGAGTGAAGCAAGGATACCCATTATCAGCTCTATTATTTAACATTGTACTAGAAACACTAGCAGTAGCAATTAGAGAAGAAAAGGGAATTGAAAGGATTAAAGTAGGCAGTGAGGAGACTTAACTCTCACTCTTTGCAGATGATGTGATGATCTACTTAAAGAATCAACTAAAAAGTTAATGGAAATAATCAACAACTTTAGCAAAGTTGCAGGATACAAAATA
Source organism: Gracilinanus agilis (assembly GCF_016433145.1). NCBI lineage: Eukaryota > Metazoa > Chordata > Mammalia > Didelphimorphia > Didelphidae > Gracilinanus > Gracilinanus agilis. The sequence continues at coordinate 148,546,262 of NC_058134.1, forward strand.
AACCCACATAAATAATCAGCATTTCTATATATTTCCAACACAACTCAGCAGCAAAAGTTAGAAAGATAAATTCCCTTTAAAATCACCCTAGACAACATAAAATATTTAGGAATCTATTTATGAAGACAAACACAAGACTTATATGAACAAACTACAAAACACTTTCCACACAATTAAAACTAGATTTAAATAATTAGATTCCCCCTCTCTTTCCGATTTAGGTATCAACACAAATTTGTGTTGTAAAAATAATGTAGTAGGATGATTTTGCCTATTTTTGCCAGAGGTTTATATAGTATTGTAATTAATTGTTCTTTAGATGTTTGCTACCATTCACTTGTGAATTCACCTAATCCTGTGCAGTTTTTCTTAGGGAGTTGACAGGTGACTTAAATTTCTTTTTCTAAGATGGAGTTATTTAAATATTCTATTTTCTATTAATCTGGGAAAGTTATATTTATGTAAGTATTCATCCATTTCACTTAGATCTTTAGATTTAATGGTCTATATTTGGCAAAGTAGCTCCTGATAAGTGAATTAAATTCCTCCTCATTGGTGAAGCATCTCCCGTTTCATTTTTGATACTGGTAACTAGATTTTCTGTTGTTTTTAATCTAATTAACAATTTGTATTATCTATTTTAAAAATAAAATAAAGTCCTAGTTTTATTTATTAGATTAATGGTTTTCTTTCAATTTTATTAATCTCTCCTTAGGATTTACATATGGGTATTTAATATGATATCTGAATGGCTTCTTCTTCACAGCTTGTAGTATCTTTTCCTTGGTCTGGTACTTCTTGAATTTGACAATAACATTTCTGGGTGTTGTCAGTTGGGAATTAAATGCAGGGGGTGATTTGTAGATTCTTTAAATCTCCACTTTCCCCTCTTGTTTGAGAATGTTGGGGCAGTTTCCTTGGATAATTTCCTATAGTATGATGTCCAGGCTTTTGCTTTTGTCATGATCTTCCAGTAGTCCAACAATTCTTAAATTGTATTTCTTGGATATAATTTCCAGATCTGTAGTTTTATCAATGAGGTATTTCATATTTTCCTTAATTTTTAATTCTTTTAATTTTGTTTTATAGACTCTTGTTGCCTTGTGAAGTCATTTGCATCTAGTTGTTGGATTCTAATTTTTAAAGACTGAATTTCATGCCTGGCTTTTTGGGCATCCTTCTTCTCCTGGTCTGATTTTCTTTGTAAGTCATCTTTCACCTTCTTTGTCTTCTTTTCAAGCTGGCCAATTCTGACTTTCAAAACACTATTTTCTTGTTTTAGTTCATGTGCCTCTGTTTCCAGATGACTTATTTTGCTTTTCAAATTATGTTCCCAATTGTCTTCAGCCTCTCTTAATTGTTTTTTGAATTGTGTTTTGAGTTCTTCCAAAGCCTGTGTCTAATTGGCTAGAATTTCTGCATTTCTTTTGGAGTTCCTTGATCCTACTCTGTTGCATTTTTTCTTTGTTCATTACCTGGATAGAAGCTGTGGATTATAATTTCTTTTTTCTTTACAGATTCCCTATAATCTTGCTCCTCTGTTTATTTTCTGGATCTATGGGTTTGGGCTATTCTGTCCTGAAGTGGCTTATTCTCTGCTCTGCTGATTGGTGTATTAGAGTATGAATGAGCCCTGAGGTCAGATCTTCCCCAGCTAGCAGCAGAAGCTGAAGGTGTAGGTGAAGATGTGAAGATTGAAGGGAGCTGTGCTTCCCACCCTATTACAAGGTATATTGTAGTGGTTCTAGCCTTCTCCCTGGAAACTTAGTCAGCTAGGCTCTCAGCACACTCAGTGGGGGAGAGGTGTTGGAGATTGAGTTTCCCTCCCCTCTGAAGGCTTCTTATCTGCCCTATTGATAAGATTAAGCCAGGGTGGAGCTTATCTGTGGAGCTGGATGTGCCCTGAGGCCAAAACCTAGAGAAGGGCTCAAAAGATATTTGATAATCAATTATCTTATAAAATAAGCAAAATTCCATCTTCTCTGCTCCAATAAATTGTAAGGCTTATCTCCAGTATAATCACATCAATATTCTCCTACTTTGTCCACTCCCTCCTCACTTCAAGTTCCCAAATAATTTATAACCAGATGCTATTTCTATTAGTTACTACTAGGAAAATATTCTGTAGATACACAACACAGCATATCCACCCTCTTTATCCTAGATTTTCTCTGACTATGGTAGGCATTTTTAAAAGTACAAAAATAGAATAGATACATACATAGATTTTTAGGATATATCCAAAGTATTTTTTAACTAATAGAGATATACAATCTAAAAAGTTTGAAGACCACTGGTCTCTTTGATTTGAAGTATGAGGAAACTAAAATCCAGATGAGTAACTTGTCCAGATTAATAGTTATAGTGTGTGAGAAAATTAAAGGAAGGATAGCAAGTGGTTTGTTGAGGGAATTGAATGAACCACACTGACTCTATCTTGTGACTCAGTTCTAGAGATACCTTAGTTCCCTTTCTATTCAATTATGGGTCTAGTTCAAATTCTGTCACTTGAAAAAAGTTCTTTCAGTTGTAGAAAGGGATAAAATCTTATTTCATTGTTTAATCCTACCTCTCCTTGGGTGGGAAACTAGATCACCCATACTAGATGTTTAGATGTTTATACAATGATTTAGGTTATGTCAAACAGAAACCTAGTCAGATCCAAAGGTTGATATAAGTTTTCTCATAATTGCACATTTCAAATTACTCATATGTTATTTGAAAACTGGCCCCATACTGATGAATTAATAATTGTATCAATGTTCCTTTGATTATATACAGATTAGGAGGAGTAGAACACCTCTTTTCCTTAATTCAGGGAATTATATATGTTCACTCACCCTCTCAATTTGGAAAGTCCTTAATATTTTGTCCAATTAGAAATTAGATTACCTAAAGTTATATTGTTTTCTTTTAATTAATTGGCCTTATTTGATGAATTGCTTTGAATGTACAAAAGTCTGCCTCCCTCTGTATTTGGGGTTCAGCTCAAAACTCAGTGAGGGGCTTGATTCCAATTCATCAGGCAATTGACATGCATTGTTTCATATATCAATATGCTCAAAAGATGAAACTTTTGTTTTCTCAGTCATTCCACCTTTTGTTCATTGCTCTGCCACTGTACAACTGAGAGTAGATAGAATTAAAGTCTTAAAATTCTCACAACTTGCCATGACCAAAGCATTGTGGTCATCAAGTACTTAGGGGGATTGAGCTACCATTAAATGATTCTCCCTTGATTTAATTTCTTTTTCTAAGTAAATGATTATGAGTGTTCTCTAGACTCACGGGGCCATGGTTTTCTAGAATTAGATCCACTGCTGCCAAATTTGGAAATTACTGTCCCTCCCTAAAACCCCAGTTTTCTTTAAGATTTGCTGTAGGGGAAATATTTAGCCAAACTGGTGCTGATCCTCATCAGGTTTAGTTAGACTGGCCCTCAGATAATAGATTTATACACAGTCTATCTCAGGCTCATTCTTGAAGTTTTTCTATCTCAGTACATATTACATGCCAGACTGAATTCCAATGGCAATGGTCAGGGTCATTCTGCCAGGATAACTTCTGCTCCAAGATGATGAGTGGAAGAAGAATTTAATGAAACTAGAAAGTTAAGTGCTTATTAAAATATGAGAGTGGCAATGTTCATGGGACTTTTCAAATAGTGTTAAGTTTTCATTCAACCTACTTTATTCATTATGGTTCCATAATGGAGTGTGTGAAGAGGAAGTATAAAGGGCAATGAATTTGGAAGCAAGGGCCCAGAATTCAAGCCTTGGTTATGTTCCTCACCTTCTAGGATGCCTTGAATAAGTTACTTCTGTCTAGGCTTCAGTTTTCTTATCTATAAAATGAGGGCCTTGGAATAACTGACCAGTAGCTTGCCCGCCTGCTCTAAATCTATAACTGTGATATGGTGTGGGGAAACCACTTCTAAATCCTTTTAAAAATGTAACATGTATTAAACATTTTACTTCCAGAGTAATTTTTCAGGCCTATTAACTCTACTACTTTAATTACTTTAACAGACTGTTAATACATTGCAAAAAACTAAAACAATCAGAATTACTTGATCATTTCTGGTAAAACTGATTTGCAAAGCAATGGCATAGGGGCTTATTTAATTGGTATGAATAAATGATACATCCCAGGAGAGATGGTTGCCAGGAAGTAGTGTCAGTAAAGTAATTTTCAATTATTCAATTCAATTACAATTTCAGTAACTGTAAACAATGACTCAATGGCCCTCCACAGTTCACATTTTGATATTAAGGAAAAATACAGCATATTTTGCAAATGTTTTTAGCAGAGCAATATCTTTCTCCAATTTTAGAAACAGAATAAGCTTTTCAATATTGTTCAACTTTTGTCTCATGAATTCCAAACTCATTTATATCATATAATGAAATTCCTATGAGGTGTGGTAATTTCAGAAATGTGCAAACAAGTATCAGTTTCCCTTAAATTAAAAATAAAATTGTGAAGAGATTCCTAGAAGTTATCTATCTTGAATTAGTTTTGTTAAATTAAAGATTCATTTTATAAATATCCAGGATTAGAGTTAACCACATAGAGAGGGTGAAATTTTCTAATAAGTAACTAAACAAATGCCTCAGGACTCCAATGTGCCTAAAAGATCCTCAGGAGTCAAGAGTTCAGATCAAGAGAATTTGCTCTTTCGTAATCAAAGGGACTCAAGAGAAGACAAATATATTCTTCTCTACTTTGCCTCCACCTTACCCAGATCTTTTCACCATGGGCCCTGGTTGAATTATGATTGACCCTCTGAGGGTATCAGGGTAAAATTATATTAGGGATATAAAACCCTTTACAAGACTCATATGAGCAAAAACTTGGAGAAAACAACAAAGTGTAGAAATGAACTTCCCACTCTCTTGTCCCCTGTGAAAAAATTCTAGTAACTTTAAAAGATTAAAATACAGTTTTAAATGTAGGATAAACATTTTGAAAATGGAAAAATACATTTGTATCCATTAAGTTATAATTTAAAAGAAAGAAAAATGTTGTAAAAAATAATGATTATAACATAAATAATAAATTGGAAATTTTCTGTGTCCAAAATATTCTTCATTCTGATGCCAACCTAGTGTTGAGTGCCTGTAAATTTAGCCAGATTTAAATGCATTTCATTACCAATTCCATGTTCAACCTCTTTTGAACCAACTGTGGAATATAGTTTTAGTATTCCACTGCTTGTATAACTTTCAAAACGTTGGATCACTCCCATGTCATAATTGGTTATCCAAGACTACAGTGAAAATTGTTGTATAATGTACTTCTATGTATTTTTTGTTTTGTTTTTAACTTCATAAATTACAACGTCCCAATGTCTTTTATATCTACTGATTTAAGAAACTTAATCTCTTTATTAAAGACAACAAAAAAGGCAAACATCAGATCACTTTTATTGTTGATTTACTCAATCTCCATTCTTATCAAAGAGTCTTTAATAACAAAAGAGAAATATACTGAATTGACTTTTTAATTTAAATTTATTGATGCTGTTTTTCACATCATAGTCTTTTCTGGTATGACCTGACTTCTTCCTTATATCTCAAATGCTATCCCATAACAGATAAAGCAATTAAGCAAAACTGATGCAATGTCATGTCTATTAAAGAAAGCAACATTCCTCATTTAGTACTCCCTATCCCTCATGAAAAAGACATTTATGTATATTTCTTTTTTCTCAGTTCTACTTCCATTATTCACAATCAGTTCAAAAAAGTCTTCTATATTTCTCTGAATTCTGTATGTATGACATGACACAATTCCTTTCTACTAAAACTATATGCCACAGTTGGTTCAGCCATTTCCCTGTCAATAAATATGCACTTTGCTTCCAGTTTATTTTTGTTTTGTTTTGCTTACTTCCCCCAAAAAGTGATACAATTATCATGTTGGTATATATGTGGTTTTTCTTTCTCTTAGGCCAGTTTGATGTACATGTCTAGCAGAACAATAGCTAAATCAAAGACTATAACTTAATCACTTTTCTCCCAATATTCCAAATTGTCTTCCCCAATAAATGAGCTGGTTCACAGCTACAATGACACTTCGTATATGTTCCATGATGATATTCTCCCAGCCCTGCCAAAGAGTGACAATTTCTATCTTTCATTACCATTTGCAATTTTACAGAGATAAAAGGAAAGCTGCTTTAGTTTTTTTATTATTATTACTAATTTGGAGTATTTATTTATATGGCTGTCATCAGTTTGCAATTTTTCCTTTGAAAACTTTTTTTTTTAATTACATCCTTTGATGTTATACTTGTGATAATTAGATTCACCCTTACATACTATTGGGAATGACAATCTCATGATCCTCCATACACAATCAGTTTTTTATTCAAAGATGTTTGAGAGAGACTCCCCCCTTCCCACTCACCAGTTTTTATTCTTATCCTAATTCATTTTCTTTGTGCTAAAGCTTTTTAATTTTATACAGTTAAAATAATGTTTTGTTTTTCACAAACTCCTCTATCTTTTGTTGCTCAGTTCTCCCCCTTAGCAGAGTTGTAAATGATATCACCTTCAATTTTCCTCCATTTTTAAATAGTATGAACTTTTATATTTGTCTCTTCTACATTTGGAATTTATCACACTATAGTAAGTGGTGATGATCTGCCAAATTGCTTTCTAGTTATCCCAGAGGTTTTTACTGAATCAGGATTCCTTCCCCTAGTAGTTTGTGGTCTTGAGTTTATTGAAAACTATGCTATTGTATTCATTTGCTTCTGCCTCTGACCGATAGAGAGTCTGTTTCACTAGAGTTTGACTTTTTTTTAAACCCTCACCTTCCATCTTAGTTCCAAGTGTATTAGTTCCAAGGCAGAAGAGTGATAAGGGTTAGGTAATGGGGATTAAGTGACTTGCCCAGGGTCACACAGCTAAGAAGTGTCTGAGATCAAATGTGAACCCAGAACCTCCCATCTCTAGGCCTGGCTCCCAATCTACTGAGCTATCCAGCTACCCCCTAAATAGTTTGACTTTTTAAAAGAATCTTCATGCAAGAGAAGTATTCATTTGAGAAGAGATAAAACTCTAACTAATTTTTTTTCAGTGTTAGAGACCCTCAATATTTATATAGTTTCTTTAGATTTCAAGGAAGTGAAAAAGAATATATCATTAAGATACCAGGGAAGGGGTTTTGTAAAACACCAAAGACCTAAGTAGTTTAGTATCTCCAGATACATTTTACTTAAGGTTAGATCTTATAAAAATAACAAAAAACATGTTTTTGAAAAGATGTGTGTGTCTATGTCTTCAACCAAGAAAACTCCAACTCTTGTTCATCGTTATAGTTTACATGTTTTAGGATCATAATATTTTAGAAATTGAGATACCCATAAGTAATTTTTAAACCCTTACCTTCTGTCTTAGAATAAATACTATGTATCAGTCCCAAAGCAGAAGAGAGTAAGGACTATCTGATTCAGATTAAGTGACTTGCCCATGGACACACAGCTAAGAAGTATCTGAGGCCAGATTTGAACCCATGTTGTCCAGTCTCCAATACTGGAGCCCCCTGGGTGCCCTGAGATATCCATGGATAATTTTGACTAGGAGTACCATGGTAAAAGTGATCAGCTCTCCAGAATAAAAGGATACACATGATATACGTTTGAGTTTAATTCGCATTAACATTTTCTTAGTTCTAGTCAATCAACAAAACAATAGACCAATTCCTGATATGAAGTATTTGATGACTTCTGAGATATAAATATCCATATCAAAATTTTAACACTAAGCCCTTACAAGCCAGTACAAATCGAGTGTATTAATTCCCTGATCCAGTCATTTCATATTATGGGTGAGAAATGTAAGGCTCAGGCAGGTAAAGTGACAGAAGTGAGTAGAAGAGATAGGAAATCAGCCCAGTTTCACTGCTTCAAATCCAGCATTCTTTCCACAGTATCATAATGAAGTAAAAACGTTTGTTCCTATACTTCTGATAACCTGACAATCCTTTAAACAAAAACACATTAACAGGCACTTAATAAGCACTTGCTAAGTGGTAGACATGGTGTTTAATGCTGGGGATACAAAGAAAAGCAAAAAAAACAAAAACAAAAACAACCACTTTCTACCCTCAAGGAGCTCATATTCTAGTCAGAAAGACAACATGCCAACAACTATGTACATACAAGTTATACCACCAGGACCAAGGACAGCTAAACCCAGAAACTTCGAGATGCTGATAACAAAATCCTCCTAGCTGACTTTTTTACTTTTGGCCTGTTTCATTCCTGAGCTGATGAATGAAATGGCAGCTTTCTACTTTCTTTGAAAACACTATTACTAGAGATATACAACAGAGAACAATCAAGCTCAGCCATTATAGTTGATCAATACACATGTTTTCATTGATTCTCAGTGGGGATGGATGAAAATGCAATTCTTTTTAAAATGGTCAATGTCTGTACTGATTTTTTAAAGAAAAGATACCATTCAAAACTATAATAGTGTAGCTACTAGTTAGGTTCAATGTAAATAGCTGCAATGCAGAATTTCTTTCCCTGCCCAGCCATTGACCTTGTTCCAGCAAATTATCCTTCAGAGCTAAAACTATTCAATTTCATATGCTTCTGAATCCTCCTAGAAAAAGGTTTTTTTAAGTTAATTTTTGGAATTGCTGTTGTATTCTGGTTGTACCAACAGCTACAATTCTCTAAAATCTAAGGCTATATTTTAGAAGACAATTAGTTTTATCATTTGTTGGTTTCTTAATTGTTCCTGTTTCCAATACAAAGAGTAATTCATCAGTGATGTTTCAATCAAGAGACAAAAGGAAAGTGTCCATGTATACACTGTGCCTTTGTATCATAATGGCCACCCAGTGTAAGAGGTATACATAAAATACATTAAAACCACTGATTAGGATTAACTCCCTCTGAGCTATCTCTTTGACATGACACTGTTATATATGTCGAATCTTTAATGGGGTTACTACTCTGGAAAGGTTGTAAGGCAAACTTGCGATCTACACTCATAAAATTAAGACTCCTCATCCCTTACAAACTTTGATAGTCAATGGGTAGACCCAATTACCTCGAAGCAAAAACATTTACTAAGAGAGACTAGTAAGCAATACAACATTCCTTACCTTTCATATCCCCTTCCAATGAACATATAATCAAGAAGGAAAATGGGCAAAAGTTGATAGTACACAGTTAATGATATACGTAAGGAGCACAAGTGGCCATGGAAAATCACACCTTTAGTACAACAGGGCCCTGAAGTCCTGTCCTTTTTGTGGTACCTCTTACTCTTTCCCTCTGGACACAGCATTTTAGCTTGGCTTTCAGGATCTGATCCTCTACAACTTGAATCAACTAAGCTCTATTCTCTGCTGCCAAGGGCCCCATTCCCTGGATCCACTTTTACTTATCTGACTGTCTTTCTCACTTTTTCTGTTCTTTACTGAGTGACAATGTCTCTTTCTCAGCAAGTATCTCTTCTTCAAAAATCCATGTTGGGGAGGAGTAGGAAAAAAATTCTCTCCTCTACTTGACAGAGTTGCAGGAACTATGTTCCATAAAATTGATCCCTACTTTTAATGTGCCTCTCAGAACTAACAACTTGCTTTTTAAGGGCCACCAGAATTGTGGATGATACTCTCAAAGGCAATGACAAGCTGCTTCTCTATTTCCATCAAGGAAATTTCTTCACACTTCATAAACAGATCATGTCTTTTCACTTTGTTGAACATGTTAATGTTTCATCCTCTGACATTTGCTCATTACTTTCTATAGTATCAACTGGACTAGTTAAGCAAAAAACAAAAAACAACTATACACACACACACAAACAAGTAAAGTTTTGCTACCTTAGCAAAGAGAGGAAGTTAACTTTACTACTTGGCAATTTTTCATGTTATAAATTATAATGACTATTTTAACATCTTTACTAATGCAGATTTTTATTAAAACAGCATTCAAAAGAAAAAAATGTATGTTATTCTCATTTTTAAACAATTTTTTTTAACCCTTACCTTCTGTCTTGGAGTCACCAAGGCAGAAGAGTGGTAAGGGCTAGGCAATGGTGGTTAAGTGACTTGCCCAGGGTCCCACAGCTGGGAAGTGTCTGAGATCAAATGTGAACCCAGGACCTCCCATCTCAAGGCCTGGCTCCCAATCTACTGAGCTATCCAGCTACCCCCTAAACAATTCTTAACTGTGTAAAATTTTCATTTCATTAAGGACTTGTAAATTAATAAGTGTATGCTAGGTTCTCTGGTTGGCATTTTCATAGCTACAATAACAAAGCAAGATTTTGTCCCAGACCTCAATAAGCTTATAATTTAAAAGAGGGAATAGAATACATTCACAAGTAACCATAATGTAATATGAATATAAAATATAATAAGTGCTTAAGAGAGGTTATAAAGAATTCTCATAGATCTAAATTCATATAAATCTAAGAGAAAAGTTGGAAAAGAAATTAGATGTAACCTAATTTTATTTTCTTGTTCCGTTTTCACTCATATCTAATGCTTCATGACTCCATTTGAGGTTTTCTTAGCAAAGATAATTGAGTTGTTTGCCTTTTCCTTCCCCAGATCATTTTACAGAGGGAGAAACTGAAGCAAACAAATTTGAGTGACTTGCCCAGGGTCACAGAGCTTATAAGAATCTGAGGCTGGATTTAATTCAGGTCTTCCTGACTCTGAACTCAGCACTGAATCTACTATACCATCACTTGGTTTAAAATCCTTACTTTACAGAATAAAAAACTGAGCCCTAAAGAAGAGAAGTGAATCACTGAGTTTCACACAGGAACAAGGAACCTTAGAGCTGAGCTATAAATCTATCTTCTCTAATTCCAAACCCAGGGCTATTTCCATTTTGCTGTTTGAAGAGAATACAAGCAGATTATAATTAGTGTGAATAATGTATCCTGTGAAGCAGTTGCATTTATTCAAATTTATACTATCATTGTATAACAAATTTACACTATTCAAAGTTATAACTCCATTAAGTATGGTCATTGGTTTCAGTCTTGAAATATGCAGTGCAAATTTAAATATTGAGATTTGGCCTTCCTGCCTTTCCTCTACAATACCTGTTCTCCTTCAATCAGTACTTATAACTGTAGCAAATGGCATACTGGAAGATTGTGTCCTATTCCATTTATATTCAAATGTAAGTTGTTGCCTTTAGAGATGAAATTGTTCAAAGAATGTGAGGTGATAAGTATCATAGGTTAAAGTCTTGTAACCACAAAAATCCAGATGCTCTTATAGTCAGGTCCTATTTAGTATAAATAATGAATCTTGGGAAGTGGGAGAGAAGAGGTCTTGGGCTGCATACCAAACTGATGTTCTACAGAGCCATTGTGCTGACTTCCCTTGTTGTATGTCTGTAAAACCTGGGCAATCCACCATCATCATGCCAGAAAATTGAATTGATTTCATTTGAACCATCTTAGAAAGAGTTTGAAGATTATCTGGCAAAATAAGGTACCAGACCCTGAGATCCTTTCTAAGCTGAACTGCCAAGTATTAAAACTCTACTATACAGAGCAAAACTCCAATGGTGTGGCCATAAAGCCCAAAGGATAAAGGTAAATTTTCCTAAAAGACTATTTTGTGGAGAACTTGAACAAGGCAAGTTCTACATGGGGGTCAGAAGAAATGGTAGAAGGACACTCTAAAGACCTTCAGAATCAATTTGTGAGGCAAGAAAGATACTGGCATGGCATGGGACTATCCAGAATGGCATGGTCACATCAAAGAAGATGCTGTACTTCATGAAGAAAGCAGAATTGCAGAAGCACAGGGGAATCATGAAATGAGCAGATCTAGAGACGTTTCCATACCAAATGTTCAAATGGGCTATTTGTGCCCAACCTGTGGTAGATCTTTCCAAGGATACATTAGACTGATCAGCCACAGGTTGTACCCTGATGCCAAAATCATGATGCCACTGGTCCTCTTAAGTCTGAAGGTTAAACAAGAACAGGTTTTCAGTATGAATCACTGAACCTGAACAATTCTACCTTCACTGAAGTAACAGCTTCACTAACTAGGACTTCTTCTATTTATGCTGCTAATTAGTGGTGGTTTTATATTCTATTCTGCTTTAGGAGGATTTTTGCAGGGTGGGGTTTAGTGGGAATGGAAATTTTCCTTTTGGGAGATGGATTAGAAAGAAAACCCTAATCTTTTTCTAACTGGAATTCATTTTTGTTCTTTACTAAGACTTTCTAGTCAAATGTCTGTAAGCTAGTGATTATGGTGGTGAAGGTACTTGTTGTTGGGGAGAAAAAAACTATAAATGAACAAAATTTAAATGAGGACCAACTGAAGTCAAGCTGATGCTATTATAAAATCTGACTGCCAAGAATAGAAAAGTCTAAAAGTCTCACTGGACACTTGGGTTACTTAAATAAGGAGCAAGTGAGAGGAACAAAAAGAGTGCAATAAGTGTAACAGGAAATAATATCATAAGAAATTCTCGCATCTTATTTCTCACCTTGAAACTCCACCACACAAAAGCTTTGTTTACATTCCAAGGGAATACCTATTCAGTGCACACCGCTGATTTTGAAAACTGAAAAATTACCTGGACTCTCAGGTGTCATTTCTTATCTTAAAGGTGCTAAACTTTCAAAGGGATGTTTCCAAAATAGATCTACAGAAACATTCCTGTGCTTCAATTAATAACAGTTGGGTTCACAAGTTCAAGGGACCTTATGTAGACCTAGATTTATCTTAAGAGCAATAATAATCTAATTTAACACATTAAAACATGTTTTATAAGTTCAATTTGTATAATCATATAAAAGTTGTCTAAAGTTAAATTCATTGGGATTTCCCATAATCTGAAATTCCTAGATGAAGAACTTAGTCCTAACAGAAATGTTTCTGCTATCTCCCTTGCTGGTGAACCCTAAGGATCATCATGTCTTGTCATCTAACCTTTGAAACTCCCTATATGTGTTGTCTCCTTCTCTTAGGACGTTAACAGTGAATAGTCAGTAATACATTAAGTACCTACAAGCCACTAAGTTAAATATTGGGATTTAAGAATGAAAAAAGAATAGTCACTGGCCTTAAGGAGTCTATATTCTAATCAAGGAAGAAAACACACAAAAGGAAACTGAAAAGGGTTAGAGCAAGAAATGAGGAAGAACATAATCTCATTGAGAAAAGAGATTGCTTCCATTTTTTTGTATCCCCAGTACTTAGTAAAGTATTTGGCACACAGTCACCCTTAATAATTTTTTATTCATTCAATTATCACACTGCTTTGTAAAGCTACTAATATTCTAAATCAATGGCATAGGATCCTCAGTTTCAAAACTTCTGAATCAAAGGATTCAAATTTAGGAGAAAGTCAAAAGGATTAAACAGAAAATACATTCCAAGTAAAGAGAGAAGAAATTCTGGGGGGAAAGGTAATAGAACTTCCCAAAAGTGACAATTTTGGTGTCACTTTATAGAAACCCCAAACCAATATAGTAATATTGCAAAAGGAATTGCATAGAAGAAACCCAGCCGAATCACAATTAGCTATTTTATGGGTCTATAACAATGAAATCTATAAGATTTCTGTCTAACTTTATTTTAAAAAAAAAAAACCCTTACCTTCCATCTTAGAATCAATTTTAAATATTGGTTTTGAGTCAGGAATGGCCAAGGGAATGAGGGTTAAGTGACTTGTCCAGGGTCATAAAGCTAGGAAGTCCACCTATCTGCTCTCTAATATTAATTTAAATTTTTTGAGAGTTAGTTGGAGTTATATTTTTCAAGCCAATTCTGTGAATTATTTAGATATTCATTATCCAAATCAAATATCTATCAACTATATGTTTGTCTTCATAATTTTTTTACTCAATCCACAAACGAAATGGTCATACATCTAAAATAATCCTGTTTCTTTTTTTTTAAGGAATTATTTCATTTCCATATTTAAATTTACAGGTCATTAAAACTAAAGTATGAAGTAGTCTCCAGAGTATAATAACCTTCCTCCCTCAACGTTTAATGAGATAATATTAAATTGTGCAGTGTGCATTATCGTATTCACTCACACATAATGGCAGAAGAAGCAACAGGATGTTATTAATAATCCCACTGATTCCTGTTAAAGTACTTATCTCAAAACCTATCATGTTCTGACAGTGACAAAATTCTAAAAAGCTATTGGCATTCTTATGCTGCATTCCAGTTATTATCCTTCCTCCTGATGGTCTGAATGACAATGAAATGTAAGGGAAGACTAAGGGTTTTGCACTTCCTAAAATATGAGAAATTTAGCTGTAGGTATACCATCATTGAGAAGTTATAGAAGCTTTGTGTGTGTGAACATTTTAAATTTTAAAACATTTTGGATTAAAGAGGAAGAAACATTTACTTAAGAATTTTAGTTTCTACAAAAGTTTGTCTTTCAAAAGAGAAAGAGACTGTGGAATAAGAGAATTATCAAAGTGAAAATCATGAATGTAGAGTTCCCAGGGAATTTATAAGTCATCTAATTCAACTTTCTTCTTTTACAATGAGGTTGAATAACTTGCCCCAGGTCATAAAGATCAGAGTCAGGTTTCAAGCCTAAATGTTTCAGGTCCAAACTCAGCATCTATTTCTATTGAATCATATTACCACCAAGGCTTTATTGTCCTTGGAAAACTTTCAGTCTAATTGAGAGACCAAAAATTTATCTAGCAAACCATGAGGGAATCATTTCAAGGTCAATATCAAGGGTAGAAAAGAACAGATTAAATTGAAAATGGAAGTACTGAGGAAGACATTGGGTTAAAGATGTGCTCCAAATAATATAAGTGATTTGAAGTTAGCAAAAGAAAAGTTCAGAAGAACATCATTGTTTTGTTGCATCCTAATAGGCATTTGTGAAGGAAGTTATTACCTTGAAAACAGTTCAGACAACATCAACCAACTCTGGAAGAAAAAAGTCACATACATTCACAATACTACATCCTTAGCAAAAATCACAATTAGTTTTGAACTACAAATTAATTTCAGTGCTTTAAATGCTCTGGGTGACTCAGACAAATCTATCCTTTCCTAAAACCATATCTATCCAAAGAATGATTTAAGAAAACATACAAATCCTGTTAAAAGAAGAGTTTGCCAATAACTATAAATACATACACACACACAAACACACAAACTCTCTTGAAAGAAAAGTTCACCACTAAACTATAACTACCCAGGAAGCTTTACATTGTATGTGCTCTGGAGCTATCTCCCCTCTATTACAAAATGGCTAAGGAGTTATCTCAAAAGCTGATTCCTAGACATGAAAAAAGAGATATCAGATTTTCATATCATTTGACCAGTTTTTATTTTACTTTTGATTCCACCCTCCTTCCTCCTATGTTATCCCCCTTGGGCCATATATGTCTTACTTCAGGGAGGATTTAATAGGTAGTCACAATTCTACAGCTGGACATCCCACAAAGCAATATTCTTCCTGATAAATTCCAGTCATTTTTGACCCTCAGTTTGCCGTGGAGAGCCATATCAACCATATTGATAAGACCTCATATTACCATCTCAGGAGTATAACAAGGTTAAGACGATTGCTGTCTCAGCAAGATGCTGAGCTTTTGATTCATGCCTTTATAACAACAAGGTTGGATTACTACAATTTGCTGTTGGCATCCATCCCAGAATGCTCAGTATGTCAGCCTGACTTTGTACAGGATTCAGCAGCTGGGGTGTTCAACAACTATTACAAAAATGCCTACACATATCACATCAGTACTAGGAACAATTCAGTGAAATATGAAATTGATTTGAAAAATCATACTTATAGGTACTTGCTTTTAGGCGTATGAAAAATGATAGACTCTCTTCAGAAAGAAAACTTTCATTTGTCTTCGAAATTAGCTCTTTCATCTCTGCATGTATAGATGAGTTGTTGATCCTTAGAAATAGTAAAAAACAACAATATACAATATAACCCATTATCTTTGTGACATCTAACTATATAAGCTAAAGTTTTAATATCACTTCAGTTTAGAAGAATCAGCTGCCAAACAATTTTGAAACAGAATTCTCAGAGAAAATTTACTATCACATGACACCAGAACATTAAGTCAACTCAAAATAATTTGCTCAGGCCTCCAAATGTTATGTTTAAGTGATAACAAACAGCCTGCTGGACTGGATTAACCATCAAAATACTTGATTCTATCACCTCCATGCAGCTTGTTCATGCCCCCAAAATCATCAGTATTGGAAATTAAAAGACTGATATTTTAGAATCAAATTTGAAATTTAGATATATGGGAAATGTGTGCACAGTCCATGTTAACATACCACTGAGAAAATAAATCAAGGTTCATATTAAGGTAAGCTCACCAAATCTCAACTTTTGACCATCAGTTTATATGTTACCTAATTTATTATATCTTCTGAATTAGTTTAGAATCTTTCACCATACTACTCTTCTTTCTAACCTTGTTGGAAGATTTGTGATCTCTGATCCTACTTAAGTAAGGGGATACCTGCTTTTATTAAACTTTAGAGGTAGGTAGAGTAGGTGACTATCTTCACAGAATGAGACAATTTCTTTTTTTTAATTTTTATTTTCAATATTTCCCCTAGTTAAATGTTTCATGTTCTTTCCCTCTTCCCCAAGCTCCCAGCCCCCCCATAGCTGACACACAATTCCACTGGGTTTTACATGTATCATTGATCAAGACCTAATTCCATATTATTGATAGTTGGACTAGAGTTATCGTTTAGTGTCTACGTCCCCAATAATATCTCCAACAGCCCAAGTGATCAAACAGTTGTTTTTCCTCTTTGTTTCTCCTCCCACAGTTCTTCCTCTGAATGTGGCTAGTTTTCTTTCTCATAAGTCCCTCATCCTTGCTTTGGATCCTTACATTGCTGCTAGTAGAGAAGTCCATTACATTCGATTGTGCCACAGTCTATCAGTCTCTGTGTACAATGTTCTCCTGGATCTGCTCCTTTCACTTTGCATCAATTCCTGGAGGTCATTAGAATGAGACAATTTCTACTCACAATCCATTTTGCTTCTCTGGGTACTTTCCCAAGAACTACCACATATATCATAAGTAACAAAATTTTAGGGTTTACCAGTCTATGAATAATTGGCATTAGGACCTCTATCACTTCTTTTTCCCCCAGAAGTTTCCAGCTTTTCCCTCTGATTCAAATCCTCTTTCTTTAGATATCTTCCATATCTCTAATTAGTCTCTCAGTTTTTTGGGAAAATACTTCTTCAAATTCCTCTCCTTAGAAATTCTCAGTTCTCAACCTTCCTTAACCAGTCTTCCTATTGACAAGTCAGTGGCCTGCTCCCTTAGAGTTTTCTCAATCCTCAACCTTTCTCTCTAGAGATTTTTGACAGAAATTTGATTGCCTTATTTTTCTTATTATTATTTTTCTGACTTTTAAAATATATTTTAGGAAGCTTCACTTATCTATTTAAAATTTTTAAAAACCCTCCTCCTTCCTATGTAAGATATTGCTATCAATTTACTTACTCTCTGACTCATAGGGTTTTTTTTGTTTTGTTTTGGTTTTGAGATTGTTCTACAGAATAAATAATAATAGTAAAATGTCAGACACTCACCCTTTTAGTCCCAAATGGAAATATCAAAGAACAGCTGTTGTGGTGATATTTTGGCACATGGATTTTCTATCCCAGCTGGAGATCTGACATGGAAAAAAATTAATCTACGCCCTTTGGAATCTAAATAAAGTTTCTATTCAGGTCTATATTAAAGAACATTGACACCCAATTCAACATATGCTAGAAAGAAATGAAATAATTGTTTCTCATTTAACCATTTGGGCATTTATTGAACACCTATTGGGGGTGGCAGAGCTGACTCTAACATTGGCAAACCATCTGGGTAGTCTAAATGGAGGAGGCAAGGAAACAAGGTCCTATTTACCCTTGAAATATCCTCTTCCCTCGATCTTCCATCCTTTGTGGAAAATTTCTACCATTAGAATCATACCCTTTGTAATGGTACTTAAATTATTTCATTAAATAATATCTTGCTCCTTTTGCTCTATTACTCTCAGAACCTCCCTTTTATACAGAAGAGAATCAGACCAGTCAAGTCTTTATTCTTCTTCAGGATGCATTCCTGAATCTCTGAGTATTATCTACAATGCCTTCTCCCTCTTCCACCTCCCACTCCACACACACAGCCCCCAGCTTTTCAACTTCCTTTTATGTGTTTCCTTTCCTTATCAGAATGTAAACTCTTTGAAGGCAGAGACTATCTGCTTGTATTCCTAGTCCTTAGCACAATACCTGGCGTATAGTTGGTGATTAATATATGCTTCTTGACTTGATTTCTCAGTCCCCTTTCATGTGTCCTGTAGCTTTGTTCTTCAGTATTTATTATCTTTACATTAAAATGCAAAATTTTGGAAAGCAAGGATTATCCCAGTTTTCTCTTTGTATTCTCAGCATCTAGCACAGAGCTTGGTACATGTTTAGTATGTTATATTATTCTATTCCATTCTCTTGCAGGATCATCATCATCATATTTCCTATGCAAGGACTTCCCTGCAAGGCTCTTCTCTTCCCATCTTTCTACCTCTAGCTTGGGGTAGATGAGGTCTTCAGGGGAGGATTAGCACCTCTGGTGTGAAGTTTGCTGAACTCTTTTCAGGGATGCTTATCCACCTTTGGTGTCCACCTGTCACTCAGCTTTCACCTATTATTCTAAGAAACTTCAGCCTGTTTAATCATGTTCCAATAAACAATCTCTACAGACAGACTAAACAAGGCTGAGGTAAGCAACAGGTCTCAAACCCATCAGTGAATTAGCAGTGGGGTAGCATCTACCCCAAATATATGAAGACTTCCTTTTTTCACAATGGGCTGATGAGAACAATTTGTTCCAATGGGCATGAAGGCCACTGAAGCAGGCACTATGGAGCACTTAGAACTTGGTCAAACACTGAGGAAGTCAAGGTCCTCAATTGCTTCCTTGGTCATTGCCAGTGGTCATGATTTTTGTCTTGTCACTGGTCTTGATGACTCTGGAAGAGAGACTTTGTATAATTCTGCCTTGCTTTTATACAATTCACTCCAAAATGTCACTGGTCATCTTAAAAAATGAAGGATAATCACTGGCACATCTGGCTATCACTCAGATGACTCTATCCAATCTCTCTTCCCTGAACTCTGTTCCATCCTTATCAACTACCTATTGAGCTTTTTGGAGTGGATGTTCGGTCAGCATTTCAAACTCCATATGGCCAAAACATAATTCACTATATTTTCCCTAAAATACTTTCTTCCTCTTAATTTCTCTATTTCTGTTGCAGGCATCACTAAAATCAGTGAGGAGTAAAACATTGAATAACTGAGTCAGGAAAACCTAAATTCAAATTCTACCTACTCAGACATCTGCTGTGTTTCCCTGGACAAGTTAATTTAACCTCTTTGAATTTTAATTTCCTCAACTGTAAAATGAAGGGATTGAACACAATGACATCTAATATCACTACCAGATCTAAATATATCTTTCTATAACCCATTCATCTAGTCGTCCAGATGCTCAGCTTCTCCTAGACAACCAATCAGTGTGAAAATTTACTTGAAAATCAGTACATGATCAGAACATAAGGTATTGTTTTATTGACTGTCTAGATATAAGAAAGTGATGGTGTAAACATCAATAATACAGATTAAACTTAAAAGTCATGTGAACCTTTTTTCCCTATCAAGCAAATTGTTAAAAACTTACCAGAATACCCCTTAAAAATCAGTCAAATTCCCTGGGCTGTGATTAAAAACAATGAGTCACTTTGGGAGTTAATTCAGGGATGGAAGAGTTCCATTTTGGAGTTCATCAGTGTGAGCACTAAAACAGAATTGGAGGAAAAACTAGGCTCCTGAGAGGAAATTACTTTTGATGAAAAAGAGGGAACATTTGGACTATATTTCCATTAACCTCCCTCCCAAATTACCATGTCACCAAGGAAAATGGGTGGGTAGAAGATAATACATTTATCTAAGAGAAGAGGGACAGATTGACAACAGGTGGATATGTAAGAAGGGTCATTCAGGGGGTGAGGAATGATCTTTGATGGTATGGGAAAGTATTAGCTATGGCCTAAAAAAATCAATGGATCCCAGAAGCCAAATGTGCAACTGACAAAACCTATAGTCTATGGGTGGTATACAAAAACTCCAAGAAGGGAGAAAAGACTCCCATTACCATGAGTTGTGAGTCACTCTTTTGCCATACAGGTCCCTTACAGATATATTCACTACAATTATATTTTGCAACTATTCTTCCTCATGGACTCTATATGCATTTGTGGGAAGGTATGCCCCAAGATTTGGAAAAGAAAATTATATGCCAATTGGCTAAGGGGAGCTGCCATTATTATAGGTTATAGCATTATAGATCTAGAGCAAGAAGGGATCTCAGAGGCTATCTAGTCTAACCCTCTCATTTTAAAATGAGGAATCTGAAGCTCAAGGAGTTAAAATAATTTGCCCATGGTCACAGAGGTAATAAAAATCAGATATGGAAATTGAAAACAAATCCTCTGAATGACATTATTTTCCTCCAGTAATATTTTATTATATTTTTCCAATTATATGTAGAAACATTTTTAGCATTTATCTGACATTTTATAATTCAAATCCTCTCCACCCCCTTCCCTTTCCCCAAGACAGTGAGTAATCTGATATAGGTTAAGCATATGCTATCAAGAAATATACATATACATATATGTGTGTATGTGTATTTCTTCATTCATCATGTGAAAAAAGACACAAATAGAATATATGAGAAAAAAGTCAAGAAGGAAATAAAGTAAAAGAATGATATGCTTCAATCTGCATTCAGAATCCATCAGTTCCTTCTATGATGGTGGATAGAATTTTTTAACATGAGTTCTTAGAGTGGTCTTAGATCTTTGCATTGCCGATAAAAATTGTTATTTACAGTTGATCATCCTACAATATTGCTGTTATTGTGTACAATGTTCTGGTTCTGCTCATTTCACTTTGTATCAGTTTATGTCAGTCTTTCCAGATCTTTCTGAAATCATTCCATCATTTTCTTATGACACAATAGTATTTCATTACAATCATATACATCAGTTTATTTGGTCATTCCCCCATTGATGGATATTCCCTGGATTTCCAATGCTTTGCCATTACAAAAAGAGTTGCTATAAATATTTTTGTACAAATAAGTCCTTTTTTCCTTTTATTTGATATCTTTAGGGTACAGACCTAATAGTGACCCCATAATCTTTTAACTGTTCCACATTGTTTCCTCTGAATCCTGTTACCATTGAGAATTAAAAGAGCTAAAAATTCCAAAGAAATGGATGTCAAGTTCATCCCATTTTTAGCAACGTAGCTATTTCATCTGTAAGAGTAGCTACATGGTAAGCTTTATTAAAGCAGAAAGCTGTAGTGTGAAGGGGTTTTTTTTATCTAATTTTTCTTTGTCCAACAAGCCATCTATTCTCTATACATGTAACTTATATTCCTATATCTTTGCCCTTATTCTTTTCTCTTATGGTTCCCCCATATCTAAATCTTCTATATCTGAAAACTTCCAAACTAGAAATGACCCATTTCCTAGCTGACTAGTGTCTCTCATTTCTGTTACCTCAGGAATGAAAAATCAATCAGATTTGCCTTTTCTCCTTATAAATCCACTGAGTAGTGTAGTTCAAGGACAGCTAAGACCTTTTCTCCATAGCATCTAGAAGTTTCTTTTTTTTTAAACCTTACCTTTAGTATTAGAATTGAGACTATATATAGATTCTAAGGCAGGAAAGCAGTAAGGGCTAGACAATGGGAGTTAAGTGACTTGCCCAGGGTCACACAGCTAGGAAGTATCTGAGGTCAGATTTTAACCCAGGACTTCCTGTCTCTAGGCCTGGCTCTCAATCCACTAAACCACCTAGCTGCCCCCAGCTAGAAATTTCAATGAGACCAGAGAGCCTGTCTAAAATGCCCTCAAATTAATCCTAGGCCAACACAGATTCCCTTTTCCTACCACTGCTTGAATACCTCTTAGCTCAAGATGCCTTTAAAATGTGTCTTATTATATCACTTCCCTGTCTCCCAGGAAAGTCAGATGCTATAAGTTTAAAAAAAAACAACAAAGTTTTAAAAAATCTTTCTTAGCAAGAGCTTGCTCTCAAGAACTCAATTGTTCCAGTAAGGAAATCTGTGAAGAAGTTCATGGTTCTGAACCCTCTACATATATAGAAGGCAGGAAAAATTATAGGTCACAGATCTATAAGAAATATTTACTATACTTTGGCTTTATTGTCTTGTGTTAATAGTTATATTTTGGTGAATATGATGTCATGCAAAGTAGGAGGCACTTAATAGATGCTCATTGAAGTCAACTGAACTATGGGTATTAATTCCCCAATGAAACTGTAAGTTATTTGATAGCAGGGACTTTTCAGATATTTTTCTTTCTATTTCTCACAACACCTTGCTGAGTGCCTTACACAGAGTACAATCAATAAATATTAATTTGATTTGATCATAATGACTTTTACTGAATTAATTTATGCAAATGATCCTGCTTGCAATTTAAGAAATGGTATTTTGAAGTAGGAAAGTCAAAGAATATGTGTGTAATGAAATGTATAAAGAAAATAGTCCTAGATATATTTTCTCCCTCACTCACATCACAGCAGGCAAACAAGATGCCCTGGAGACATTAATATAATAGCTCAGAATTACAGAAAGAATGTTTCCCATGTTAAATGATTGCTTCCCTAAGTCTATGACTCTTCAAAAGCCACAGGACAATTATTCAGTTCTGTTCCCTGTTCTTCCACTGATTTGCTGAGTAACTTATTGTCAACCCGTTTTTCATTTCTCTACCTCTCATTTCCCCCTTTGGAAATGGAATTACTGAGCCTCAATCTACATCAAAGACAGGTCTAGGAAATGTATGAAATAAAATCAGCAAAACACCCCGAGAACTGTTAAAGCACTCTCTACATTAATAAAATAGTCTATTAATTAAATGACTTCATTGGTGGCCCCTCAATGGAACAGAAAATATTTCACTTTGTACTAATTCCTTTTGATTATTTTTTAATTTAGAGAATTAAAGTGTCACTTGAAAATTCTATTATTCAACTACCCTTAAGAACTAAATGGGGGACAGTTGGAAAGGGAAAAAAGAGGAAGAAATAACTTCAAAAAATAGCTGTTGTGACTATAAAGTAAGGAGATAAGTTTTTGTGGTTGTCTTTAGAAGCCTTACCAGAACTCTCTGGGGACTTCGGACCTCTTCTCTAGGGCCAGAAATGCATCCTTCCTCTTATTTTTCATCTCTTTCTATTTGTTAGACATTGATTAGAAAGCATTCAAATTACTGGCCTTAAATGCAAGTTCACTTTAAGACTGATTTTTCTGTGAAAGATAAAAACTACATTCAAATAAGTAATTGTCATACCTAAAGCAGGCAAAAATTCTTTCTTAAATTTTGTTTAAATAGTATGCTGCAGTAGAAAATATGCAGGATTTGATATCAGAGGCCCTAAGTTAACATTGTGAGTCTTATTTAACTGTCTATATGACCTTGGACAAGTCGTATGGCTCTTGGCCTTAGTTTCCTCATATGTAAAATGAAGATACTCATCTAAATTATCTTAAAGGCCCATTTACTCTCTAAATATAAAACAGTACCACATTTTAAGTGGCATTATAAAGCAGAAATTATCAAAAATGTTTAGTACTGACTAAGAAATATAAAGGTAGATCAGTGGAACGGAATGGGCACGCAACAAACAATAGTAAAAGATTATAGTAATCTTGTATTTGACAAAATCAGAAATCCAGGATTTGGGGACAAGAAATCACTATTTGATAAAAATTGCTGGGACAACTGGAAACTAGTTTCACCGAAACAGGTATAGACCAATATCTTTTACCATTCAATAAGATAAAATCAAAATGGATATATAGTCTAGACATAAAAGGAGATATCATAAGTACATTGGAAGAACAGGGAACATATCTATCTATCATATTTATGGATAGGAGAGGAATTTGTGAGCCAACAAGAAATGGAGAGCATTGTGAAATGTAAAATGGATAATTTTGAGTAAATTAAACTGAAAAATTCTGTATAAATTAAACTAACTAATGCTGCCAAGATTAGAAGGAAAGTAGAAAATTGTAGGGGGGGGGAGATTTATGCACAGACTCTCAGATAAAGGTTTCATATCTAAAATATAGAGAGAACTTTATCAAATTTATAAAAATAAGAGCCATCCCCCAAATGGGCAAAAATATGAATAATTTTTCCTATGAAGAAATCAAAGCTTATACGTACATGAAAAAATGCTCTAAATCACTACTGATTGGAGAAATGCAAACCGAAAACAACTTTCTGATATCCCCTCACACCCACTAAACTGGCTAAAATGATAGATATTGAAGGGGATGCGGAAAAAATGGAGACACTCAGGCACTGTCGGTGGAGTTGTGAACTGATCCAATCATTTTGGAGAGCAATTTGGCATAACACCCATATAATTTTAAAATTGTGTATATCCTTGGAAAATCAATGTTAATGCTGGGTATATTTCCAAAGGGGATGTGGGAAAGAAGAAAAGAATTCATGTCTTCCAGAATTTTTGTAGCCATTCACTTTATGGTAAAAATTGAGATATGGCTGTCATTTGTTGAGATCAGTTGGCATAAGGCTAAACAAATTGTGATATATGTTTTTGATGGAATGCAACTGTGCCATAAGAAATGATGAACAGACTGATTTAAAAAACTTAGAAAGAGCTACACAAGATGATGAACAATGAAATGAGTGGAACCAGAAGAATATTATATACAACCACAGAATTAATCCTGGATGAATAACTGTGAATGTTACCTCTAGAAATTGAACAGAAAGGTGAAGCATGAAAGAATTAATTTACATATATATGTATATTTCAGATATTATAATACCTTCTCTGATGTAGAGAGGGCCTAGGACACTTGTGGATGGGATTTATTATGTAGATATGAAGAAAAGTTAGCTAAACATATATGAGATTTGTGACTTCATATATATACTATCTTCTTTTTCTTTGTATATGGAAATTCTTGTTTTGTTTTGTAAAATTTGGAATAAAAAATTTTTAAGAAAAAATGTAAAATCTAAATCCATGAGCTTATGATATCCCTGAGTTCTGAATAATTGTACCCAGCAACCATATAACAACTTCCCATTTCAGATCTTACTCTCTTCAGCTAAGTAATATTCCCATTCTAGATCCACATTGCATCTACATCTCATGGTCAACTAAGCTTTGTCTAAATTCCAGTCAAGTAGAGAGAAAAGTTTCCCTCACCAGTTCCTGGCCCTACTCCTGATTTAGCCAAAACTATATTACTCAAATTCTGAATAACAAATTAACCTTCTCTTAAACTTTGACCATCAGCTTCTCCCATTGGTTCCCTTGACAGTGCTACTCAACTCCTGAGAGGACACCACCCTCAAGTGATGTTAATTAACCTTCCTGAAAGCATCTGACAATGAATGGCAAATTCCCACTCAGTCATACCCTCACCATCACAGTGATCCTGAACCTCAAGGCTGTCATACAATAATCTTTTTCTCTATGCCCTACTGCCTATTCCCTTATTTTTAACCCTTTGAAGCATTCACCAGTGCCCTACTCTAAAACTATGTTCACTTTCCACTGTACTCTCTAGGCAATAAACTTGATTCCAATTTGAATATTTCCCCACTCTTTCCATCTTCTGTCCATCACTAAGATCTGACCCCCCCCACACCCCCCATCTATAAAGTCTTCCTGGGCAACCAATCACCATCTTTGGTTGTGCTTTGTCCCATTATTCTTCCTCCTATTCCAACTCACTTGTTGAGGTAGAGAGTTGACATATTCCTTGCTCCCCATTTCAATTCTAGATTCTCTCCCTACTACCATCATCTGATAACCTTTCCTCCTTTGATGTTTTAATTATCTACATCCACTATATAAAAAAATAACCTGATAACCATTATCAGTAGACTAGTTTGACTCACAATCTTTTCTTCTTCTCCAATTCCTATACCCATATTAGAAGACATATGTATTGATATTCCCTCTTAGTTGCTCAAATTATTTAACTCCATGACCCAATCCTCCACTCCACCTCAGCCATACACAAAGATAATCATATCCCTAATCTTGCCATCATCCACAAAAGTTCCACCCCCATATTTATTCATGGTGAATTATCTTTTATCTGATCACAATCTCTTATAATTCCATTTATCCCTCTGCCTTAAAGCTCAAGAACCTTTTGTTGTTTTTTTTTTTTTCACTTCCACTTATGATCCCTTGATCCCATACTCTGGAGTAGCCACACTCTCATTCCTTCCCTATCCTGATCACATTAGTGAGTCAGTTCATTCTATGTTATTCTCTTGAGTCATTTCCTTTTATCCTAAACCAAATCTTCTCCTCCTAAGTCTTGGATTATTATCAACATTTACTGTCTTCACTCTTACTTACATTTACTGTCTACACTCTTACCAAATGAAGCTGGTAAAACTCATAAAATCATACACAGTCCACAATACACTTACGCTACATAATTTTAACTGGACCCTCATTATTGCAAGGCATTCCCTATACATTTCCCTAATTGATTTACTATCCTACTCACCTCAGCAGTTTTCCCATTTCATTCTCTCTTTCTTTCCATCCATTCTTAAACTTCCGATAGCTCCCTTCCACTCACCTGAGAACCTTGGCTGCTTCATATATCACTGAAAAAAAAAAGCCATCTAGTTCAAATTTCTCACTATCCAGATGAGGACATTGAGGTCCAGAGATATTAAATGACTTATCAAGATATTATAGGTAGTGCAACATTGAAATGGCAGGGTGGAATTCCTGCAAGCTAGGGTGGCAAGCCTCAATCCAGAATTCCAGGTTTGCCTCCCCCCCCCCACCTAGAGAACTCTGGGTGAGGAGGCAGTTTGGGGCAATTGGGTCTGGGGGTTGGAAATGAGCAGATCACTCTCTGTTTGCTGATCCCACATCTGGTTGCTCTGGAAAGAGTTTTAGTTTGAGAACTATATAAAGCCATTTATAGTCTCTTTGCTGCTAACCTATTAGCTAGATTAGACTTTCAGCAACAACACAACTGTTATTATTTTATTATTTATAGGCTTTGAGGGCAAACTAGCTACAAAGAATACCTCTCCCTTTTGGGGGGAGGGGCTGTTTCAACCTAACAGTTTAGGGCTTCCCAGACCTTGTTCTATCCTTGACAAACCTCCCTCCCTTCCCTACCTCACTTATCAGTAAACCTTCATCTTTCGGGAGCTGTGCCTGGCTATTATTTTGGGAATACTCACAACCTCCTTCAAACTTAGTTCCTTCAGCTGTGTGGCCAATACAAGTCAGATCCTCCTTCTGTCCCTGATAGTTTCAAGACATCAAGTTTCTCCTAATTTCCCCTAATCAAACCTGTGGGGAAATAATTGGGAAAGTTAACATCTCAAGGTGATCAGCCTTACCTAATTTGCTGACTGAGATCAGAAGATAACAGTTCTATCACCATTTTCTAACTGATCTCTAACTGCTTGGTGGGAGGGGTGAGAGTACAAGGAGTACTCAGCTAGTTAGCGCCCCTCCCTTTCACTCAAGCCTATCAGTGGTGAGGAGAGTGAATCCAGCTTGCAACAGATCACTAACATAACTATACCTTCCCACAAATAACACCGTTTCTACAAATATAACAGTAATAAGTAGCAGAACTTAGAATTTGAATTGAGGACTTCTGACTCTAAACTCACTACTTCTTTCAAGTTACTTCCCATATGTATGATCCAGAATAAATCATAAATTCTCTGAACTTTAGTTTCTTTATCTTTAAAAAAGGGATAAAAATAAAAATAAATTATTTCTGAGGCCCTTCTGGGAATTAAATTAAACAACCCTCAGCTGACACCTCTAGCTGAAACACAGTATAGGTCCAAAACACAATAGTCATCAACTCAGGACAGAACTCTATGCAGTTAGGGGGGCAGCTGAGTAGCTCAGTGGATTGAGAGCCAGGCCTAGAGATGGGAGGTCCTAGGTTCAAATCTGAACTCAGCCATTTCCCAGCTGTGTAACCCTGGACAAGTTACTTAACCTCCATTGCCTAGCTCTTACCACTCTAGTGCCTTGGAGCCAATTGGCTCCAAAACAGAAGGTAAGGGTTTAAAAAAAAGAACTCTATGCAGTTAGTAAGAATATAATAGTAATATTGTTTTGCATAGCAGTTTTCATACAGAATAAAACATCTTTACATATTATCCTTAACTAAGGCTAGATCTACATGAAACAAGGCCTGTCTCTCTCTTATAAAAGTTGGATGAATTAAATTGGCTACCTGCAGAGAAGATCAACTCAATGAATGAACTGATTCACTGATCTAAATGTGTTTGCCTATGAGCCTGACTGGTGATGATGACTCCTTGACAGTCACTCAAAAAGCCTTTGTTTGGAAAATTGCCTTCACAAGTGAAAATAATGTTTAAAATGTTTATTTAAGTATTGATTTTTGTTAGCTCTCTTGACCAAAGGCTACGAGGAAAGAATAAAATTAAATAGAATTCAGTAACATAGAAAGGCCCCAAGTTAAAAATAAATCTTTAAAGCTAAACACCCCCAAGCTAAAAGGCTCCCAAGACCTTTTATACAAAGACCTAATATAAAAGGACTCATAAATGTTAAAAAATTAAGTGGGCATCTACCTTAATGCTTTAGAACCTATCATTTAATTACTGTTATAAACACATCTTCCCGAAATACAGAATGTACCCTCGCCAGATCATAATAAAAAAAAATGTTAACTGTGGACAGAATAGTTCATTATCTAGAAGTCAACCTTCTGTTGCTGAACCTCTCCCAAATTTGGTACATTGACACTTGGATGACAGTCAGTCACCTAGTAAACATTCATTAAGTGTCTAATAAGAACCATCCTCTATGTGCAGAGGATACAAAGGAAGGCAAAAGACAAGCCCCTTGAGGAGATCACAATCTAAATGGGGAGACAACATGTAAATAACTATATTCGAACAAGATATAAAAGGATAAATAGGAAATAATAGCAAGAAGGAACTAGAATTAAGGATTCCTATAGAAGATGGGATTTTTGTTCGAACTTAAAGGAAGCCAGGGAATGTAGGAGGTATGTGAGGAAAGAAATTATTCACTGACTGTGAGACATAGTTAGTGAAAATTCCTGGAGTCAGCAGATGGAGTGTCTGGTGAAAGAAACAGAGGCCAGTGTCATTGGACCAAAAGAGCACATGGATGGTTGGGGGTGGAGGGTGGAGAGTTTGGATGATGATATACAAGAATACAAATTAACTGATATGAGGGAGAGTATGACTGGGGAGAATTTATTAATCATTAGCTGAATATTTTATAAATATTTTCAAAGTCAGTGTTAGTATGACTTTATGATGGAATCATTTCAAAGTCTTGAGCAATTCAGAAAAGAGTTCAAGAACTTGAAGCAGAAAGAGTGGTCATATTCCTATTCCTCCAAGGCAGGAAATAAGATAGAATGGCACCCTTTTCCGGGCAGAGACTGGTGTATTGGTATATGCCTTCTCTTTCTCTTGGAGTTTTAGAGATAAGACAAAAGATACATGGTACACAATGGCAAGGCACCCACTTCTCTACTTCTTACTCCCATCAGAGTCTGGGAATCAGGTATGAGACTCATGGAGACCAATAAAGAATGACAGCCTTAGGAGGCTGGAGATCAGTCAGGATATGCACAGTAAAACACCCACCTCTCTACTTTCTCCCATTGGAGATTGTAGACAAGACAAGACACTCATAGAAATATGCAAAAGACACCACGGCATGAAGGTAAATTACCCTTTTCTCTTTTTTCCCTCCTTCTCCTGGAGGCTAGAGAAGCAAGAGACTCATGGAGCAAGAGGACAAGGTTCTCATCTCTCCTCTTACCACAGACACATAGCCCATACTTTGACCGAATCTGAAGCCTTTTAAATTCATAACCATTGGTCCAGACTTTATGGACTCAAGGTCATCTCCTTGACATAATGGATTACAAATCAGATACCCCAGTCTGAAATGCAACTTAATTACCTGTGTCAGTGATGGCAAACCTTTTAGAACTTTTAGATACTACAAACCATGCCCTTCCCACCAGACTTTGTGCCATCCCCAGCCCCCCCACTCTGTGCCGTGCCCTGCACCCACCCCCAGACTACTGCTGGACTCCACCACCACCTTATCCCAGTCAGGGGAAGAAGAAAGTGAGGGGAGTGGCCCAGCTCTCTACTCAGGAGAGGGAGTAAGCACTTCTATTGGGCTGCTGAGCAGAGGAGTGGGGAGGCATGGTAGAGAGAGGGAACAAAGCAGCTCCAACAGGTAACAGCTTGCATGCCCACAGAGAGGTCTCTGGGTGCCATCTTTGGCACATGTGCCATAAGTTCACCATCATGGGCCTGTGTGATTGGTTTTTTTTTTTAGTAAATTATTCAGACTCTCTGGATTTCAGTTGCTTCATCTATAAATTAAAGGGGTTGGGCTATGGTTCCTTTTAGCCTTAAATCTATAATCCTGTGGTCTATGATCCTTTGTAACACTAGAAGAGGACATTAGTGGAGTTTATCCTAATATCAAGGTAAAATAAATAAGTACGCTCTCAGGATGAATTCTGAATTGTGATTCCTAAGTCAAAGGACAAATCACTTAATATATAGGACCATCTATGACAACAGATGGCCTATAGATATAAAAGACCTCTCACAACAGTGAAGCATTATAATAACTTTTTAAAATATCTAGCATTATTTATATTTGTTCTATGCTCTTAAATTATATTAATTATAGTCATCACAAAGTTTGGAACTTGTAGAACAATTTATTGTGTGTTGCAGGCTTGACTTAAAAGACCATTAGTAAGATGATAATAAAAATGAGTTCCTTGGTGCAATAAATCTGCATTTTATGGAAGAAAGGGGTTTCTATTGTTTTATGCTGCTATAAAAGTATTTAGGGGGAGAAGACTATGACTATGCCTGATGAGCTGGTGTACTAGGTACTCATAAGCTAATACACATTCACA
The DNA here is from genome assembly GCF_016433145.1 of Gracilinanus agilis. Lineage (NCBI taxonomy): Eukaryota > Metazoa > Chordata > Mammalia > Didelphimorphia > Didelphidae > Gracilinanus > Gracilinanus agilis. The sequence goes on from NC_058134.1 coordinate 148,577,376, forward strand.
GGATGATCATTTGTAATGAAGATACAAAGGTAGGCACAAGGGCCAAGCCATTTACTCTTTGCATTGGCAGATGGCAGCTAAGCCTGGTAGCAATTAAACCCTGATGTCAGACTATTCTTTGTTTGTATATTACTCCATGTTCTCTTAGAAAATTGATACTTATGGGCAACATCCCAAGAATGGCATTTAAAGGGCCTTTGCTTCAGTGGTATTGTGACTCAAATATTTTTTGAAGGAGAAAACTTCCTTGTATATAGGGAGCATCATTTATGAATTTTGCCCTGTGAAACTAAAGTCTCTTGCCTTAATTTTGAAGTTATACTAGTGGCTATTTTAATGAAGAACCTCTTGGAACAGTGGAAAGAGTATGAGATGGAAAGTCCAAAGACCTGGGTTCAAATCCCATCTCTGATACTTACTAGCTTTTGTAACTTTGGGGAAATAAACTTTGTTGTTTCTTTAAGAAAGAATAAAGTGAAGGAGTTGGACTAGGTAGCTTTCTAAGATAACTTCTGCCTCTAAATCTATGGCCCTGTAATTCTACTTCGGTAACCCTGGGTGAGCCATTTAGCCTCTATAGGCCACAGTTTCTTCACCAATAAAAGCAGGTAGTTGGACTAGATGGCCTCTGAGGTACCTCCCAGCACTAGATCTATGATCTCGTTCATGCCTTTATATCTTTATAACTCTGGGCAAGTAGGAGCACACACTCATTCAAAGTAAGAAAATTCTTGACAGAAGAAAGAGCATATTGGAGAAGGAGGTTACTCAGAAACAGGGATTCACATCACTGATGCTGCAGGTTGTTCCTAGGGCAGATTTCACTTCATAAAAAATACAAGACACAGATCTGTAATCCAAATGCATATGTTCTTTTAATCATTGATTAGGGTGGCATATGGGAGAAGGGAATACGGAGCTTATCAAACAAAATATTTCACTCTCAGACTTAGGAACAAAACCATTTCCCTTCCTAGGTGGTGAAAGGAAAAGAAAACAAAAATGAATGGAAGCTGGATTTATCCTGGGGATGGTGTGCTAGATCAAGTTAGAACAAAGATCCCCAGAGAGCCTTCATGCTTAAGCACTGTGGTTCTTTGAAATGCTGCCTTTGTAACCATTCTCAGTCTCCACTGAAATGAATCAAATGAAAATGGAAAGAATTGGGGAAAAGAGGAAATGGGAGAAAGATGGTCAAAGGATCCCCAGCTTTAGTCTTGGAAGTGAATGAACTCACCTTCTTAAGTAAGAAAATTCCACCTGTTTGGTGCATGCTACAAGTAGCTCCCTGGGACATCTGCCTTATTCTTGTACAGATTCTCTGTTTAGAGACATAGCTAGTTCTGACCAGGATGAGAGTCAAGAAGAGCAGGCTTTCCCTAGATCAGGGGTTGGCAACCTTTTTGGCCGTGAGAGCCATAAGCGCCACAATTTTTAAAATATAATTTCATGAGAGCCGTACAGGGCTCACAGTGGGCGCTCCTGTAACAGCACCTGAAAAAAAAATTGACTTTATGGCTCCTGCAGAAAGAGCCAGATATGGCTTGAGAGCCATATGTTGCCAACCCCTGCCCTAGATGAAAGCCACAGATCAACAGCTTTTCATCTATCTTATATACTTGCATTTTAGTATAAGAGGATTCAAGAAATGAAAAATGCATGACGTTTCCAATCTTCTTCCTAACATATCTTATAGTGAAGCAATCTCTAATGTTTTCAACAAGAAAATCACCAAAACGGATATTATACAAATTCAGAGACAGATTCTCCTGCAAAGAAACATTTTTGGTTCACAGTTGATATTTTTCAGTGGCAAAAGCATTATGGGATGGGGAGGTAGTATATGATTGAAAGAGTAAAATCAATAGCTCTTCCTCTTCTAATCTCTCCCTCTCTTCTATATTCCACATAGACATTCATTCACACATAAAAAATGTCATGGATTCTGTATTTCACACATACTTCTTTTTATGCCAACCTCATCATATGCAAAACCATCAAATACAGTATCCATGCCAAGTTCACATTATGTTTTTAAGAGGTACAAAGGAAAGGAGGGAGGCAAAGGGTGAGAAAGAGAAGAAACTACAAAGAAAGATGGAGGGAAGGAGGATTAAGAGAAAGGAGGTAGAAGAATAGGAAAGGAGACAGAGAAGGAGAAATAGTAAAACACTTGGATTTAAGTTCTTTTTTTTCCTGACACTTCTACATCTGTGGCAATGGTAAAATACTTAGCTACTTATTGCCTTCAAATAATTCTCTAAGATTTTATGTCCTGACAAGTTTCTGATCTGCATCACTAGAGGAAGATCTCATACTCATATTGAAATCACAAGTCCAAACTAAAAATAAAAAAATGTCTTTGTATGTTTTGAGGATTAAATGAGAGCAAGGTCAAAGCATGCCATACTAAAATCATCCTCTTTCTTCACTGAGTTTATTAAACTGATTGACGAGGGGTATGCCATAGAGCAGTGATGGGCAAACTACGACCAGTGGGACAGATGCAGCCCCATGAAATGTTCTATCTGCCTGCACAACATTATTCCTAATCTGACGAATACAATGAGTAGGATACAATACAATGAAACTTCGAATGAGTTGCCTTAGAAACAGACTGACAGAGGAGCATTTCCTTTCCTTTGGCCCCCTCTTTAAAAAGTTTGCCCATCACTGCCCTAGAGAATTTACTCAGATTTTCACAGGGTACTTGAAAAGTCTCACGTATTGTTTTTTCATTTGACTAAGACTCATAACATTCTTGTAGAAAACGTGGAGAGATATTAGCTTAATAAATGTACAGTTAGGTGGACTGAGACGTGGTTGAAGTACCTGACTCCAAGAGTAGTCACTAACGATTCAATGTCAACTTGGAAGGAAGTCTCCCATGAAAGCACTTAAGAATCTAGGCTTGACCCTGTCCTGTTTAACATTTTAATTGATGGCTTAGATAAAGGCATAGTTGACATGTTGTCAAATTTGCAGATGGTATAAAGTGTGGAGGAATAGCTAACACATTGGTTGACATTTTCAGGCTCCAAAAAGATCATGACAGGCTAGAACACTGAGCCAAATCTAATAAGATGAAATTCAACAAAGAAAATCGTAAAGTCTTATGAGTTCAAAAAACAGCTTCGCAGATGTAACAGGAGGGATATAGCTAGAGAGCAGCTCATCTCTGAGAGATGAGAGGAAAGAGCCATTTAGTTTACTGAAAGCTCAATGGGTCATCCTTGTGATGCATCAACCAAAATCTTGTGATCATAGAACAGATTAAGAAATATATCCAGTTCAAGACTTGGTTTGTAGGGGGGGGAGGAAGGGTTGAGTCCCAATATATTCTGTTCAAATAGACCATAGTCACCACACTTTAACAAGGATTCTGGGACGTTGTAATTGTCTTTAAATATGTGAAGGGCTATCCTGTAGGGAGTACAAGATTTGATCTGCTTAGCCCCAAGGGATATAAACTGCAATAATACGTGGAAATGTAAATGGACACTTTTAGGATTGAAGTCAGGAAACCTTCCCTAATAATTAGAGCTATCCAAATATGGCCAGGCTTCTGTGGGTAATATATTTTTCCCTTAAATGACTAATTAATGATCTTTGAGCAAAGAAAAGATGATCACTTGTCAAGTAGGTAGTATATGTCTTCAGGTTTGATTGGACAGGATGATGTCTACATTCCTTCTTAACCCAAGAATTTCCTGCTAATGTGACTTTTTAAAGCAATCAGTACAAATGTGATTCTAAAGATGTTTAAGCTATTCTAGAAAACAAACTTTTACAATATGTATAAAGCATTCATTTTCCTACAAATTATTAAAGTGGTGATTATGAATCAGTTACAGTCATTTTGAACACTTCTCTTGGTAAGCCTTAGACTACATTGAGGGAAATATCTGTATTTTTTTTCTGGGTTCTTTTTTTTAAAGCAAACAGCTTTTTTTTTACAATAAGTACGATAAGTTCCATCCTGGGTACAATTTCTCCACCAGCACCTTTGGGTCCTGCCTTAATTGAGTCTCAACTGGAGGTAAAGAGGATAGGATAGGACTTATATGTAGAGCCTTTAACCCAGGCCTAGTTTCAAGTTAAGGCTGTAGAATACGTTCAGGTACTGAGCCTCAGGACCTCCAGAGCAGGCATCATGGGATGGGGGGAAGGAATATGAGGAATGTCAGGATCCAGTTAGTTCTTAGCTGGGTGTCTGGGCAGCGAGGGTTATTTCTGAAAAATCGAGTCCATTTTTCTCATAGAAAGACTAATCCTAGCTAAACAAATTGTGGTATATGTTGGTAATGGAATACTATTGTGCTCAAAGGAATAATAAACTGGAGGAATTCCATGTGAACTGGAAAGACCTCCAGGAATTGATGCAGAGCGAAAGGAGCAGAGCCAGAAGAACATTGTACACAGAGACTGATATACTGTGGTAAAATTGAATGTAATGGACCTCTGTACCAGCAGCAATGCAATGACACAAGACAGCTCTGAGGGATTTATGGTAAAGATGCTACCCACATTCAGAGGAAGAACTGCAGGAGAGGAAACACAGAAGAAAAACAACCGCTTGAACACATGGGTTGATGTGGGCATGGTTGGGGATGTAGACGCTAAACGATCACACCAATGCAACTATCAATAATATGTAAATAAGTCTTGATTGATCACACATGTTAAAACCAGTGGAAACGCGCATTGGATATGGGGGGGTGAAGGAGGGTGAAGGGGAAAGTAAAAACAAGAATCATGTAACCATGGAAAATGTTTCTTAAAAAATAAAATATTAAAAAAGAATGACTAATCCAGCAGCTTGTATGAGGCTCAGACAAACTTGACCAGAGGGGCCCAGAGTCCCTACAGTTTTGATCCTTACTCTGTGCATGCTGGGTCCTTCAGCAGTGGCTGCAGAGTTGAAATAAACTGGTTCAGATCTACCAGTTCACAAGCCACTTGGTCTGCATGGAGCACTAAGGAACCAATGAACATGGGGGCAGCTGCCCAGATGTCCTCCCAGCAGCTCCTGAAGTAGAACAAGTTGGTATTCACCAGATGGCCTAACATGTCAGGGAAATTCTGCATCAGAGATTTACTAGTATCATTCATGAACTCTCCAAAGCAGAGCCCACACCAATTATGCAGCTGCTTCTGAAACCAGGCTGTGTGCTCTGCACAGGACAGACTTACAGGGGCTGACAACAGAGGGCTTGAGGTCCTGCAGGTGCCACCACAGGCTCACTGGCCCATTGATGATTTGTTCAAAGCAAACATCCTCCCAGTTCCCATGGCAAAACTTGTTCATGTATCTAAAGAGGTTGATGGGTAAGCTCTAGAACTCATCCCACACATTGTCAAAGAAGGGGCAGATTTGGATGGTAACTTGCAACAGATGGAGCGAAAGTCCCATTCTTTTGCCAAATCTAGCAGGTCTGAGAAATCTAAAAAGGCCTTCGGGTTATAGGGGTCATCCTTGTCATCCAGCCCTTTAACCATAGCTGTAAGGAGCTGTGGGTCATGTTTTGGATCTTATTTGAGGAGCCTGTAGCAATGCTGACCAGCCCACGAAGTACCAGGGTGCAGACATTTGTGCACAGTCATTCATTGTAATGTCCAACAGGAACTTGAGGAGTAGATCATCTACCACATTTCTGGGCAGCAGTTCTTCTAAATGGGCAGTGGTGGTAATCCTCTTCATCTCCTCCATACCATTAAGCAGTAAGATAAGGATCTTCAGGATGCAGGAACTTGGGACCTAAATGCTTGACTCCCACTTCATTGTCTTCAGATGCCTTCGTCCTCTCCCAACCACCTTCCATGCACTGATGACTTCTCCACTTCCTCCACGGAAAGGCACAGACAATTACAGGGTTTGAGAATTGTGGGCGCTAGGCAAGGATCTCAGGGAAGCTGGATGCTCACAGTGCAGATGATTCACAACATAAGAGTCAGAAACAACTTGAGGGAAAAACCCAACACTGCTACCCCAAACTCTGGAGCAAATGTGAGCTCATACAGAGCACCAAGAGGGTTCATTGTGGCCACCGGGTCATAACTGCTGCTCAACTGGAAGGATTCTTAATAAGTACAGTGTCAGGAGTGGCATGCAGGTTAGAATACTAATTTCTGCTTGCTTTCTTAAAGAAAAATGGGCAGGGAAATGAAGGAAAGAGAGAATTTGGAATTCATAATTTTAAAAAATGAATGTTAAAATTTGTTTTTACATATAATGAGAAAAATATTTCAAAAAGAGAAGAAATTTAAATAAAGTGGAAAAAAGAATACCTAATTCGTTTTCATTATAGTTAAACGCATAGTTTTGGCATCAGGAAGACCTGAGTTCAAATCTAGTTTCAAGCATTAACTAGCCTTGTGCCTCTAAGCAAATGACAACCTCTGTCAGTCTCAGTTTCCTTATCTATAAAATGGAAACTATAAACAGGAATATGAGAATCAAATAGATGATATATAAAACACCTTGTCAACTTTTAAACCATTGTATAAACAGGAGCTATTATCATGTAAAGTATTTTGTTGGCTTTACTATATAAATGATATAGCTATTCTTATACATAAGATCAACTTATATGCTATTTCTCATGCAAAGCCTTTCTTTATCTTAGTTATTAGTGCTGGCTCCTTCCTCCTCAAACTATCATGAATATAATTAGCTTTACATAGCCTATCCCCTCAGTAAATGATAAACTCCTTCTAAGTCCAGAGCTATCATTCTTTTCTCTCTTTCTTTCTTTCCTTTCCTTCTTTCTTTCTTTCCTTCTTCCTTCTTTCCTTCTTTCTTTCCTTCCTTCCTTCCTTTCCTGAACAGTATACATAGTAGGCAGTGTTTGTTGGATCTGGTTGCATGAAATCAGAGACCTGGGTCCCTGGAGGGCAGGAGGCAAGGATTGCTCAACAGTGGAAGGTAGTCAGGCAAATTTACAAATAGGACAGTCTGCAAAGATAGACCATCCCAGGGGATGGCCCTGAGCATCCCTATACTCATTGTGGAGGTTGCATAAAAATAAAGGAAGCCACCCAACTATGAAATGAGTTTCTCAACTCTGCCAGTCAGGGCATAATCAAAGTTAGCCCTGGAACTTTGAGGGCCCCTTTCTGTGGTGTGGCCTCAGCCAAAAAGTTTCATGGATTCTCTTCAGGTGACTAAAATCTAAGGCTGGAGTAATGCCTTTTCCTGCTAAAGAGAGTGTCTGCTCCAGGAATAAACATTCACCTGGCAAGAAGGAAATTGTTATAGGTTTGTATATCAAATTTCTGACACCAACAAGAAATCATGAGATGAGGCAACAATGATGTTTCCCGTCTCACAGAAATGTTTTGTTTTACACATGTATGAAAACCACAGAAGAAACGGTTTTCTAAACCTGCCCATCCCTCAGTGCCTTTTGAAAAGATCCTCTCAGTTTGGTGATGATGGAAGAAGTATTAGGAGGAATTTAGAGGAGTGCAATGATTAGAAATAGCCTAAATTCAGATACTGAAAAAGAAAGCTTCTTCTGCCCCCTCTACCTCTGGTGCTCATGGTTACTTTACTTAAGGAAGGCTTTTTAAAATGTAGCTTGGGGCACTGTAGTGACTGACAGATGTGCTAACACTGGAAGTAATCCAGAATGATAGATTAGAGCCAGGGCATTTAAAGCTTTCCTGTGTTCTAATTAACTGATAGTAATGATAGATGTAAGCTCCAGGCACTGACATTGTGACTTCAGGCAAGGACAAAAGTCACCTAATTTAAATTAATATAAGTAAAGTTTAAATCTGCCCACTTAACATGGCAGAGTTTATACAAACTTTCATCAGCTACTATAGGTGATAAATGAAATGATGCAAGACTGGAAAAGACACATCATTTGTTCTACAAATTAATAGAGATTGAAAATCGTCTCATGCTAAATCACCCCTGTTACTGGTATAATATCCCTGAACAGTATGAAAAAAGAAATATTTTACAATCATCCTAAAAAGTTACAGTGATCACTTTTAAAACTATATTCTAATATTGCTCACCTCATGAATCCAGCATTAGAAAGGAGGCCCTCAGTGGAGAATTATGAACATCATAATAAAGGTATTTGGGTCCACAGATGTTATTTGTTTTTAGCATCTTGTTCCATATAATGCTACTCTCTAGTGTGGACCTTTTAAAATGTAAAAGTCTTCAATTAAATCTCCTCTAACCTTCTCTTTCCTAGCCTACAGTGATTTAAAGACTTCAGCACAAGTTCTCAGTTTTTATTACAAAGATAAATCTCATCACCTCTATGCTTCTCAAATTCTATTGCTTTTAGTCTGTTTCTGAGTTAGAATACAGTAAAGATAGGATTCTTTTACAGAGAATGGAGTATGCATACTGTCCCCAGGGCCCTCTATGTATGTAAAGATAATAATACAAGTCAGTATATGATGGAGGACCAGAAAGGTTGACCCTCTACTCAAGTCCATCTGCCAGCCATTAGGAAATATAATGTAATGGTTCCAGTTAGGAAAGCCTTAGGTATTCATATGAACTTACTTCTGAGTCACTTAATCTCTGCAATCCTTGGTTTTCTTAAAGGTAAAATGGACATAATAGTGTTTCACCACATATAATAATGATGACAATAATTATAATAATGATAGTTTCACCACCTAAAGTACTTCTCAAGGTTATTTTTAGGAAAGTGCTTTTTAAAATATTAAAGTATTAGGAAATGTGACCTTTATTCTGTCAAACCAAAATCCTAAGATAATGTAGCCTTAGGACCAATTACTGATGTAAAAAAAAAGGAAAGGAGAGGGGGTAAAAGGGAGAGGGAAAGGGAAGGAAAGGAAAAGTTCTATATCGGAATAATCTAATTTCTTAAAACTCACCAACATCATTGCCATAGCCAATGCCACTGCTAATACATCTCTTTTGGTCCAGACCAATGATTTGAGCAGTGTAGAGAACTTCAACATTTCTACTAATGCAAATTGATTGATTACTTTGTGCAGTTTGTCATTTTAGAGAATTACCTAGGACAACAAGAGTATATGCGACTTATTCAGAGTCATGTAGCTCCTATGTGTCAAAGGCAGGACATGAACCCAAGTCTTTCGGATTCCAAGGGTTATCCCTGGAGTCTCTATGCATTGAACCACACTTACCTTCCACCACTACTGTGTCATAGAAATTGCAGAGTGGAATTCCATTTGCAAGAAAGTGGGTCAAGCCTCAGCTGAGAATTCCAGGGCGCCCCTCCCCCACCGAGAACTCTGGGTAAGGGGGGAAGTTTAAGGCAGTTAAGGGCAGTTGATTCCTAGGGGTTGAAGTGAGCAGGTCACTCTGTTTGCTGTTCCCAGATCTTGGGGCTCTTGAGAGCTGCCAACCTTGCTTTAGCCTAAATAGACCTTTAATCGACCTCACTATTACCTCAAATTAGTTATTTAGGCCATAGGAGAAAATACTAAAAGCTTGAAGTCTGAAGCTTTCAGGGACTGAGGAAGGATCAGGCTTTGGGCCACTCGGCTGGAGGAGCTGAGCTTGAGAAGGTGTAAGTATTCCCTGAATAATAGCCAGGCACAGCTCCCAAAAGATGAAGGGTTTAGTGATATGTGGGGAAGGAAAGAAAGGGAGATTTGACAAGGATAAAATAAGGTCAGGGGAACCCTAAACTGTTAGGTCCAAGCAGCCCCTCCCCCCAGAGGGGAAAGGTATCTTGGTTAGCTATTTAGCTCTCTAACCTAATAGATAATCTTCTCCTATGGTCTAAATAACTAATTTGAGGTAATAGTGAAGTCGATTGAAGGTCTATTTAGGCTAAAGCAAGGTTGCCAGCTCTCAAGAGCCCCAAGATCTGGGAACAGCAAACAGAGTGACCTGCTCACTTCAACCCCTAGGAATCAACTGCCCTTAACTGCCTTAAACTGCCCCCTCACCCAAAGTTCTGGAGGGGGGGGGGCTGGAATTCTCAGCTGAGGCTTGACACACTTTCTTGCAAGTGGAATTTCACTCTGCAATTTCTTTGACACACTACTCAATGTTCTTATTCTTGGTTTTCTCACTATTTTTGATGTGAGGAGTAGACAAATCATGACACAGTTTCTTACACATTTTCTCTAAAAAAGAAAGGAAAAAAGCCTTTATTGAGTGTCTGGTATGTGCTCAGTACTGGGTTAAGCACTTTTAAAATATTATCTCATGATCCTCACAACAATCCTGAAATGTAATCGCTATTAGTATATTCTTTTTGTAATTAGAAATCTGAGGTAGATAGAGGTTAAGTGACTTGCCCAGGTTCACACAACTAATTAGTGGATGAGGTAAAATTTGAACTCGGGTCTTCCTGATTCCAGATCTATTGCTTTATCCAATGTGCCACCCAAAACAGTTTATAGCTTAAATTTACTTTAGTCAAAATCATTTTGAGTTATATAGTATTATATATAATGGAGGGAGCAGCAGTGATAACATTTTCTGTTCTTTAAGTCCCTCTTCTTCCTTCAAAGTCTCTTTCCGTGTCTCCTCATGATGCAGCAGAACCCTTAGAGTCTATAAGACCTTGTCAGCAGAGAAAATGCTAATGAAGATCCTATCACACCAGAAAGTCTTTGTGTGAGCCCCATCATTCTCTGTATGCCAGCCAGAGAGAAACCAGTGTACCCAAATTGATAAAGGCTAACAGGAAACGATTAGTGGTAATCAGGTGATAACTATGATATTGTCAAAGGTAGTTGCATTCTTTGGCAATGGATAGCTAACCCACACCAATGAAATCATGGAGCCTTGAAGCATCCATGTTGCTATTTATGTCTTGTTCATTGTGATATTTCAGACTTGTGCTATTATTCAAGTCTGTTATGCTATTTCAGTCATGTATGAATCTTTGTGTCTCCACTTGGGTTTTTCTTGACAAAGATATTGGATTGCTTTGCCATTTCCTTCTCCTGATCATTTTACAGATGAAGAAACTGAGGCATATTGGGTTAAGTGACTTACCCAGGGTCACATAGAGCTAATTAGTGCCTGGAAGCAGATTTGGACTCAGGTCCTCCTGACTCCAGTGTCAGCACCCTATCCACTATGTACCTAGCTACCATTTCAGATGTGTATGTTCCAATAACTTGGGAATATTGTTTCTATTGGACCTATAATTTCAACAGGATAGGGAGCTCCCAATGAGAAATTTCTTCTAACAGTATAGTTACAGATCTTCTCTACAATCTATAGCCTTAGAGATTTGATTGTCATGGAAAATTTAAGAGACTTATACAGTGTCACACAGCTAGCATGTCTCAGAAGTGAGTCCTGAAGGCAGGTCTTCCTTTCTATCCAATATGCTCTATTGCTTCTCATGGGGCTTTAGCCAAAATACTTCTCCATCAGAGAAGTTACTCCAACTGCAATGGAATGAACAGTGGCTATGAAGTAAAAGGATCTGGGTTTGAAATAACTGCTTAATTATTTTTTGTATTTAGTCTATATACTTATATGCATGTCATCATTTGAAAGGACAAGTCCCACCCATAAAGAAGCAGGTTGCAACAAAAGAACAGCAAAAGGACCATATAATAAGGTTGAATGGTATCTGACCACACTCACTTGGAGGTCACCCTACCTCAATGTTCCAGTAGACTCAATATATATTTACTTTTTCCTCCTCAAATCTAATAGCAATATAGAAATACGTCATGATCATTTATTTCTCATGAATAAACTTTCAATCTCTTTCTCATTAAGTAATTAGTTTGTGTCTCCATTCCAATTCATTAAACATTAATTATTTAAAGAAATTAAAAGAACTCCTTCCCAATAGTAATTACTCTGATCTATAATTGAATAAATATTAAAATTACTCTATATATAATTTACTAAATTAATAATAGGCATAAAGACATATGATTATTTCCCGTACTTTGACTATGACCAGTGAATAGATCAAGTCACCTCAAACCCTTAATATATTACCAGTTGAATTCTTTCCATTTCTAAAAATTCCAAATCATGCTATCCAACTTTTCCCCAAAGTTCTCATAATTTTCATCAGAAGATAAAACCAAAAATAGCTTCCACAGAACAAAGGATCTCTCTACTTCCTTTCTCTTGGAAACAATAAGTCCCTAATCACAGCAGGCAACATCTAGTAAGTTTCTCCTAAGCAATCAATCTTAAGAATCTCCATATTTTAGAAAGTAACTTCAACTCCCTGGGTGCTAAGATTGTTTTATTGTTTTGCATTTCTCTTCCTAACATTTAGCACAGTGACTACACATAGCAGGGGCTTAATAAATGCTTGTTAATTGATTGATGATAAAAGATCATCAGATATTACACACACATACACACACCCCTAACTCGATTGAAAAAGCTACTTCCTATCAAACCATTTTCTAAAATTATCTTTAAACTGACAATACAGTTTAGTTCAACATTATATTTGTAACTTTGCTCTTAAAGAAATAGTGAAAGTTTATAGAGCTTTTATGGGAGAGGTGATTTTGAAAATAGGTTATATTTATAAATGTGTCCCCTGATAAGATATAAACTTCTTGCTAACTGACCATTTTTTGAATGTGCTTCACCAGTGCCTAGAGCAGTGACTGTAACAGAATAGATTAATGGTTATTTGATTGATTAGGGCAATAACTTGGGCTCTTTGAGCCTCAACTTGCTCATCTATAAAGTGGGAGTTAGAATCTAGTTTATTAGACTAGATTATTTCCAAGATTTCTTCCAGCTCTGATTCAATCATTATATTATTTTTTACCATTTATAAATCCCTGACACAATACTGCTTTATACTTTATCATATTTTATTTAGTTTTGATTCCTCTGAAGATAAATAAAAAAATGCATATGAAGTATTATTTGGACAAATTTATTTCCAGAACAATAACATTAGGCTTATATATTACAGATAGTTCCAAAATTATTTTGTGCCTAACATGTAGATTTATTCCATATCAACAGCCACCTGCAAATATTGCTCATCAGGTAGCCTAGTGATAAGATATAAATGCAGAATAATAAGGTCAAAGTATTTAAAGTGATAAAAATCTTTCAAAATCATCCAGCCTAACCTCCTATTTGTATAACTAAAGGAATTCAGGTCCATAGACATCACCCAAGATCTCGTAGACAAGTAATGTAGTCAAAATATGAAACAGTCTGCTGACTCCAATAGAACTAATTTTTTCTAAGCCTCTAATATTAAACGTGCTAAGGCCTGGGAGAAGTACAATTTTCAGGTAATACAAAGTTGTTTTTTTTTCATCTGGAAACCATCTGCAATGTGTTCTCTCTCTCTCTCTCTCTCTCTCTCTCTCTCTCTCTCTCTCTCTCTCCTTATTTAAGTCAGAGCAGGAAGTGACATGATAATACTTGTAATGACAAGGAAGACAACTCCTAATGTAGCTATTTTCCCTTTCTACCACTTGCTGCTACTCCATCAACCCTAATGAGCATCTCCTCAAATGGAATACATTCAGCACACAACCTTACCTCTGCCTCCTTCTAGCTACCCTCTTGCTAAACAGTATCTTAAAACTTTTACTCTCTATAGCTGCTCTCATGTAAGTTCTGAGGATACAAAGATCAAAATAAAATAGCCCTACCCTCAAGGAACGTATACTCTAACAGGGGAAAGAAATGTTCATATATATATACATATATATATGTATGTATTACAAGTTAATTTGACTAAAGAGGACACTAACAGTTGAGCAGATAAGAGAGGGAGGGAAGAGGAGAAAATTGTAGTACTTTCAGCATCCAAGGGCTATAAGAGCACCTAAATACAATTTTACCAAGTGTCTAAGTGAAAAAAGAGAAGAGATAAGGGAACAGGGCAAAGGGGGCCAGAAGAAGGAGCCTTTTAACCCCCTGCCTATTTCCTATTATTGCTAATTCTAGTAGAAAACCTTATCACACATTCAAAGTGCTCTAAGTTTGCTGCAGGGTCAGGAAAATAGGAGCCCAAGCTGTGATGCTCCCTACTGTTCTCTAAGAGGCCAAGGAAGAAAGAAATCTTGGTCATAACTCAAAAGAATCCCCAGTGCTAATAATCAAAGAGAAGCAAACCAATCCCTGGGGTTTGTAGAACAACAAAATAAAATGGTGAGTGAGGGTACTAAATGTGGAATCAATCCTGGATAACAAGTGGTTCAGGTAACTTGCCCTTAGACAAATGAGCTTGAAAGTCAAAGTCAGTCCCTCTCTAACTCTCTGTGCCCTCAATGAAATCACAAATAGTTCCCCAATTACCTTCCTTATATTCTTATTGTCCATAAGCCCTACTTCAACATCTCCCTAATCCTTGATTATTGAAAGTCTCCACTTGACCATGCTCCCTCTTTCTTTGGCCCCTCTCCAATTCTTTATCCCACAATCCATTGGATCATAGAAGGATCTTAAAGGAAACACTGGTCCATATTTATTTTATAGTTGAGGTAAGTGAGACCCAGAGAGATTAAATGATTTTTCAGGGATCACAGAGGTAATAAAAGGCAGAGCTAGGTTATGAATCCAAGTTCCCTGACTTTAAACATGCTTCCTCTTGAGCCACACTGCCTGACTCCAATTACTTTCCCTAAACCCTTTGCTGCAGACCACTGAACTAGTGGCTTAGGATGTTAATAATAATAGGTAGAAGTCACATTAGAGATAATCTCTTCCAACTCATTTATTTAATAAATGGGGAAACTGAGGCCAAAAGAGGTAAAATGATTTGCCCTATACCACACAGTTAATAAGCAATAAAGTCAGAATTTGAACTCAGGTCCTCTGATTCAATATTTTTTGTTACTCTTTGTACCACTACAGTGATTTTTTTTAAAGACCAGGTCTCCTTCTTTGTACTGATGAGCCTAAAAATTAACCTCCAGCCCCAAATATTTCCCCAGCACATAGCTGCTCCCTTATCTCCCCCTATGACAAACCTAAAAATGTTTCCCAGCCTGAAGCTATCTTATCATCTCCTTGATGAATGTTTACCAAATGCTTCCTGACCCCTGTCACTGTCAACCCCTTAATGATTACCAGATGCTTCCTAATATCTCTCCTTGATGACGTATGTACCAACCTCCTTCCTCAAACATTTCTATATAAACCCTTGGCTGAAGAAGCCCCAGGGTCAAACAGGCAAATTCTCCCTCTCTGCCTACTGACCTTAGTGTCATGCTAGCCAATAAATGAGCCTCTTCTTGCATATTACATTGTCAGTGTGATTCTTCCTGCCATGACTGCATCTGAGCCAGAAAATTCAGGTCCAACAGTACCAATATAGCAAGAGTAAGTGCTACTCACCGCCAGATCACAGGCTTATCATCACTGGTGCTTTGACCTGCTCTTTTCCAGCTAAGTCCTATTAACTTCTCCTTAGGCCTCTCAGTTCCACATAAGTCTTCTTCCTAGGTGCTCAACATATGAATGCCAACCTTGTTATAGACAACTAATCAGCTTAACCCATTGCACTTCAGAACTCAGGAGCTAGAGAGATACAGTCAGCCTCAGCCTTCCCCAGTGGCGAGGATTACAGGCAGGCACCTCCACACACAGCTCTAGTTGTTTGTTTTTAATGAAATCAGAAGCACACCTGTTATCCCCCTAAGTCCATGAGTGACCTTAGTCCATCATATTCCCTTCAGCTGAAAAAAACTAGCTTTTTCATCTCTGTGTGTTCTCTGAGGATATTGTTCTCTCTCCTGATGCTATCTCCCTCACTCAATAATAATGCCATGTCCTAAAGCTTCCATAATCCTCAGAATTAAGACCTATCTTTCATAATCATCTTTCTGCTAATTCACTATTGGGATCTTTAACTCATTTCCAGTGTTAACCATCCTCCCGATAATCCTAGGGATGATCCCAAGCTACTTAATAGGAATAAATTAAGGGGAAGCCTATCCTTCAAATTTAGCAATTCTATGCTTAGTAGATTGGGTCTTCTCTTTTGTTCTCAGTTTAAAATCCTGGTAACAATGTTGTCTCTGTCTGCTGCCTGCCAGAAGCCAACTCAAAAGTAACTTTCAAAGAACTGAAAAAAAGGTAACAAAAGGCACAATACATATTAATAAGCCTGTAAAAAAATCATCCAACAACCTATTATTATTCTTTACATCAAAAGAAAACATGGGAACTGAGCCTCTATAGCTACAGAGAGAGGAGGAAAAAATAATACCAGGACTTGGAAATTAGACAGGCAGCAGCTGTCTAAAAAGGGTTCAAATAAAGTCAAAAATTCCAAAAGGAAGTTGAGAAATTAATATATGGTAAGAGTTATAAATACACTAGGCTACTAAGAAACAGCCATCTATACTCATGGTGAATTAATGTTATCCTATAATGTATTCTAGCTTACTTTTAAAAGGCAATTCATTTAGGCTTCACATCTTCAATTAGATGCATGAAATGTTTCTAACGTGAATTAACTTAATAATTCATGCAGCCATTCATCAAAGGTAAAAATTCATAACAGGTAAAAGAATACAATTGTCTTCTGGATAATTTTACCCCTTGATCATACTGAGAAGCAATCTGCTTCCTATAAGAAAAATGTGATTGAAACTAAAAAAAGGTGGGGGGAAGAATTCAGAGTTCTTGTATCCTCCCTTGTATCTAAGACTATGCTGGTTGTTATTTTGAGGTGCTTTTTCAAGTTTCCTTCAAGGTCAGATGTATGAAATCCAAGTTGTCCCCAAAACAAAAAATAGTAGCATATTGCAAAGGAAACAATGGAAATTAATGGAAGAAAGACACCTTTTCCTGATTATTGACTGTAGTGAACTCTGTTATTGTTCTTCACTCGTTTCAATCATGTCCAACTCTTCATAACCCTATTTGGGGTGTTCTTGGCAAAACTACTAAAGGGGCTTGCCATTTCCTTCTCCAGGTCATTTTACAGATGAGGAAACTGAGGCAAACAGAGTTAAGTGGCTTGCCCAGGGTCATCCAGCTAGTGTCTGAGGCTGGATTTGAACTCAGGTCTTCCTGATTTCTAGGCCTAATACTCTATCCTCTGTGCCACCTAACTGATGAAACTCTTATTTCCATCATGACTTTAACTCAGTATGAGTCTTTAGGTTTCGTTATTTGTGCTTTCTAAATCATTCTTTTATTTTTCATAAGTTTGAAAGCTGAGTTTATCCCCTTCCCAGTCATAGATATTGTGGTTAATTGTGTACCTCCCTCCATCCTATTCTGTTATGCTTTTTCTTCTCTTTACTTCCTACCTCCTATTACAAGTTATGACCTCTCACTCATTCTTCTTTCTTTTTTTTTCCTTCTTATTTCCATATCCTCTCAAATATGCCCTTTGCAAGCTTAGGTCTTGTTTTTTCTATAACCCTGGATCTATTTTCCCTCTTATGCCCTTTTTTCCCCTCTTTATATTCCTTTCTGCATCCTTGCTGAGCTTCATATATTCCTACCCAAAAATGTGTGTGTGTTTGTGTGTGTGTCCTGCCTTCTTTTAACCATGAAAGTGAAGTTCAAGTGACACCCATTCTCCTCTCCTTCCACATTTTTATATGGAACCACTCCCTAGTTATATCAAATAATATATTCCTTCATCATTCTTCCCATTTTCCTCTTTATATATTCCTCCTACTCCATTTTTTCAGCTGTCAAATCATAACGGAACTACTTTTTCGGTCTTCTGTATCCTGTGACTACCATGACCTTAGGATTCTTATAGGACCATGTTGTCATCTTCCTTCCATTGTAATATAAACAATTCATGCTTATGAAGGAGTTTTTGATCATTATCTTCCATTTAACTATTTCTCTCAACTCCTAACTTTTTTTTCAAATTTCCTTTTTAGTTCTGGATTTTCATCAGGAATTTTGGAAAGTACTATATAGCTTTAAATAACCATCTTTCCTCTTGTGGGATTATATTGTGGTTGGCTTTCTACATATCTTTTGCCTTTTAAAAAATCTCAATATTCTCTGCTTTTTTAGAGTTAGCTGCTAAATTCTGCATGATCCTAACTGTGCTTTTTGGATACTTCACTTCTATCTTTATAGCTGCTTATAGTGTTTTTTAAGTCAGGTAGCCCTGGATTTTGGCAATGGCATTCCTGAAAGGTTTCACTTTGGGGTTTACTTCAAAAGGTGTTTGGTGGGTTATTTCTATTTCACATTACAGATAATATTTAGTTATGTCTCCATAATCTATTTTCCAAGAGAATTGTTTTTCATGTGGGCCACCTCACATTTATCTTCTGGTTTGTCAACATTTTGACTTCCTTTAAATAATTTTTATTGTCTCCTAGAATCGTTAACTGCTATTTTGCAGTCCCCTATAGTACAGTCATTAAGAGATATTTCATATATGCTTATATTCTGGAAATATTTTACTTAAGTCAGGTTTTTGAGCTTCTTATGCTATTAATTCTTTTTCTAAATCTTTACACAGCTCATTTCTTTTAAAATATCATTTTAATTCTTTTTTTAAAGTCACCTACATCATTTCTTCAAGGAATTCTAATTATGCTTGGAGACATGTCTTTTTTTGTTAAAGAATTGATTGTTGTTGTGTTTGAGTCATTTGTAAAACACTTAGCAGAGTGCCTGGAACATGATAGGTGATTAATAAATCCTCATTTCCTTCCTCTCTTCATCTTAGTGTCTTCATCATTTTTAGTATCAGAAAAATTCCCAAAGGTTTTATTGTATGATTTTACTCACTTTTGGTCCTGATGACTGTGTTAGTGAAAATTTGGGGTTCATTGAGCTTAAATATTTAGATATATGATATAAACTTCCTGTGGATATTTAGGGGACTTGAGAACTACATTTCCCAGGATTCAATGGGTTTCCTGTCTTACGTGGTTACATGAGCCAATGTAAAATGTAGCTTAAATAGAGAGAACTTGATTAAGAAGCTCTCTTTGGTATGAGACAGCCAGGTGGGAGAAGGTAATGGTGGGCAATTTGAATAGGCATGTGGTCTTTCTTAAATTTACCAACATGGCTTTAATTAAAATATTAATACCTTTATCTATGTCTATCTATATCAATTTTAATCATAACATGACTCAGAAGCTAAGTTCTAGATCTCTCCTATTCCTTCGATAAGGTCAAATCATTCCTAGAAACTTCTCTTCCCCCAACTTCCTCTGTCTTCAAGGCCCTGACCAAGTTAGGGCCCCTTCCTTCAACCATGCCTTTTCTTCACCATAGACACTAAGATTTCTCCCTCCTTCCAAGATCAGGTTTAGTTGAAGCCCTTTCCTTAGGAGGAAAAGAAAAGGAAGAGAGGCTTTCCCCCTAATCTCTTAAAACTGAGTCTGTCCTCACTGAGGCCTTTTCTTGGGGGTGGAGGAAGGAACAAATTTTAATATTTATTTACCTCACTATGCTGAGGTACTTTTCTTGTACAATGTAAATCCTCCCTGGCTCGCCAAAAATTATAAGAATTATGAGGGGCTTCTTCCAAAACTGCAATAATAAATGAGAGCCAGTAAACAATGTTATGATAGAGGGGAGAGAGAGAGAGTCTGTATGGTGAGACTCTCTTCTAGCTCTCCCCTCCCGCCAATTATACTCTGGGAGATTTTGAGGGTGTGTCACCCTGAAACTGGGTGACCTGGATGGTTGTGCCACCCCACAGGAGCTTCCCTAAAAGATGAGGTATGGGGTACTCCAATCAGATTCTAAATAAGGACAGGGTTCACACAAGCCTCCCCCGAGGTCAGTCAACTTCACAGAGGGTGGTCTGGCTCCAAGATGGAGGCAGCTACACCAAGCTGTGGTTCCCCTCCCCCTTGTTGTCTCTCAGGTACTCTGCAATGCTATCTAACTAATGAATGACTTTTATTAATCACAATTCAGGGATTGGGGAAAGGGGTGAAGGACAGAGGGATTTGGGGTGCCCTCTATTTCTATGGGGTCCATCACATAGGTGGGAACCTTTTGGGTTCCCACTCCTAAGCGTCTCCCTCCCCTTCTCCTTCTGTTTCTGTTTCTATCCTTTTCTACAATTGCAAGTTAGATGGGAAAGGTTCTCTCAGCAAGGTTGGGTAATAGGAGAAGGAAACTAAGAGATTGCTCCCAAAATGGAGTCCAAAACTTAGCTAACTTGATGATTGAAATCTTGCTGGGTGGTATTCAATGGAATTTTTGACTGGGGAATCAGGGTTTCAATGTCCAAAGAAAGATCCTCAGGAAGCCCTCAGGACTGGATTCGAGCTGAGATGTTCTCCTCCTCCATCTCTCAGTCTTCTGCCGGAAGTACCTCCCATCTCCTTCTTCCTCCTGAGAAACTCCCAGAATTCCCTCTGGTCTCAACTGTCACCAACCATGAGTCACTCCTTCTCTGGCTCCTTCTGGCCCATCCCCCTTGCACAAATCCCATTCTTACACCCCTCTAATTTTGTTTTGTTTTTCTAAAATCAAAGGCCTGAGGGACTTTTTTGTTCATGGTGAGACTTTTTTCCTTGGTGTTGATAGCTTTCATTTTCACTGTAGACCCTCAAGGGACCTGGATCATATCTACTGCTAGGCAAAGAGGTGTGAGATATGAGTTGTGATGTAATCAAGTTTTTGTTCGGGGAGTGGGAAGTAGGATAACTGAGTGGCTTCTGCAATAGCCCAGCAAGGAATTGGTAAGGAGCACCTGAACTTGGTGGTGGCACTTAGAGCAGAAAGATTTGTATGGAAAGGGTCTGGCAACCTATCAGCCTGGGGCAGGAAAGAATGAAGAGAGACTAGTCAAAGATGACTAACTGGGTTTAAAATTTGAATTACTGAGAATATGCTGATGACATTAGCAAAGAAAGGGAAACTCAAAGCTAGGAGGAAGGACAGGATTTGGGAGAAAAAGAAGTATATTTTAGAATATATTGAGTTTGAGGTTTGGTTAGCACATCCAAATGAACATAATCAAACAGCAACTGGAAATGTGAGTCTTGTGTTCATTGTTGAGCAGACATTTATATAGTTATTGCTTTATGGCAGAGAGATAAAGCTTTATATATATATATACATATATATATATAAAACCTCATTTTAATACCACAATGAGAAGTGATTGCTATCATTATCATTCCCATTATACAGATGAGGCAATAAGCTCAGAGAGGTTAAATGACTTGTCCAAGGTCACACATCTTATTAATGAAGTCTTCCTGAGTCCAGGTCCAATAATCTATCCACTATACCATCCATCTGCCATTAAGAGTAAATGTAGGCAAAGTGATTCCAGAGTCATACACATAGATCTAGTTATTAATGTTATGAGACTGTATAAAAACAAAAGGAATGGTAAATAGCGATTTAAAAAAAAGAATTTAAGAAAGAACCTTGGAAACTTCTTACATATAAGGGATGAAAAAGAGGAAGAAAAATGAAGAAGAAGAACAAAAGGAACAGCCATAAAAAAGGAAAAAGTCAAGGGAAGAGAGAATTTCAGAAAGAAGAGATTTTTAACTTGGAGATTTTTGTCAAATGCTTCAGGGAAATGAAGGATAATAGAGACTAAAGAAAAGCATTTGGGTTTAGCAATTAAAAGATCATTGTTGACTTGAGTTGAATTAGTAGTGATAAATTCAGTTGTGTGGTGATGAACAGAATCTAGTTGCAAGTAGCTGAAGAAAAGCAGCAGAGTAGGAGGTGGTGAGGAACTCTAATGAAACAATCATGCTACTCCATTAAAAAAAGTAAATTCCTAATTCTAGAAATGTTGTAACATCTTATGAGAAACCATTTGTTAGTGGCAGTGTGGTGAGGGTCATGGGGAACATATGAGATTTACAGTCAGGATGGCTTAATTTCAATCCTACCTCAGATACTTATTTGCTGTTTAATCCTGAGCATGGCTCACTTAATCTCAGTTTCTTCATTTGTAAAATGAGGATTAAATACCTCTAGCGCTTTTTCCATATTATTTTTTGAAAGGCACTATTTTTTGTTGTTGTTTGGTCTTTTCAGTGGTTTATGACTCTGTGTGACCCCATTTGGGATTTTCTTGGCAGAGATACTGGAGTAGTTTGCCATTTCCTTCTCCAGTTCATTTTACAGATGAAGAAACTGAGGCAAACAGGGTTAAAGAATATGCCCATGGTCACACTGCTAGTAAGTGAGTGAGACCAGATTTGAATTCAGGTCTTGACTCCAAACCAGGTGCTCTGCACCAAGTAGCTCACTCTAAAAGCACTATATAAATGGCAATTAATGATTAGCATTATGTACTCAAGACTGTTCTTTTCATCTCCAAGGCTTTTTACAAAATCCTGCTTCGTCGGTCTCTAAAAATGAAGAGTGTATATCTACTCAAAGGTAGGATGCCAAACTTTTTTCTTTGGTTCCTAAGACATGAACCCTTCACAGAATGTAAGTGATAGCAAGCTCCTCTAGTCTTTCATTTCCCTGTACCAGAGGAGAATTGCTTTTAATAAATACTTTTACACTGCACTTCAGTTGAATTGCTACCCTGTGAAAACAGGCCTGGGGGGAATAGCACATTGCCAAATTCCCTCCAGCCGTTGCAAAACAGTATTGTAGTTTCTGACAGAGAAATAAAATGGAAATACGATGACTTTGTTTTTAGTCTATATGGAGGTAATGTGTGCACACATTTAAATGTATTATTCAATCTATTTCAGCTCTTGTTCTAGATGCTGATTTAATGCCAGCCTCACACGAACCTTGTAACATCAGAGTTAGGTTTAGAGCTGACAACTACAAAGAGAGATGATGAAATGACCAGTTATTGTATTTTCTGCAGAGCTAAGCAGGTCAGTTGATTCTATTTCTGATGCCAACTCCTGCCGTAAATTTGAGAAAACCGAACCAACCCAAAGAAGGCCATACATATTCATAAAGTTGAAAGAATGGTTTGCATTAGGATGAACTCAGCAAAGAAGAAAATATACAAGTGTAGAGAACCACTTATTCACAGGTCAAATGCTAACAAGCAACAGGCATGCCAAAGAGCTGCTTATTGTTTTTAGCGATAAAAGCATAAGCAAATCTGTAAGATGCTATAGTATGTCTAGATTTCGAGGCAATGGAACTAGTTACAAATTCTGCCTCTCTACATATCACCTGTGGGGGCAAGTTTCACAACCCATCTGGCCTGAGTTTCCTCCTCTGTCGAAGGAGCCCAGTGGAAGAGATGTGCTGGAGCCAGCTCATACCTGCTCAGGAAAGGCAATCATTGACTTTTCATTGTGAATGTTTTACATTGGGGAAATCACGCCACCAATCAGAGACGGATTTATTGTTTTATTGATTGTCTAGACTTTGAGAAACTGATGGAGAAAATATTAATAATTCAGATTAAATGTAAAAGTTTACTGTGCTTCCCCCCCCCAAAGAGCTCATTGTTAAATAGTTACCAAGCACACCATTGTCTCTAAGGTCTCTTTTAGCTTTATAGCCATGATCCAAAACCTATGATGAAATGGAATATTTCAGGAGGGCAGGGCAACGAATCAAACAAGGTTTAGTTTAGCGGTTTGAAAATCATGGTTGTTAGCGGTCTGGCACTAAAAACATTTTGTACTCAGTAGGGATAGAAAAATCTGTATTTGGCTAATTAATTCCAGTTGGTTTACATTAAAAATTTTCTCAGCAACAGAATTGCCAAAAAGGTTACCGACTGTTGATTTAGAGTCTACATCCCCAATCACATCCATATCAAACCATGTGATCAACCAAACGTTTTTCTTCTGCATTTCCACTTCATGGAGTCATTTTAAGGAAAGAAATTAGTAATTTATGCAGATATTTTTTCTTTTTTAATGAAGTAAATGAAGCCCTATTCTAATGCCTCAACTAGACCTGATGTTATCTACAGGTTACTTCTTCAAAACAATCCTATGGAGCAAATGCAAGAGGCATTCTACTCCTCCTTTTACAAAAGAAAAAACTGAGGCTAAGAGAGTCAGTGTCATGCTCAGGGTTATATAGCCAACAAACAAGTTATTTATCCTCATTAAGCTTCAGTTTCTTCATCTGTAAATCAAGGTAGTCAGATTTGCTGACTTCAAAGATGATTTTATCTCTAAATATATGGATTTGATTTTATAATATATAAGCCTTTAGTTCAGTGATGGGCAAACTTTTTAAAGAGGGGGCCAAAGGAAAGGAAATACTCCTCTATCAGTCTGGTTCTAAAGCAACTCTTTGAAAGTTTTATTGTATTTTTCCTACTCATTGTATTCATCAGATTAGGAATAATGTCACTAGGCCAGATAGAACATTTCAGGGGGCTGCATCTGGCCATTGGGCCGTAGTTTGCCCATCACTGCTTTAGCTGGTTTCACCAAGCTAAAATATTTTCTTGGAAGACTTCCATTAATGTCATCAGTTATCAGAAACCAGTCATCAGAGGCCAAAGTGCTGAGCTGTCCATAATCAAACCATTGGTCATGAAGGAACAATTATTTTGGCCACAGAAATTCATGAAAGTGCTTACAGAGTGAATTTTTATTGGAATCATGAGAAAGAGCCTTTGCAATGCTGCAAACTCAGATCAAATGAAATCTTGATATATGATTTTGACTGTTGTTCATATTATTATAACTATAAAGTGAATCATCATCTTCATAATAAAAATCATATTTTTTCTATTTGTTCAAATGGCACTATCTAAAAATCAAATCATCCAATGGATATCATTCACCATGCTAATGAAGACTGCCCTTTCCCAAGTTCCTTCCCTATTAAAATTCCTATAGCTGAATCCTTCTACATTCCCTACCAATTACAGGACTAATTCAGATTGGACAAACTGGAATAGCTTCATTCATCTGTCCATTTTGGGGGGTACACATAGACATGGGTATTTGATAAATTCCACATACCTCCATGTGCAATACAATACAGTATAAAACCATAAAATAAAATACAACAGATATAAACAAAAATACCCTTAAATAATCCTTTTATTATAAACAATAAGGCAAGTCATAGAATAGGAGAATGAATGGTCAACAAAGTTATCTGCCACACTTGTGGAGGAGAGTTGCATAGAAATATTCTTTCAAATAGAAAATTATCTTGTTTGCAAATGACATTATGCTAGTTTCAACAAGTTCTAGGAACTACAAGAATTCATCAACTCCTCTCAAAAGAGATCAGCCTAATAATCCATATGGGAGAAACCAAAAGGATCAAGAATGGCTACTCCTTAGATTTGCAACTTGATTATCAGTACACTGAATTAGTACTCCACTCTTGGGCATGTATCAAAGACAAACAGAAATGAGTATAGAAATGTTTAAGAGGAAGTGATTGAGCTGAACTACACTGGAGAAAATTTTCAGTGCTCAGATTTACTTGAACCTACTCTCTCTCTCTCTCTCTCTCTCTCTCTCTCTCTCTCTCTCTCTCTCTCTATCTATCTATCTATCTATCTCACACACACTCATATACACCATCAGAAATATATAGCATTATAATGACAATATTTTTCTATCATGAAACATGGATGAGAATCATGGACTATTATATTCTAAAGAATCAAAACTGCTGATGAAAAAATAGCCATTAGGCTGTAACATAGCCAACATGCAAGAAGTATAAACTATATCGGTGATTCCCAAAGTGGGTGCCACTGCCCCCTGGTGGATGCAGCAATCCAGGGTTGCAGTGATGGCCACACTTTTTTTGTATTACATTCTATTCTGAGTTCAATAAATAGTTTCATAATTTCCAGGGACACTAAGTAATATTTTTTCTGGAAAGGAGGCAGTAGGCCAAAAAAGTTTGGGAACCACTGAACTATATTATTCAGGAAATTTGTTGTCAGAAATGGAGGTAACCTAATCTCATAATAAAACTGAGAGAAAGCAGGTGGACAGTCCAATATCTAAACTGGTTCCCAAAGAAACCTAAAATACCTAGAGGAACCTCTAAAAATGTTGGCAGTTGTATACTATGGAGGTATTTAGCAGGATTAATAGTAGTATGGTACATAGATTATACTACCCCACAGATTCCCTTGCTAGATCCTCATCCAGATCATGTCCTCTCACCAAAGTTTCCATCAAGATTCTGTCTTGGGCTCTCTTCTCTTCTTCCTCTATATTATTTCACTTGGTAGTCTCATCATCCCCCATGGTTTCACTTACCATCCCAATGCAGATGACTATCATATCTATTTATCCAGCCTTAAACTTCCTCCCAGCCTCCACTATCATATCTCCAACTGCCTACTGGATATTTCAAACTATACATCTTGTAAACATCTTAAACACAATATGTCTAAAACTGAGCTCTATATCTTTCCACTCAAAGCTTCTCCTTATTTTAATTGTACTATTCTTATTGAGAGCAATTCCATTCTCCCAGTCACCTAAGTTCACAACCTAGATATCATCAACTCTCCACTCTCCACCTCTGGATCTGGTCAGCTGTTGAGTCTTGTGATTTCGACTTTTGCTTTATGCTCACTTCTCTCTTCTGACACTGCTACCACCCTGGGTAAAGCCCTCATCACCTCATATCTGTATTGTAACGGCTATCATAAAAGAACTATTATAATAGCCTGCTGGTTGTTCTTGTCTCCCCCTTGTCAACTCATTCTCCACTCAGTTGTCAAACTGATCTTTCCAAAGTGCAAGTCTGATCCTATTACCACTAACACCACCATCATCCTCATTCCATAAACTACTTATTGCCATCAGGATCAAACATAAGTTTTCTGTTTGACTTTTAAAACCAAAACATGGCCTCCTCCTACTTTTCTAGTCTTTGTATACATAACTACCCTCCACATAATCTGTGGTCCAGTGACATCAACCGCTGTTATGACCTGTAAGGGGACTAATGTGGAAGTTGGTATAACTCAAGGAGAAGCCCTGTGCACAGCTAGATAGGAGAATAAGATTTATTCCTACACCAGCTGGGCTAAACCTCCTTTAAGACTGAGAATTCTCTTGCTAACCACAAGCCTTAGAAACCAGTCTTGGCAGTCAGTTGGGTAGAAGGTATCCAGGAAGTAGAATGTTGAATTCCTGAAAGCTTTGCTTATACTTAAGGGTTTGCACTAGCTTGAAATGGCTATGACCAGT
Organism: Gracilinanus agilis; assembly: GCF_016433145.1. Classification (NCBI taxonomy): domain Eukaryota; kingdom Metazoa; phylum Chordata; class Mammalia; order Didelphimorphia; family Didelphidae; genus Gracilinanus; species Gracilinanus agilis. Next base: position 148,604,376 of record NC_058134.1, read on the forward strand.
TAAAGATGTTATCAGGATCTGACTACACAATTACAGATACTGTCATCAAGGTAAGTTGTTGCCTTTTAAAGATTACTATAGGCTTAGAGATTAATCAGGTTTATTTGGTAAACTGAGGGGTAGGTAAATGGGAGAAGGAGAGTGGGTGATGGAAACCCTGAATAATCTTGCCTAAGTATTAAAATCTAAATAAATATTTAAACTCAAGATGTTCCCCAAGGAGTAGAGTACAAAGGAAACTTGGGGGTCTCTCTCTGACTCTGTAGCTCTTTGTTGCTGAGCCCAGGGCTATCAAGTCCCTGGGTCCGATGCTGTTGTAATTCTTGTAGTTTGTTGTATAAACTTGTTTGGAAATAACACTTATTGGCTATGCCAATAAAAGTGTTTGATATGGCTAGCAATAAAGGTTAACCCTGCCTGCCTATATCAAAACTTCCCACCTCCCAGGGCCCAGACTGTTACCTCCTTCCTCCCTAACCCAAGGAGAAGAAAGAATGAATGCTGAGGGGTCTGTGGAGCTCAATTTATACCCTGTCCCTAACTGTCACCTTGGCACATGCCCAGGGCTGCTTTGCCAGGTTCTAAGTTTCAAAGTGGCAAACTGCTTTTTTGTACCTACAGAAAATGGCTGCCCATTTCTGTACATAACACCTCCTAGCTATTTCACACATAAGACATTCCACCTCCCCATTCTTTTTTTTTTATTTATTTTTAAATTTAAAAAAAAATTTTAAGCCCTTACCTTCCATCTTGGAGTCAATATTGTGTATTGGCTCCAAGGCAAAAGAGTGGTAAGGGTGGGCAATGGGGATCAAGTGACTTGCCCAGGGTCACACGGCTGGGATGTAACTGAGCTACCCAGCTCCCCCCACACACACCTCCCCATTCTAAACATTTTCACTGGCTTTCCTTCATGTCTGGAATACTTTCCCTCTTCATCTCTGCCTCCTAGCATCTCTGGCTTCCTTCAGATTAAAGCCCCACTTTCTGGAAAAAAAAAAAAAAGCCTTTCTTAATCCTCTTTATTCTTAATGCTTTCCTTTGGAGACTACCCACAGTTGATCCTGTGTATATCTTCTATGTACGCAGTAGTTTGAATATCGTTCTCTTGACTAGATTGTGAGCTCCTTAAGAACTGAGGCTGTTTTTTTGCCTTTCTTTGTATACCTAGGACTTAGTGCAGAACCTGGAACATAATTGGTCCTTAACAAATGCTAGTGACTTGACTAACATTTTTTGAAACATGGAACTTTGTCAGCATTTTCCTTGAATTTTCATGTAATTTTTTTAATTTTTAGAAACCAGCCATCCTATTCAACTTTATTTCACTTTAATAGATAGCTCTCAATATATATAGCCCCTCGCAAAAGCTATATTTATGAGTTCTTTATTCCTGTATATACAATAGCTCATAAGAGCCTATCATTTTGGAATTTCTTTTTTTCCAATTCATGTGAACCATAATCCATATTAGTGGCATTGCAACACATGAGATTTAAGATCATGCCTTCATTTTAAAAATGAGGAAGATGAAAGGCCCAGAGATTAAACAACTTGCTCAAGGCCACATGACTAGAGGATAGTAGAACTATGCAATCCAGGTTCTCTGGCTCTAAATAGACAACTCTTTCCTCTGCATTATGCCCCAGAACTTTACTTCACCCCTATGTTAAGCACTAGTTTTTCCAAAGATTGTATTTGCATGTAATTTTATCCTGAATTCGAAATTATGCCTAAACTATTCAATGAAACATGAATCTCGGTATGAATTATTTCATATCAGGTGGCCACAAAGTATGGCATGATTGAGAAGTGGTAGGAAGGTGGTGAAGAAAAGAACTGAGGAATCCTTATTTGGCTGAGCTTTGCATGCTGTACGGAGTCCCAATTTATGTGCTGTGTAGAAAGGAAAGAGGCAACATTTATATTCATGTGTGTTTAGTCATGCAGTGAAATTCAGTATTTAGTAGACTTCTTTTGGGAGTATGCCAGGTGTCTTCTGCAATCATCATTATTACTTCTAATCCTGTTTTCTACTTTGAATATGTTGTTGATTAATATTTATATTCTTTGTGCTTTCTAAGCATGGCAGTCATCTAAGTAGCTTTCAGTAAGGTATGACATTTTATACCTAAGAAAGCCTATGAACTGAGCTTGGGTATGAAATAGGTGATCAGAATAAAGCCTGGGCCCCTAACCCGTGCTATATTACTTCTGTTAGATTACTAACTAGCTAGATACATGATCTTAACTGATGTCATTTGACTTTTCTATGTTTTAAAGAGAACAAAGACCACTGAACAGATTGTAATTTTTGCTTAACAAATGTATATCAGAGATTACTGCCAAGTACCTGCATAGTACACAATAGCCAAATCTACCATCTGTTATAAAAACAGATTTACATAATAAAGGAATACCTATACTGAAACCACCAGAAATGTGTAATTTGGATAAGAAAATTATGATTCAGATTGCAAACATGAGGCTTATCATGATAAAGTAGGAGACTAGCAAGATGGTGCTCTCCCTTTTGAAGAAATTTTTCTTCAAATCTTCATATCATAATTAAAACAGGCAACAATTAGATTTTCATAAAGATGACAATAATAGTAAAGGCTAACATTTATACAGTGTTTTTAAAGTTTGCAAGTTCTTTACAAATATTATTTCCTCACAATAACCCTGAGAGGGAGGTACCATTATTATCTCTGTTTTATACATGAAGAAACTGAGGCAGCCAGAAATTGTGATTTGCTAATTGTCACACAGTCAGCAAGTATCTGAGGCCAGACTTGAATTCAAATCTTCTCGACTGTAGGTCTAACATTATATCTTCTGTGGCACCTTACCTAGCTACATTGTCTTTTTGTTTTGTTCTGTTTTACTATTATTTTAAATTTATTTTATTTTTAATTAAAAGAATTTATTTACTTTCCTTCACAACCCCACCACACTGAAAAAGAATCAGAAATAGTATGTGATCCAATCAACAAATATTTATTAGGTGATTACTGTGTTCAAAGAAAAAGTAGTTAGATGGCTCAGTGGATAAAGAGCTGGGCTGGAATTCAGGAAAAATAGAATTCTGATCATGTTTCAGACACTTACTAGCCCTGTGACCCTGGGCAAGTCACTTAATGTTTATTTACCTCAGTTTCCTTATCTATACCTCTCAGGGTTGTTGTTAGGACCACATAAGATAATGATAGTAAAGTAATTAACACAGGGCCTGGCACATAGGAAGTAATGTATAAATGTTAGCTATTATTATAAAAGGAATGAAAAACAAATCCCCTGAAAGAAATATGCAGATTCCAGCAGAACAAACTCCCTCATTGTCCATATTCAAAAAGTATTTGGCTCATTCTACATCTTGAATCCATTATCTCTCTGACAGGAGATGGACAGATGCTTCATCATCAGGCCTCTGGAATCATAGAAGGTAACAACTTTGATCAGAGTTGCTATAACTTTCAAAGTTGTCTGTCTTTACGGTGTGGTTGTTATTGTATAAATTGTTCTTCTAGCTCTGCTCACTCCAAACTATGTCGATTTTATTTAGATCTTTCCATGTCTCATTGAAAACATCTATTTTATCATTTCTTACAGCATAATAGCATTCTATCACATTAATATATCACAACTTGTTCAACCATACCCTAATCAATATGCATTCCCTTACTATCATTTTTTGCCACCATTTTACCTTATTTTAATTTGTCGAAAAGTCAAGATGAACTTTTAATTGGGATTGAAAGGATATAATCTCCTACAAGAAAACACCAAAATATAATAAAACATAAAACTACCCTGGAAGCATTAACTATTAAAAGAATTCTTGGTAAAAATTTGGGAACCTAAAAGTTAAATAAGGGGGTGGAGGGAATGGATATACCAAATGCTGCTGTTCTGTTTAGCACCTCTAGTTGTTGAAAAAATTTCCTGCCCCAAATTTGTCCTCTTACAATATCTACCCAGAGCTCCTTGTTTTGCCCTATGAAGTCAGACACATAAAGTCGAATCCTTCTTCCAAATAAAAGCCTATAAGATCCTTGAAGACCTCGACTAAAAGTTTCCTTTCCCATGTTTTCTCTTTTCTAAGTAAATACGTATAGTTCTTCATGTAGACCCATTTGACATTGAGCTATATGGTGCCTTGCCATCCCACCTGCTCCTCCTTCTTTATTTTTATTTTTATTTTTAAACCCTTAACTTCTGTGTATTGGCTCCTAGGTGGAAGAATAGTAAGGGTGGGCAATGGGGGTCAAGTGACTTGCCCAGGGTCACACAGCTGGGAAGTGTCTGAGGCCAGATTTGAACCTAGGACCACCCATCTCTAGGCCTGACTCTCAATCCACTGATCTACCCAGCTGCCCCCTGCTCCTCCTTCTAATGTTTTCAAGTTTGTTGTTGACCTTCCTAAAATATGATGTCCCAAACTAAATGTGATCTGATAAAGGCAGAGTACAATATTTTGAATTCCTGTTTCCTATTTGTGAACTTCTTGATCCTTAGCTGTTATTATTTTTCTGTCCTAGTGAAAACCATTTTATATGTGTTGATAAAGATAATTTTGTTTAATATAATTTTTAAACCCTTATCTTCCCTCTTAGAATCAATACTGAGTATTGGTTCTAAGGCAGAAAAGCAGTAAGGGCTAAGCAATGGGGATTAAGTGACTTGCCCAGGATCACACAGCTAGGAAGTGTCTGGTGCCAAATTTGAACCCAGGACCTCCCCTCTCTGGGTCTGACTCCTAATCCACTGAGCTCCCCAGCTGCCCCCATTATAAAAATTTTAAATGAGATGAAAACTATGATTTCTGTGCAAACACTGATTAACTGAGTCACAAGAAATATTTGAAATCAGGATAGATACGTATGTGTGTGTAAATTATATATATATATGTATATATATATATGTTCACATACATATATAAAATAAATATTTCATCTGTTTCATGGGTGTGACATGAAACAAAAGACCACTTTTGGTTAATGTTTTTGCTAGTGTTGTGGTTGCTATTCAATGTCTTCTTTGAAGGTTTTATAGGAGAACATGGGCAATAATTCCATGGAATAAGAAGCCATGAATTGTTTGCCTGTATATGACATAAAGGATCCGTGGAAGGTACTGAAGTCCTAAGTGAAGAACAATATGCTAGCCACTGGGATACGTGGCCAATTCAGAAAGGTATATAGATCCCGCCTCAAGGCAATGGTCTTACTGCTTTACTCCAAGGTCAGGAGATTTCTATTCCCAGAAATAGTAAGAGACATGCCAGACCAACCCAATGAAAATCATGGATGATAACTTTCCCTCTCGGCTATCCCATAAGTAATAAAAGACCACACCAATGCGTGCCCAAATGCTGTTTCTTTGTCTAAGCATCCTTGCTCTGCTAAACTTTTGATATCCCTAGTGCTGTATGATAGATTGTAGGTATTCATTTTTAGCACACGGTTGTTATGAACCCTCAAATATTTTGACTTTTCCTTTGTATTATTTACCCCTGAAGGCTCCCAGATGCTGAGAGAGAGATAATAGCCTTTCCTGACTTTATGTAACTTGGGCAGGTTTTAAGTATAGTCGTCATTTTAAGCTGTGTATCTAAAAATGGACATCAAAACTGTGTTTGTGATAATAATTTTCCTTTAAGATGATATCAGATTGCTCAATATCTGTCCCAGGAAATGTTCTTTCATCATCAAAGCAGATAAGTGCCTACAAAAAATATACTATCTTCAGCTAACTCTGCTATCAGGGAGTGCCAAATGTGCTCGTAGATGGAATTTTTCAAATAGAAGAAAGTTAGGCACAACTGTAACAAATAACTTAACAACTACCACAGAGACTCCCGGCAATTCCCTCAAGTGCACAAGAATCTCACAGGAGCCAGCTAGGTATGTCTGTGGAAAGGCTGTGGTGTCATGGTAGAAAGGACACTGAAGAAGAAGAAGGAATCAGATGACCTGGCTTAAAATCCTAGCTCGGTCACTTACTACATCTATGTCCTTGGGAAAGTCATTTAATTCTTATAGTTCTAAATTTCTCTCATCTGTGGAATAAGACTAGATTTTTTATTAATGACCCTCCCAAGCCCAATCCCTATTATCAACATGGAAAAACAGAACCACTGAAGTAGTCAGCAAGACCATATCTTTAATCAGGACAAGAGACAGTACTCAGTATTTGGCCACCGCAGAGCCCAAGCCCTGGCACTCGGGTCCTAGCGTCTCTGCCAAAGATGATTTCCCAAAGAATAATAGAACTTGGGGACTTATATACCTTTTGGGGAAATTAAGTCCAGGAACACACACTGACAGGTTGCAACAGGCTTGGGAAAGAGGCTGTAGCCAGAGGCTGGGCCATCAGGGAGTGGTCTAAACTACAATGGATACAAAAGGATGGCTCTAGTAGGTGCTATTCTTTTGGGAATAGATCTCTGATACAATGGGGCAGGGAGATTTCTAAGACAAAAAGGGTGATTGAGGACTTCATTTCCATCCCTCCTTTTTAGAATACTCAATGGATGCCTGGTGGTCCATTGTTCAGTCTAAAACAAGGTCAGTCTGGGACTTCCCTTAAGGCAAATTCCCAAGGGACAGGGGCAAACTCTGGGCTCTCCAAAACCCAGTTAACACTATGAACTTATGAAAAACATTGCGAGTGGATATGTCTCAGTTTTAGGCATATCTCAATACAATTCAAAAAACAGCTCAAACACTCTACAAAGAATAAAACACAATGAAATTTATATCTAGAATGTCAAAATAGAATGTCATTGAACCACTTTATATCTTTGTTTAAGATTAAGTTGTTCAGTTTTCTGTTTCCAAAATATTAAAGTCATGTTCTATGGAAAAAGAAAACTCAAATACTCAAATAGATCTGCCGTTCCCTCTAGATGGATGTCCCTACCAGTGATGTAGCCTGTACAATACATCCATGCTTGCCTATCTTGTGTCACTCTTCTCTATGTCCTATTTTGTGGGGCTTGAGGTGAGCCCCGGGGGGTTTTGGAAGGGTACCTTTTGCAAGAATACAAGACTCCAAAACTTAGCTTAAAAATAAAAAGAGAAATTTATTAATTTGGAAGGTAATGTTGAGTCTGGCCAGGAGGGCAGCATAGGTGTGTCGACATGGAATCTAGAGACCCCAAACTTGTAGCTTAGTGAGATATGATGAAACCCAAGTTTAGAAATAGTTTGTAGGTTGGAGACCCCCAAAGCTTGTGCTTGTTCCCTGTTCCCCTTGGAATCCACCCTGAAGGGAATCTCAGGCTAGCAGTTGCAGACTGAATAATGGACCCCAGGGTAAATGCTAAATACCCTTTTGTCCTAGGTGGTCTTCCCCATTGTATCTGAGACCCTTACCCAGGAAGACTACCTGGGCAGGGACCATTCCTTTAGTATCCTTTGTGTAAGCAGTCCCTTTCCCTTACACCCTAGCTATGATCCCTTTCTCTAGCTTGATTGTATCCTGTCAGTATAATGTCAATCACCTCTCCCAGCCCCCTGGATCTTCCCAAAAGGTATATAAGTTCCCCAATTTCTTTTGTCCCTAGGAGTAGTCATCTAGCGTGGTGTCACTCCCAGGGGGATCAGGGAGCAGAGCGAAGCAGTGTTCCTTTAGGCTCTGCACAAGGCGCAGCTCTGCATAAGAGGCCAAGTAGCCCTCATCTCCCTTTCCCTTGATTAAAGAGTGGTTTTATGACTATTTAATAGTTCTGTGTTTTTCTAAGTTAACAGGTGGAAGCCTGCCTCCAAGGTGGAACAACATGGGTCGAAAACTGCTCCTTGAGAGGACAGTATGGATGGAAAAGCTGTCCCCCAGATGGCATCAATTCTGGGGATTTTAAACTCTTTACAACAGTGGAGATATTACTCTAGTGTGGTAAATACTCAGGCATTCAGTGAGGGGATTGGTCATCTGACCAGGTCTGCCTGAGGACATAGGGAGTGACCCTCCTAGTTTAGGGGACAGATGGATGTCTGAGATACAACTTGATGATATCAAGGAGGTGTATCTCTCTGGCCATCTCAAATCTAAAGGATGATCCTAGGAGGATAATTCTCTCTGGGTCTTATAGGAGTTATCAGATGTTTGGGGTTGGGAGTCACAGGATAGAAGGAAACAAAGGAATTTTCCTGCTAATAGTTTGTCTGAAGCACTTCTATAGATTTGGGGTACAATGTCCATGCCACTATTGATGTGGAATCTAGACACCCAAAACTTGTGGTCTGATGGTATCTGATAAACCCCAAGTTTTAGGACTAGCTTGTAAGTTGAAGACCTCAAAGCTGGTACTTGTTCCCTGTTCCTGTGAGCATCCACCCTGAAGGGAATCTCAGGCTAGCAGTTTCATATGGAATAAAGGACCCTAAGGTAAAAGCTAGTGACTCTTTAGTGCAGTAGGTAGCATGAGTCAGTCTCATAAGCTGAAAGTCCTGAGTTTAATTCCCAAAAGGGGGATGTGGTACAATGGGAGAAGCTTCTAAGGCAAGAGGAGTTACTTAGCTTTTATTTTAGGGTCCATTATTCAGTCTGAAACTGCTAGCCTGAGATTCCCTTCAGGGTGCATGCTCATGGGAACAGGGAACAAGTACCAGCTCTGGGGTCTTCAAGTTACAAGCTAGTTCTAAAACTTGGGGTTCATCAGATCACACCAGGCCACAAGTTTGGGGTCTCTAGATTCCACGTCGACACCACTATAAAAGTTTATAAAAGTGAAACACCCTCAGTAATAGAGTGTCCCATCTTCTTTGTCACTCATACATTTCTTTTATGAGACCCTTTACTTTACTTCATAATTCCTAGTTTACAGTGTATGACATTCTGCTTACACTGACCATGAGCTTCTCTATTTAGATGATTTTCACTTTAGCAACTTTGGGTTTTCATGACTCAACAACCATAAAATAACATTAGAAGGATGTGATTAAAAGATACTTCTTTTTTCAGTTAGAAACTTAGGGTCATCACAGGAATTTTTCCATTTCCCAACAGCAATCTTGTCCATCTCTTCATTCTGTTCAATTCTGAGTACAACTCAGAGTCCATTTTTAGTACTTTTCCAATATACATAAATATTTATCTGTAAGTATATGCATATACACACATATATGCATATATACATACATACATATATCACAATCACCTATAGATGAATCATAGATTATTCATTCAATTGCATACCACTTGAGTTTTCTCATGTAGAAATTTGGGTCAAACTCTTGAGTGATTATGGCTGCTAATTTGGTGGCTTTGTAAAATTCCAAAGCTAGATGTAACCAGCAAAATCTCATCTGGAAAAAAAATATTTTAAGTACAGTTAGCTTGACACAAATGTATATGTGAACCAAACTTTTCCATTAAAGCTATTATTGAGAGAATATTTAAATAGAAATAAATTTCATCTTTAGAATGGAGTTGGCTAGAGTGATCAATTTCATTTTAAAAAGTGTCTAAGAAACTTCTGGGTGGAGGGAAAAAAAGGGTGGGGGACAGGGAATGAAGTCTTCCTCCTTCTGCTTTAAGCACATGCAAGGCATGGCAAGAAATCTAGCAGCAGACTCTTTATTCAACTTCTCCCAAGGCATTTTTTCCTTGAGTGGATGAGCAAGATAGATTCATAACCCATGCAATGAAGAAAAATGTAGGGATGGCCATTTATAGACAGAAATACAAGTGGTTGAGTTAGGAGATTGCAAATCCATCATTCTTCCCAATTTATTGAAAGGCAAATATGATAATATGCGCATTTGAGAAAATATTTAATTATTTTGTTGTTGGGAGTGTAATTTCCTTGTTTTACTTAAATCATTCCTCCATTATCGCTTCCACATCCCATTAGTATTTTGAGTATAAACAAGTGAATAATTTGAGGGTATATCTAAGTAGCTAGAGTATAAATGATCCATTATATATCCTTTCTATATCCTCTCTTAGAAGACATATGGATATCATTTAATATTAGAAATGGGAATCATCCTATGCAACATTAAATTTTTCTTTTGCAGAAAAAAGTAAATAAATTGCCCTTACTGTGCTCCCTGTTGCCTTCATGATCAAATTCAAAATGCTGTTTGGTGTTCAAAGCTCTTCAAAAACCTAGCCCCCTTCTACTTTTCCAGTTTTCTTACACATCACTCCCAGTTATGTACTCTCTGATTCACTGATACTTGCCTCCTGGCAGTTGCAGGAACAAGACACTCCATCCTTCAGCTCCAAACACTTTCTCTAACTGTACCCCATGTCTGGCATGCTCTTTCTTTTCTACTCTGACTACTTACTTCCATGGCTTCTTTTAAATCCTCAATAAAACCCTGCCTTTTATAAAAAGCCTTCCCCAGTACCTCTTAATTTTAGTGCCACTTCTCTGTTAATTATTTCCTTTTTATCCTGTATATATTCTACTTTGTAGATGTAATTTGTATGTTTTCTCCTCCATTAGATTTTAAGTATCTTGAAGGGCAGGGACTACCTTTTGCCTGGTTTTGTGTCCCCAGTACTTAGCACAGGGGTTGATATGTGATTGTGTTTAATAAATGTTTCCTGATTGATTGACATCCATTAGCAGAGATGATGACTCGGTTACATAACTACCTCATTTCCCTTAAAATTCAAGAAGATTGAGTTATGATTCCAATTTGCTCCCTTATGATACAAGAGCTCCCCTGAATCCCTGACCCCATCTGAATCTACAAAGTAAATCTGCTCTATGATGAAACCAATTCACTCTAGTTTCCCCAGAACAAAGTGGACTAGTCTCAGGGTCACCAGCATTAGTTAAAGTCCTGATGATGCCTTATGCCTGGCTCCCAATTAATGGTTCTGAGAAAGGAAGAGAAAAAGAAAGAAGAGAAAAAGTGTCTGACTGCCTGCAGCTGAACCTATTCCCTGAACTCTTTCCTTCCAATAAAATTCTATTGTCATGGGGACATGTCAGCCTTTTCTTCCACTCTGACCTACAATCTATTTTGGGACAAAAGTCAGTAGAGAAAACTTCTGAGCACACTTGCCTTGGCTGCTATTCCTTTGACCACCAGAGGAACATGGCTTTGGACAGCGCCTCCTTTTTATGCCTTCTGCCCACCTTTGAATTAAGAAAATGGGTCCTTATTTGTTCTTATTACTGAAATATGCTGATTTACTTCAGATTAAATGGCAATTTGCTGGCAATTAGAACCCAGGACTCTTGACTCTCCTTTCCACTAGACCATATGTTTCTTCAACTTTACCTTCCAATCAACAAGGTAGAACTTCCTGCATAAAGTTTAGAAGATATAACTTTTTATGAACTTCTATGGAATTTAATTTTATTAACCATTGTCAAGGACAATGATTACAGTGTGTAAACAAATACCTATATCTACATCTATATCTTACTGAATTTTTCTGTTGAAATTTTTGTAGGCACAGAAAAAAATAAAGAGAAGTTTTTCTTTGTTGTGATGAATCAAAGCAATGTAGCCACACTCTCTTGAGTATGTATCAGCCTTATATAGGAGGTATTACATTGCTCTGGGACTTGACACAATCAGCATAATGTTATCTCCAAACCAGACTCTCTGGAACAAAAGTTCTTGAAATGAGATCCATGAACTTTTTTTTTTAACCTGGAGTCCATGAACTTGTTTTTAATAAATATTTTGATATCTGACTTTTGGTATAATTGGCTTCTCTTATAAATCATATGTATTAGGCATTTGAAAATATTTTTCTGAGAAAGATATGAGAGTTTCCCCAGGCTTTAGAAAGGGCCAATGATAACAGAAAAATGTTAAAACCTAGTGTCTTAGAGAATCCCTCTTTTATTTGGACCCTATGTTGCACAACTTTCATGACAACGACAAATATATTTAGTAAGCTTATGTCTCTTTGTTTTGTGCCTGATAATGTTAATAGCCAGAGGAGTCACTGAATGTTGTTATATCTCTTAGTGTTCTTGGCAAAGACTTTTGTGTGCTTTAGTTATGTGAATAGGACACACCTTATTTGGGGAAAATCTTTAAGAATCTGTTTCATTCCACCAAATCAGATGTTTTTGTATAACCTGCATATAAAATCACAATGAGATCTTCCATTCTGTATTACCTAACAATTATTTTAAGAATGTGTGCCTCAGACACTTCCTAGCTGTGTCTGAGCAAGTCACTTAACCCCCATTGCTTAGCCCTAACCACTCTTCTGCTTTAGAACCAATGCCCAGTATTGATTCTAAGATGAAAGGTAAGGAAAGAAACAAAGAAACAGAGAAAGAAACAAAGGAAAAGAAGAATGACATGGACAAGAATTAGAGGTAATGGGCAAGTGCTGGTTATTTGTCAACTCTATCACTGGAGAGAGGAACCATGTATATTTTGAGATCATAGATCTATGTACTTATTTATATTTATTTTCATTATATGTGTTCTGTATATACTCATATATGTCCTTGTGTCACTCATAAGATTGCAAACTCCTTGCAAGTAGGGATTTTTTCCTTTATTATACTTGTATCCCCATTTTTGCAGATATCCAGGTACCTGATATGCCCTTACTAAATGCTTATTTATTTATATACAGTTTTCAAAATATGAAGCAGCATAAAAACACATGTATATATGTGTTATATATATATGCATAATTTTGAAAATCTTTCCTTTTCTAATTCTCAATTCAAACCAGTACTCTATGATTAAATTCTCAGCATTGAGTTCATTTTGGGGGGTTAATTATTATTAATTGTATATAGATTATATATTTATGATAGATTCATTATAGATAGCTACCTCTACCTCCCTCATCAAGTCTGTCATCTTTGCCTTCCCAAATCATGAAATTCAGAAAGTCTCATGAGCTGCCAGATGCTTCTGCCCCTCCTCCAAATCCCTTTTCTGCTTCTGTCTCCCCAGTTACATCCAGTATAAGTATTAATTATATTTAAACAGGGCCCAAGTTCCCTATTTATATACAAATTTTCCATGAGATATGCCCAAGTTATTTGTAAATCATGAGTGTATATCATAAACCTGGGAGAGTCTTGTGGAATGGGGGAGGAGTTAATACACTTTCTCTACAAATAAGAATCTCTCGTCATGAAAATGACAATAAAAATCAATGAAATATTGATTATACAATGCCTGAACAGCAGGATAGGGCTACTTATCTATAAAGCAAGGAGGTAAGGGGAGGATGAGGAGGAGAAGCATAAAATATTGGTGAGGAAGAAGAAGGAAGTGGGAGAGTAGAAGGTAACAGAAAATGAGATGATTAAAACACATGATCATAGGATTGAGAGCTGGAAGGAACTTTAAAGTTAATTCAGTTCAATGTTCTAGTTTTACAAATTGGGAAAGTAAGACCCAAAGAGGCTGGTGATTTTACAAAAATCAGCTCACAATTTAGTGGCAAAGGTGGAAATAAAACTAGAATGTTTTGATACTCCATTTAGTGTCCTTGACACTTTACTACTCTATAGAAGAAATAAAAATAAATATAATATTTTATGATTACCAAATACAATCTATAAATATATATTGGCTGTTATTTATAATGTCTTATTTTAGTTCCTATGGGAAAACTAACAAGACACAGGCACTGACTTCAAAGAATTGATCATTTACATGGTAGAGATAAGATTTAACTATTTCTTTGTTATTAATAAATTATAGAAGCTATTTTGGTCCCAACCTATGATTTATAGAAATTCCATCTACCAAAGTAGGTCAACAGCTACCCTGCATTTTGTGGATTTAGAGTTAAGTGACTTACTTACCCAGCTTCGCATAGTCGAACTGTATCAAAGGCAACACTTAAGCTTAGATCTTCTCCACTCCAAGATTAGCTGTTTATCCAGTATGCCATCCTGTCTCTCTAATAGGAGGTAATGGGGACATTTTATTTTAAGAATAAATATATCATTTTCAAAAGGCTTAAGGGTGAGGTGGGGGAGGAAAAGATAATACAGAAAAGCAGTAGAAGTACAGCCCAGCTCTACTCTTTAACTCTTCTATCCAGATCTTTAAAATGTACCAGACTGAGTCCTAATTGTAAAATCCAAGAAAAAAAATCACATCATTTTTCCAGACCAAATGACCAAAAGGACACAGAGAGAGGTCATAGAAGATGGTGGGGCATAGCTAGAAGAGACCTCATTCTAGTTCAAGGAGAGGCTAGACTACAGGGAAAGAAGAAGAACTCAATCCAGCATAGCAAGGATTGCCCTCATGCAGGGTACAGAAACAGGTGCCAAATGGCAGTTCCATTGATAACTATAGAGTTCCAGGTCACCAATTCAGGAAACATAGAAAGGGAGAACTGTACCTAAGGGCATTCGAAATGCTGAGCTAAATACTGAGGAAGGGAATTGTTCAGAGTCAAGCAGCGTCTGTAGGGCTCTGATTCCAGCAGCATAGTGGGGTCTCATTTCCAGCCTTCAGTCCATACTGAAATATGGAGCAGAATAACCAGGGAAGGAATTCCAGACTAAAAGAATCTGAACCAATTATGACTCTGAACCAGCAAAGCTTTCCAGCTGACTGATAGGGACAAAATCCAGTAATATTCTACTAGAATTTCAATTAAGGCAGCCTGATAGATGTATAGGTCAGTCTCCAATCCAGATTATAATTTCTAAAGCTCAAGGCAGAAGAGCAAAGCTTTTACCTTGTCTTGAATCAGACCACTGAAAGGTTGCTGGTTTCCAGGTTGAGCTATTTTTAAGATCATAGAATTGTACAATATAAACCCCAAGAAGGAAGCAATAGAACATAGAGGACACATGCTTAGTCCAGATATTCACTCCAGAGGCAGGAAGAACCAGTCCTGATATAAAGTTTGAAGTCAGGAAGTGGGCTAGAAGAATAGGCAAACAAACAAAAAAAAATGACAAAAAGAATTATACCATACACAGCTATTGTGGTGACAGGGATACTCAATACATAAATCCTGAAAAAGAATAGCTATGAAATATCTACAAGGAAAACCTTAAAGAAAACTATGGTTTGGGAAAAAATTCAGCTAAAATTAGTGGAAAATATAAGCAAAAGTTATAAAAAGTATTATATAAATGAAATGAGTTAAAGAGAAAATTGAAAAGAAAAGAAAAGCATGAAAGAAAAAAATTAAAAGAAAATTAAAAGCATGGCATAAGATGTACAAAACACTTCCTAAGGAAGAAATTTCCTTAAAAATATAATGGATCAAATAGAAACCAAGAACCTCATAAAACAATAAGAAATGTACAATACAAAGTAAAAAAATATTGAAAAAATAGATTAAAAGAGTAAAAAATTAATTAACCTGGAAAACAGATTGGGGACACATAATTTAAGCATCATCAAGGGGCAGCTCACTGGATTGAGAACCAGGCCTACAGATGGGATGTCCTGGGTTCAAATCTGGCCTCAGACACTTCCCAGACTATGTGAGGCCAGGTCCTCCACCCTCAGGCTGAGACAGGAAGACAAATAGAAGATAATGATAATGATAATTATTTTAGCTCACCCTTATTGAGCATTTGAGATTAACACACCACCTTCTTCAAAACAATCCTAAGACAGAAATGATATGAGTATTTTTTTTGGATGTAAGGGAACTTTTGGTTTCTTATCAAGTTGAGTAATTCCCTGTGTGGAAAACTCTTCCATCAATGCTAATCTATAATTTAGTCTGAGAGAGTTGCCATTTAGAGAGGTAACAATGGTATAGTAGAAAGAGTGCTTGCTTGGTTCAAATTCTAACTACTTGTGTAACTTTGGGTAAGTCACTTAACCCCCATTGATAACCCTTACCACTCTTCTGCCTTAGAACCAATATGCAGTATTGATTCTAAGATGGAAGGTAAGGGCTTCAAAACAACGTTAAAATTAAAAAAAAATTTAATCATCATTAGACTACTAGAAATCCATGATCAAAAAGAATTTTAGTTGTCATATTTTAAGAAATAATAAAAACAAAACTGCTCAGATCTCTTACAACAAAAAGGCAAAGTAGAGATAGAAAGAATATTAGCTCCTTAAAGAAACTCCAAAACAAAACTAACTGGGAACATTAAGGCCAAAATCCAGAGCTTCTAGGTCAAAGAAAAAATACTGGAAGCAGCAAGAAAGAAATATTTCAAGTACCAACAAGCCACTATCAGGATACACATATTTTTAATCACTTTAAAAGAGTGGAGAGCTTGCAATTTAATATTCCAGAAAGCTAAGGATGTATGCCTATAATCAAGAATGACTTTCCCAGGAAATCTGAGTACAATCCTATAAAGGTAAATGGATCTTTAATTTAATAGATGTTTTCTAAGCATTTCTGATGAAGAGCTGAGTAGAAACTTTGAAGTATAAATGCGAGAGTCAAGAGAAATGTAAAAATGTAAACAAGAGCAATCATAAAGGACTAAATAAGGATAAATTGTTTACATTCTAATGTGGGAAAATGATGCATGTAACCCCTCCAAACTCTATTGTTCTGAGGAGTGTAAAAAGATAGTAGTTCTCTTATACCAGTGATTCCCAAAGTGGGTGCTACTGCCCCCTGGTGGGTGCTGCAGCGAGCCAGGCGAGCAGTGATGGCCACAGATGCATTTATTTTTTCTATTAATTGCTATTAAAAATTTTTAAAAATTAATTTCCAGGGGGCTAAGTAATATTTTTTCTGGAAAGGGGGCGGTAGGCCAAAAAAGTTTGGGAACCACTGTCTTATACATTGATTTTTTTTAAAGAGAAGAAAAAAGAATACAAGGATAAAGGAAAGAGAAGAAGCATAGGGGAAATTCTCTTACATAATTGGGATGTACAAAGAGAAATCTATACAAATAAGGAGGTTGGGGGGGGAGCAGATGACCCTTGAGCTTTACTCTTCTAT
Organism: Gracilinanus agilis; assembly: GCF_016433145.1. NCBI lineage: Eukaryota > Metazoa > Chordata > Mammalia > Didelphimorphia > Didelphidae > Gracilinanus > Gracilinanus agilis. The sequence goes on from NC_058134.1 coordinate 148,621,230, forward strand.
TAACTGGTCAAAGGAAATAAAAAGTACATACACATTCACACATAGAGAGTTAGGTACAGCACTACAGTTTACTCAACAAGAAAATGGACAGGAAAAAAAACATTTTACTTGACAAGGAAAAGGATGGAAAGGAGAAAGGGGAATGGTGAGGCAGAATAAACTATTTTAAGATTATGGAATTTTAAGAAAATAGATTAAGGAAGGAATTAGTCCTAAACAAAACAGTTTCATATACAGAAAAAATATTTATAATATTTTTTGTGGTGGCAAAGAATTGAAAACTGGGTTGTGATTGGGGTTGCTTATCAACTAGAGAATGGCACATTGTGGCATGCAGATGCAATGGAATACTATTGTGCTACAAATAATGAATGACAAAGAAACCCCAGAGAAGAACTCTACAAACTGATGGAGAGTTAATTGAGCAGAACCAGGAAAATAATTTTTACAACAATATTGTACATACAAACAACTTTTGTTCAATCAAAATTCCAGAGGATTTATAACGAAACATACCAACATTCTGAAAGAGAGGTGATGGACTCAGTGCAAACTGAGACATATTTTTGAACACTTATGAGAGTTCATTTGCTTGACAAGGCATGCAGGAGTTTTAGAGGAGTTTTGTATTTCTTTCCCAAAGAGGGGAAGCTAAGTGGGAGAGAGAAAATATATATTTTCATTCAATGAAAAAGTAAAAATAAAAATTTAAAGACAAGTTAAAACAAAGCATTACATTGATTTTCTGACAACATATACAATGATTCTCTGCCTATAAAGGATAAAGATTTTTGCAGCTGTATATTAGATATATTGGAAAAGAAAGAATGTAGAATCTGGGAGACCAAAGATGAGGTAATAGACATGTGCATGGACATATCCAAGAAATGTTATAAAGGTGGAAATGGAAAACTTGGCAACTGCTTTGATGCCAAGGGATAAGGAAGAGGAGGGAGCCAAAAATAACACCTGGGTTATAAATGTAAGTGTCTAGGAAGATTCTGGTGCTCTGAACAAAAATCAAGACATTTGGAAGAAGAAAAAGGTTGAGAAGGAAAATAAGTACTGTTTTGTATATGCTGAGTTTGAGAAGCAGATAGAACATATAAGAATTATCCACAAGAAAAAAAACAACAAAAAAAAAGAATTATCCACAAAACTGTCATATTAAAAATATAGGAATAGAGATTAGTAAACATTAGGGCTAGATACAATGGTTACATCCCTGGGTGTGAGAATATCAAATAAGACAACATAAAGAGAGAAAAGAGGAAAGCCCAAGACAGATACTTTAAAAGACATCCACATTTTGTCACTCAATGAGAATTTATTAAGAACAATTATGGACAAGACATTTGAGATAAAAATGCAGATGATCAGTTAACAAGTATTTATTAAGTGATTTCTATGTGTCAGACACTGTGCTAAATGCTGGAAATATCAACACAAGCCAAAAGAAAGACTATTTCTATCCTCAAGGAGCTTACATTCTAATTGTGAAAACACAGGGAAAAAATGTTGAAAGTGGGGAGCAAGGTACCCAATCCAGGGTCATGATGGAGGAGGCTAGAAGATGAGAATCCTAGTGGGGAATCAAGAAGATAGAATCTAGCAAATGAAATTCCAAAGAAAAGAGGTGCAATGTGGCCCAGTGAAAAGAACATTGCAGGTGAGTTCTGAAAAAGTAGGCTTGAATTCCAGCACAATTTATTGACATATATTTTCAAACAAAGTCAATACGAGATTTGGGGGGAGAGAAATATATTTGTGAACAAAGAAATATATTTTTGAACAAAGTCAATATGAGATTTGGGGGGAGAGGGTTTGAGTATTAATATACTTTGTGATAACTTTTTCAGGGTTTTATTTGTCTTTTGACTCAGGGGTAAGATAGAAGGGAGAGAAAGGTTAGACGACAAAAGGGTTGTTGAAATGAAAAAGAAAAGAAGTAAAAGAGGGTTGCGGGAGTAATTTTTTAAAAGATGTACTGAAATGAATAAATGAAAGACCAGAAGGAAACATAAAAAGATAATATTTGCTTTAAAAGTTACACATGCGGGGCAGCTGGGTAGCTCAGTGGAGTGAGAGTCAGGCCTAGAGACAGGAGGTCCTAGGTTCAAACCCAGCCTCAGCCACTTCCCAGCTGTGTGACCCTGGGCAAGTCACTTGACCCCCATCGCCCACCCTTACCAATCTTCCACCTATGAGACAATACACCGAAGTACAAGGGTTTAAAAAAAAAAGTTACACATGGAATTTATCATATACTTAAAAGAAAAAACAAAATGTATATAATTCACACTTTCATATTTTGCAAAGCATTTTACACATAGTAAATGCTTAATAAATGATTTTTCATTCATTTATTCATTCATGGAAAATGAAAAAGACCAAGAAATTCTTAGGTTCTGAAGGAACAGTTAAAAAAATGATGAGGACTTTAGAGGCCAATGAATGTTGGTAAAGGGGGAGTGAATCTAAGATGCTTGATAATCAGAGTGGGATACTGGGATAACTATGGCAGAGGTGGGGATGGGGAGAGGAGAATGCATGTGAGATTGGGTATCCAAAATATTGTAGAGATTGGACAATGGGGATTTGGTTGAAAAAGGAAAGGTCCACAGCAATCCTTCATGAAGACAGCTATTGGTCCCTTGTTAGTCTGCTAAGGGATAGCTGGGGTGAGAATTACATTGTGAACTAGAAGACCTTCCCATATGAGAAATGGTTAAAAAAATTCAGTATGTTTAGCCTGACAAAGAACATGTCCAAGATTGGTACATTGAAGGATGGGGAAATCATGGTAGACAATAGTAAAAGTAAAGGAGGTTAAAGAAAAGTAATAAGAAATGGATTGATATCTTAAAGAGAAATATAAATATAGATTTGGGTGAGATGTTGCAAAGGAGATTCTGAGTCAGATGACCCATAAAGTAATGCGAATTGTGAGAGCCTGTAATCCCATGACATGGTAGCAATCTATGTACTCAAAGGACTATAGTAAGAAAACAAAAAAGGGCTACAGTAAGGAAACACTCAAAGATTTTTGGTTTGTTTGTTTTTTGTTCTGCTTAGCTCCTAAGAAGAGTATTAAAAGTAATGAGTAAAAAGAGTAGAATAGCACTTTAAAACCAATAGGAGAAAGAACCTCCGAATAATTAAGCTGTCCAGAGATGAAATAGTCTTCTTGTGGAGGTAGTGGAATGCCCTTCATTGGGAGTCTTCAGATTAGAGCCTAGATAAACATTTGTCAACTGTATTGCTAAAGGATTTCTTAATTGGTTTTATAGGAAGGATCAAAGATTTAGAGCCAGACCAGACCTTAGAAGGTCATCCAGTCCACCTCCTTTGTTTTATAGAGAAGGAGACTGAGATTTCAGATTTTAAGTGGCACTTCCAAGATTATACAGATGATGTCTGAGCCAGAATTTGAATCCAAGCCTTCATGATTCCAATATAGTATGGTTGTTATAGTTAACATCCAAATCCTTTCTTCTTCTTAACTTCTATAATTCACTTCCTCTTAATTAAAATTCAGTAAAATAAAATTAAGAAATGACCTCTGTTCTTCCCAACTCAAGATCTGTGATGCTCTGATCTATGATCATGATAGAGACTATAGTCACTATAGTCCCTCTTCTGTCTTAGAACTGATACTAAGATAGAAGGAAAGGGTTAAAAAAATAAAGCTCCAGACCTCAAAGATTATTCATTTTAGAAAAGAGGTGTTTTTTGGTCTCCTTTTAGATAGAAAAAAATGTTTTCTTTCACATAGCAACTACCCAAACAAAATGAATGAATAAAAATGCATTTCGGACATAACTTGATATTACATGGAATCTTTCAGCATCATATAGAGTGAACTATACCTGCATGGAAGAAGCTAGACTTGGATTTCCCTTCAGATCCTCTCAAGATAAGACAAACAATCAGGTCTATTTGGCAAAGGTTAGTTGATCTACAAACTACTCACGTTTAACGTTAGCCCTGAGGACACCTAGCAATATGATATAAATTCTCTCAACTTACAGAGTTTCAGGGGATGAATAGCGTAAGCTCTCAAATCTGGCATTTCTGACACCAGGGATTATAATTAAACAGATTGCAACCTCTCACTGCAAATGTTCATTTTTGTAGATATACAGAGGTGGGGGAAAGCCACAGGGGCACAGTCCTCTGCCACTACAGCAACGCTCATCTATCTCCTATCGAAGGAGATAGAGGGAAACTACAAAGCAATGAAAATATACTCTACTTAGAGCAGGAGATAGTAGGCATCAGACAGTCGCTTTAGTGAGGACCAATCCTGAGATCCTACAGAATGAAATATGGAAACCAGCATCTAAATTGAATCTCTCAGTTTTGTGAAATTTGCTCTTCATAGGGAAACTGTATCCCTCACATGCATACAGACACTCTGGGCAAGAGAAACATAAAAAGCTCAACGAGGAAAAAGTGAGCCATCAGATTTCTTAATATTCAACTGGGGAGTGTCCAGTCAACACTCACATCTCTGCCAGTGGCTCTCAGGAACAAATCTATAAGCTCTTTTCAATGGATCAGGACAAAACTTTTGCTCATTAGCTCCTTTTGCCTTCAATTATCAGGTGAATATTAACTACTGTATTTTCCCTCTCTCTGCACATAACCTTCCAATTTGCCATTGCTGGAGAGAAAGACTTCTAATAGAATATATTTATATAGGAATTTAATAAAATATAGTATCATATTTATATAACAATTTAAGATTGACAAAGAGCTTTTCTTATGGCAATGTCGGGAGGTGAGTAGTATAAGTATTATGATATTCATTCCATTTTATAGATGATGAAGAAACTCCACTGCCCCCCCATTACAATATTCTGGACAAGTAACTGTAAAGCCTCTGCCTGAAGATATACAAGAAGAGGTAACCAGCCTCCTCTCAGGATTAGCTATAACATTTTAGGACAATCCCAATTATAAGAAAGTTTTTCCTGATATTGAACCTAAATGTGCCTTTTTATAAATTCTACTCAAAGCCCCAGGCTCTGCTTTCTGATAAAAATTCAGTGCCCAGGAATCAGGAAATGGGATTTGAATCACAGGCCTGACATTTATTATTTGTGGAACTGAGAAATTCATTTAATCTACTTATCCTCAGTTTCTTCATCTGTAAAATGAGGCAGCATGGCATAATGGATAAAAGGAATGACTTTGATGACAAGTTCCTGTCTTAGCTGTCATATGTGCTACCTGTTTTTGTAGGAAAAAGTTCCAAGAGAAAAGATTTCAAGATGTAAGGAAACTTAAGGATTATCTAGAATAATTAACAACTTCAGCAAAGTTGCAGCATATAAAATAAATCCACAGATATCATCAACATTTCTATATATTATCAACAAAGTCTAGCAAGAAAAGATAGAAAGAGAAATTCCATTTAAAATAACTGAAGACTATATAAAATTCTTGGGAGCCTCCCTGCCAAGACAAACCCAGGAATTATATGAACACAATTACAAAATACTTTTCCACAAATAAAGTCAGATCCAAAAAATTCAAGAAGTATTATTTTCTCATGGACAGGCTTAAACTAATATAATAAAGATGACAATTCTACCTAATTTAATTTACTTATTCAGTGTCATACCAACCAAAATACCCAAAAATTATTTTATTGGGCTAGGAAAAAATGACAGCAAAATTCATGTGGGAGAATAAAAGGTCAAAAATACCAAAGAAATCAATGAAAAGGAAAATATGAAGGAAAGTGGTTTATCAGTACCAAATCTCAAACCAAATTATAAAGAAGTAATCATCAAAACAATCTGGTATTGACTAAAAAATAGAGCGGTGGACCAGTGGAATAGATTAGGTACCCAATACGGAGTAGCAAACAACCACAGTAATCTAATATTTGACAAATCTTAAGATCTATGATTTGGGGACAAGAAATCATTTTTTAACAAAAAATTCCAGAGAAACTAAAAAGCAGATAAGCAGAAACATCTCATAGACCAACATCTCCTACTGTATATTGAAATAAGGTTAAACTGCATATACAATTTAGAAATAAAAGTTTATGTCATAAACAAATTAGGGGAATGTGAATATTTTATCTGTCAGATTGATGGATAAGGGGAAAAATATGACCAAGGAAGCAGTAGGGAGCATTACAGGATGTAAAATGGATAATTTAATTACACCAAATTAAAAAGAGTTCACACAAACAAAACCAGTGCAGCCAAGATTAGAAGGGAAACAGGATATTTAGCAGGAGGGATATTTACAGCAGATTTCTCTGATAAAAGCCTCATTTCTCAAATAGAGAACTGTCAAATTTACAAGAAGACAAGTCATTGTCAAAGGATATGAACAAGCAGTTTTCAAGAAAAGAAATAAAAGCCATCTATAGTCATATGAAAAATACTTTAAATCAATATTGATTAAAGAAATGTAAATTAAAATAACTCTGAGGTATCATCTCACACCTCTTAGATTGGTGAATTTGACAGAAAAGGAAAATGATGTGTCAAAGGAAAAGTAGGGACTCTAACACACTACTTACAATGGAATATATTTTACACCTCCTGAGGAAAGAACTGAGAGAGTTTGAATGTAGCCTGAAGTATATTTTTTTAACTTTATTGTTCTTGTGTTTTTGGTTTGGTTTACAACATGGCTGATATTGAAATGTTTTGAGTGATTGCACATGTATAATCTATGTCAAGTTGTTTGCATTCTCAAGAGGGTAGTAAATGGGAAGGAAAGAATTCAAAGTCAAATTTTTAAAAGAATGTAAAAAATTGTTTACATGTAATTGAGAAAAAAGTAAATTAAATTTAAATGTAAAAATATATTTAATTGTCTTTTTCAAACCCCTTATTTTACAAATGAGGAAATAGTGGTCAGAGAGGTTAAGTGACTTACCCAAAGTTACACAAGTAGTTGGGATTTGAACCAAGCAAGCACTCTTTCTACTATACCATTGTTACCGCTCTAAATGTCTCAGGCAACTCTCTCAGAACAAAGTGTAGATTAGCATTGATGGAAGAATTTTCCACACAGGGAATTACACAACTTGATAAGAAACCAAAAGTCCCCTTACATCCAAAAAAAAATACTCATCATTTATGTCTTAGGATTGTTTTGAAGAAAATGATGTGTTAATCTCAAATGCTCAATAAGGGTGAGCTAAAATAATATCATTATCATTATCTTCTATTTGTTCTCCTGTCTCAGCCTGAGGGTGGAGGACCTGGCCTGACAGTTCTGCAGTAGGGATATGGGTTGGTGGGGAGGAGGGTAGAATGAAGCCTTAATTACGCCAGGGCTTCTTAAAAGGATGATTGACAGATCCAAAAAGAAAATTAGCTTCAGGGAAATGCTGGCAGATAGAAAGTGTAATGAAAGGATACCTGAGCTGCTTGAAGGGGAAGAGCTAAAGCAACCCATCAAGGCACCAACTCAAAAAAAAAAAAGTTCTTTATAGCTTTAATTTTATCACTTTATAAAATGAAAAGTTTTATCAGATGAATTAAAATCACATGGATCTGATGATTTGAGGATGCCTTTTGTCATCACAAACATAAATCCAAACTGCTTTGTTTCTATTGTCACCCTTGACGGAGTTGTGGATTAAAGCCAATCAATCAATAAGCATTTATTAAGAGCCTACACTTTGCCAGGCACTGGCTTCAGACACTTGCTAGCTAGGTGACCCTGAGAAAGTCATTCACTCTCTCTCTCTTTGTTTCCTCATATATTAAATGGAGATCATAATAACTCTTGCCTCCCAGGGTTTCTGTGAGGATAAAATATTTTAAATTATTTTTAAATTTAAAATGTTTTAAAAATTCTTTGCAAATCTTAACATGCTATTATTTCTATTATAATTATCTTCATGACTGCAAATCAATGCTGAAAATTACATTTTCCAAGTCTATGAGTATTACCTGGAGTACCAAGGAGTGATGGTAAAGATAGAAATAATAAATGTAATACTATAAAGTAGAAGCAGAGGAGAAACTTAATTAAAGATTGGTAAAATGTTAAGTTCAAGCAGATTGCTGAACTGATTCTTGCTTAGGCAAACTTATTTTCCTGGCTGAATATAGGTAAGAAGTGAAAGCTGAATGGCAAAAGGCCTTCTGTCAATGGAAAATAAAAAAAAAATCAGTTGAAAGAACTGGAAATGTTCCACTTTAAGAAGACTCGAGGAGAATATGATAGAGTTCTTCAAGGACTGTCACAAATATTCTCATTGGCCTATTTATTGGGGATATCTTTAGTTGCAATCCTTTTGTGTCTAGGTTGGACAATATGAACCCCAATGTTCTTTCTGACTAAAATTTTGTGATTCCATGAGCAAGATAATGGCTCTCATTTCAATTAGAATTAGGGAAACAAGTTGACAGTCCTTGAGAAATCTATATAATCTGCTTATTGATACTGAGCTGGGAAGAAGGCAAACCCATGATTTCACTAATATAGAAATTTCTATTAATCAATCAATGAGCTTTTATTAAGTGCTTATCATAGGCCAAGCTCCATTAAAATCTCTGAATACAAAAAGAAAAATAAATAGCAAAACTTCTATCCAAGCATCTCAGAGCACTGAGACTTTCTCTGCAACACAGAGACTCAGCAAAAGTTCTTAGTCTGGGATCCATGAATATTTTTTTTAATATAACTGAATTTCAATAGAATTGGTTTCATTTGCAATCCAATGAACTTTAGTTTATTTTGTTCATTTAGGATACTATCCTGAGAAGGGGTGCATAGACTTCAACATATAGTCAAAATGATTCGTGAAACACACTCAGAAAAGGTTCAGAAAACCCATTGTAGAAACTTATTAAGATGACTGATAAGTTAAAGCCTTAGCCCAGTAAAAAAGCAAATATACATCAGAAGCTGAATCTGAATCCTCTAACTTTTAGACTTTTCTTCCCTTATGCCACACTGCCTTCTTTATAATTGTCCTTACCTTCTTCCTGTAATCTTTTCAAGGAAAGTTCATATGTACAACTGTGCCAGCCTAGACTGGATACCATTTCCTTTCTCCTTTTTTTTAAAAGTATCCCTGGGTTTAAAATAGGCTCCATATTTCCATAATTGCACTGAAAAGATCATGTTTTCCACGTACTTTTTTGTTAAAATCCTTACCTTCTGGCAGAAGAGCAGTAAGGGCTAGGTCATTGGGGTGAAGTGACTTCTGAGATCAGACTTGAACCCAGGTCCTCCTGAATCCAGACCTGGTATTCTATTCATTCTGCTACCTAGCAGTCCTCATATACTCTTTAAATAGAGTGATTTCTCAACTCAATACATCTCAAAACAAAGGATAGGTTTTAACTAAATAAGAGCTTCTTCTGAGTAGCAGGATAACTCTTGGAAACTTGGACAGTAAGAAGAAAACTCAACCAATGCAGTTATATATTTAATAGCTCTTATTGTTATTCACCTTTTTAATTACATAAAAATAACCTAATATGTTAAACAGCAGTTAGTATGCTCCTAACTGAACTTCATTGGGCTGAAAGAAGGTGGGGGATGAAGAAGAGGGATTTTGAGAAAAATCTGTGTAGTTGAACAAAGCCCAGAGCTGCAGGCTATGTCGAGATGGAAAGCTTATTTTATTTTGATCAATAAATCTAGATAACACAAGGCATTACCATCCTCAAACACCGCCACTTTTTTAATCCATTTTAACAGAATGTGTCTTGTGGAATCTTCCTTTATTTCATAAAACAAGAAGGTAGCCCCCCTCCTCCTGCATTCTGAAAATCTAGTCCTATCTAAAATCAATCTTTCTGTGTGGCAAATACACTGTAAATCATAAAGCCATGTGTACACTAAAGCAAATGACATGGTTAATTTTAACAATTTTTTCAAAATATGTCAGAGTTTAGATAATACCAAGGAGGTAAAAATTTCTTACCCAGCATGCTAGATCAGCATAGCTTTCAATTTGAGATTATAGCCCATTGACTAATATGTCATCAGGTTCATACAGTATTTATAGTCAATATGCTCATGAAATTAAAAGCATTCAATCTTGGGGAGGTCAGAGATGGGAATTACTTAAACAGGAGACCTGAAAATCTTTCAGTTGGGATAAATATAACTTTAATAGATTTGTTGGTTTCTTTTCCAGGGTAACCAATATCTTGATTTAAAGATGAAAGCTCAATGAAACTTATGTTTCCCCTGGCAACAATACTTCCCTCAAAACCCAGCAAAACCTGCCCTTCCTCCCACCCTTCTTAGAGAGAAAAATAATGGGGCAAGGGGTATGGATTGGTATAATCCTTCCTATCCATTATTTCACATAGATCAAGAATCCACGGAATCACAGGTCTAAAGCTGGAAGGCATCTCAGAGGAAATTTAGTCCAATGCCCCCTCACTTTACAGATGAGAAAACTGAGGTCCAGGGATTCCATTCTTACACTTTCCAAGGTCACCACAGTAGTAAATGTTAGGTCATAAATAGCACACGACTAATGATTTGATCACAAAGCTAGCTGTTGTCTTTGATTGATCATAAAATAAGATCTATGCCCCATTACCTACCAAGCTAGCCTAGGTTTTTCATCAAAATTAATTTTTTAGCTCTCCAGATTTCATTTCTCACCTAGAGATATTCCTTTGTATTTCATTGTATCTTCCAGAATCTCAGCATCCCTACAAAGTAACATCAGCCCTGAACCTTCAACCTCCTCAGTACCCTTTGCTTTTCTGACTAGAGAGGATGGAGAGTGGCCAGGGAAGAGTTCTTCCCAGATCCCCCACTTAATGAGGGCTCCCAAGGCAATAATCTCACTGTTTCCTACCTGGCTGCACTCCTCTGGATTTCATCATGCCTATTGATCTGGTACCCTTCCCAACCTTATCTTCCAGCCTTTTTCTTTTTTTTCTTTTTAATGTGTTGTCTTCCCCATTAGATTAGGAGCTCCTTGAGAGCAGTGACTGTCTTTTCACTTTTTTTGTATCCAAGTGCTTTGAATAATTTCTGGCATATGATAGGTGCTGAATAAGTATACAGGTTAATTTGGTTAAACATATTTCTATATATTTAGATCTTTCCATTCTATGAATATGCTAATGTCACTGTATCATTAGGCTAACCTTATTGTCTCTCAATAACTTGGGAGACAAAACTTGGGAATTTTTCTGCAGGTAAATCAGAGTGAGAGATGAAGCTGAATCCATGCCTTGGGCTTCTTTTCTCACTTAGACTTACATTTAGAAAAATTTAATGATCTGTCACTGGCATATCTATAAAGTGATCCTGAATTCCTAAACCAGACCTCCAAGAAAACACCAATATTCTAGCACTTGGTTCTTTCATGTCAACACTAACTTACTAATATCTCCACTCCAATTTAGCTATCACTTACACTGTCAAAATCAAACTATGAGACTTTGTAACCCCTTCTAATTTCTCTACAGCTAAAAAACACAATACTTACTATGAGATCACAATCTTCTTAGCTTTTGTTTCTTCCAGTTCTCCATTCCTAGTAATCGGTTCTTCATCTTCATTATGACTTTTAATCACATGTTGTTATTGTTCTGTTGTTTCCAGTTGTGTCCAATTCTTTGTGACCCCATTTGGAGATATCGTGGCAAAGATATTCAAGAGGTTTGCCATTTCTTTCTCCAGCTCATTTTACAGATGAAAAACTAAGGTAAATGGGGTTAGGTGATTTGCCCAAAATGGCACAGCTAATAAGTATGAGATCAGATTTGAATTCAGGATGATGAGTCTTCCGGTTTCCATGTTGTACTTGACCATTCCCTTTTCTCCTATCCCAAATATACATTGAGATTAAATCTTAGACATATTACAGTTATTGAAGTTACTAAATATTTGTGAATATATTAGCCTGCATGTTCCATAAAGACAGATTGTCTAAAATATATCTCTCAGTGCCCAGAAATGTTTTGATGCTAAATAATGGAAGCTGAATAAATGAGTGAATTTTATTCTCCCCTTCTATGTAGTCTAGACGTTATGGTTTCACAAGGGCCCTAAAATATATTACAACCTTGATCTTACACTGTCCCTGCCTTGTTAATACTGAGCTGTCTAGTTCCTCTCTTCCTATTCTTGTCATTTCCAGCTTTTGCAGAGAAAGTTCTGAAATAATGTTATTTATGTTCACTATACATTCATGGAGTTGGAAGAGACTTCAGAATCTATCTAATCTAATCCATACCCGAACAAGAATCTCCTCAAGAGCACACTCAACAAGTGATCATCACAGCTGATGGCTCAGTGCTGCCTGATTACCCTTTTATTAGTGTCTGATTTACTCCATATTGCATTCTCTAGAGTGGCTGTGGCAGGCTTTTTCTACTTTCTCAAGCCCCTAGCCCTGGAGTCTGCATGATATAGTACTCTGGCTCTGCCAGGAACTTACTTTGGGGTAGAAGGATGGAGTAGGTATTTACTCAAACTCTCTGAGGCCAAATTTCTTCATTTATAGAAGAAAGGTAGTGATTATTCCACTGCCTACTTTATAGGCTTGTGAGAAAATAATTTTGAAAACTTTAAAGTACTACATAGAAATGAATTTTCATTGTCATTATTCACAGATGACTTCATTTCCCCTTTCTCTAAGTCTAAGATGATAAAAGCCATTCTACCTTAGCTCCCCCAAATTTTGTTCTCATCTGTTTCAATGTGTTCTTTTATCTGGATTCATTTTCCCTTTCTTCTCTTCTTTCATCACAGTGATGAAGGCAAGGTATCTGAACTATAAGGGCAAGAAGGCTGCAATTGGGCTCAATAGCTATAACAGGAAATGCCACTCTTAACCTGGATGGACGTGCCTGGGAAGAATCAAGGTTTCTTTGCTAATATTTCTAGGCTGGTACATTATATTGCTATTGCACTACTGGTTGCCATTAAAGGATAGAAAAAAGAGTGAGCCAAATATAACCTCTTCACAATAGAGCAATGGACCTCCCCCAGCCTAATATTCCTCAATTACTTTTCTTTTTGTTTCAGGTCATGTTAATAAGATACTTGAGTTCTTGAGCATAGCAATTACTGAGAGTTTTTAGCAGTAATCCAACAGCTTTATGAGATGAGATAGAGTTGTTTCATCAGTTATGCCCTTTTGCCTTGTCAGATATTGCCAAACCCTTACATATCTTTGTCTCTGAGAAATGTATCCCTACTTCTTATAAAGGCTAATATATCCACTTGTGTTCTTCATCTTCCCTCTGCTTCTAGAAACTCCCATCCCACATATCCCAATAAATGGTAAGTTCTTTAAGACTAAGGATTGTAGAATTTTTTTTCTGTAACAATATTTCTGGGGTCTACCATAGTACCTGATATAGATAGTAGTAGACAATTAACAAATGCTTTAAAAAAAACACCTTCTGTCTTAGAATTGATGCTAAGCATCAGTTTCAAAGCAGAAGAGCAGCAAGGATAACTTATAGACCTCGAACACATTGGTGAGTTAGGGGGATGTCTACCCCCAGCAAGTGAAAACTTCTCCCAGGAGAATGGGCAGATGAGAACAATTTGTTCTAACAGTCACAAAGGCAACTGAAGCAGATGCTTTGGCGAGCTTAGAACTTGGTCAGAAATTAAAGAAGCCAAGGTCGTCCCTTGCATCCTGGGCCATCAACAGTCATTTTTACTTTTGTCTTGCCACTGAGCTTAGTGGACTCTGAAGAAGAAGATAAGGCTGACTACTATGTGCAATTCTGCCTCACTCACAAGCAAATCAAGACAGCAGGACAAAGAACTTGAGATGAAGCTCTAAGACAGATGTGAGTTCCTAGGAGTTTAGATAATATCTTTGTCTAGGTTTTATTCGTCAGAAATCTTGAAAACTGCCAAAGAACCAATTATTCTTAGCAGTGTTTGAGTGAGAGAGTAAGAGTTGGTCAAGTACCAGGTGACATCTCCTCCTTGAAACTTTCCTTCTTCTCCTAGTGGATAGTCTTCCCTCCCACCTCAATTTTCCTTGTACTAGACTTATTGTGTATATAACTGTTTGGCTCTATCTGTCAGGATCATGAGGTGGAAGGCTGTCAATCATCATCCAATACTTCATCTCATATAACCAAGTATTCTTCTTTATCCCTGGAAGTATGTGTCAGTCACTCACTTCAAGATGCATTGTCATGTTCTGTCAGTCACTTATTGTCTCCGTGATCATGCTTAAACAAACAATTTGATTAAATAAGATGAAAGCATAGTAAAAATCAAACCATTAGCTAATGTAAAACATGCCCAGGACCCCTCCTGTTTGTGATCTTAAAATAAACACTGTCCTTTAAAGCAGAGTCTGTTTCCATTCTCTTCCATCTTCTAAGCTGTAAGTAGAAAAAATCATGGAGTTCTTTTGCTTAGTAAAACTCTCATCTCTGCACACTGTAGGGCTAAGGAGTGATGGTAGTAGAGAGCTGTCAGAAATGATAGTGACTAGAGAAACCAGCCATGAAAAAAGTGATCACAGTTTCTCCAGGAGCAGGGAAACAATGAGCTGGGTGCTAGCTAACAAGGTTAGAGCTACCAGCATCGTGGATGCTAGGAAAGCACGATTGTTACCTCTCAGGACCCTGGAGCTCCACCATTTATCACTTAGACCTTCAAAACAGGAGAAAAACCACCTACAACAAAAATGGGAAATGATGAACCCTACATTTTTATACCAACCTGGACAGAAATTTCTGACTTCTCTGGTGATTTCAATCCCCATTTTTTTTCTCTCACTTTATCCTGTTTCTGATGTCATGTCTACAATTCAAAAAATCCAGTCAGAATTCCTAAAAAAGTCAAACTTGTCTTGGGAGTCTAAATACAGCGTCCTCCCCTCAGGGTAATAAAACCTGTTACTTAAAGGCAGGGACTATTGTGTTTTTGTGATAGTAATCTTAGCACCTAGCACAGTTCCTACCATATGACTTTTGGAGGTTGAATTAAATTAAGGAAATAAGTACAAGGTATTGTTCCCAATGAAGTCATATCAGGCATGAAATAAAGTGCTAGAAGCCTAAATAGAGGGTATCTGAGCCCATAATAGGAAGATGGTGATGGTCAACAAATTTGAAAGCATCAAGCAGAATGACATGGTCCAGAAGTAGTCCAAAGATGCAAGTTCAGGATAATAAACTCAAGGCCAACTAGTTACCTAGTCAAAAATAAAATGTAGACTTACAGAGATCTGCAGGAATTCAGGACTATTTGGATATTTAATACCCTGGAATAGGCTTAGTAGCCCTCCCCTTGGGTTTCAAAGTGGACTTTGAGTTCCAACCCAGGGCCTTGGCAAATGATTCTGTCTTTTGATCCTATAAATATGCTCAGGTCTTCCTTTTCCTTAAAAAAATCTTCCTTCAATTATTCTATCTCTTTAAAATGATTGGCCTTTAAGTCACAAGCCAATATTCTCAAATTAGCCATTCATATTTGGTACGATAGAGTTGGTCCCGCAGCAAATTCATCTCCCCATTTCTCACCAGCTATAATATTTTGAACTGTTTTGAACTTCTCATCACACTTTCCTTTCCCAGGAAACTCATCATTGAGAAACCTTATTATCCTGAAAGACTAAATGTGCCTGGTCCTCACATCTTATCAGCACTCTCTGACCCTCTGATCGGAGGGAAGCCTCTGACTGGAGGGAAGGACCATAGACACCAAGGCCCCTACTTAAGAGAAAGGCTCATCACTTTGGAACTTCATTGGATTTCTCTGATCTGCCCCTATGACAGGTACCTTCCTCTTACCCCACTTTCAAACCTCCTTTTGTGTGCTGCCTTTCTCCATTGGATTATAAGTCCCTTGAGGTGAAGGAGGCGAGGTCCTTTTCTTTTCACTTGTATCTGTGTCCCCAGCATTTAGCACAGTGCCTGGCACACAGCAGATGTTTAATAAATGTTTATTGAATGACAGACTGAATGCCATCAGTTCTGATAAAGGCATCCTTGTCTTTCCTGTCCACTTGGGTTTCAAATTGTCATTCAGTCCCTGAGACTTGACAATGGATTCCTTCTCCCATTCCTATAAAATCACATTTGACTCTTCTCTCTTTCTCAACACCATGTTCAATTATATGCTGAGCCTAATCAATAATATTTGAGCCATATGGACATTTTTCATATCTGTACCCTCTTTTATCATGCCTACCACTACTACCCCATATGGCCAGGCTTTATATTGTTACAATAGCCTTCTAATGGGCCTTCCTTATGTCCCTCCTTTCCCCCTATTATATCCGAACCTCATCTGTACTTATATAATATGTATTTGAGATAAATCTTCTAAAAGAAGAATGCTTATTATACTGTTCTTTTTACCCAAAGCCTTCATTAGACTTTTATTAGATAATAAATAAAAGTCAAGCTCCGTGGCTTGACATTTAAACTTCAACTTAATCTGGCTAAACTCTGCCAGTTTTATCACGTCTTATTATTTTTTTTGTATTTTATTAGAGATGACTTCTTGTACATTGCTGTAACTTTACAACGACCCTTCTTCCACCTCCCATACCCCAACTGTAACAAAATACAATTAAGTAAAACAAATTCATTCAGCCAGAATTCTGACTTTCATTCCCCATCATGTATTCTCCAGCAAAACCACACTTGGTGACTTATGATGCCCTGAATAAGCCTTTGTTTATGTTCTCCATTTGGCTTAAAATGTCCTTCTCTGTCATTTCTACCCGTCAGATTCCTCTTGTCCTACCTTTGCACCGAGAGAGTACTTTACACTTCTTTTGTGGCATTTATATCTTGCTTCATATTTGAACGTGCATCCTACCTCCTTTACTAATAGCAAGCCCAAGGACTTTGTGGCAGAGACCAGGTTTTACTCTCTGTTTCTAATCCCATGAGAGCTAGCACAATACCTTGCATGTATCAAGTACTTAATAAATATTTGTCGAATGCATACATGAAAGAATGAATGAATGGCTGACACAGAAAACCGAGTGAAGAGTTGATTACACAGGGCACCTGGATAAGGTATGCAGACCATCTATTATGCATTGCTGGTTTGCATTGCATTGAACTGTGCTGTTGATATGCTGTGACTGCCACTCTCCCGGGACCTTCATGAAAATTAGATATAGATTCAGGACTATATACCTAGGAGCAAAAATTTTAACACAAAAAAAAAATTAATTATCAGCAGTAACCTACTGTTGGTCTCTAAGATTTAAGAATTGACTTGCTGGGTTTTTGTTGAAAGTTTTTTATAACCCAAATACGAAGCTATCCAGTCTCTCTAGAATTACAAATTTGAATCAAAGTAATGTCACTGCCCTCCTGTGCCCTTCCTAGAACTATAGTGATGCCTTATTTCTTGGGGTAATAATTGTGTCCAGCCATCCACTACTACACGCTGAACGTCTGGGTTCCATAAAGGAAAGGTAAAGAACAAAGGTATGACAGACTGTTATGTTTTAAGAAACAGTGCTCTTTATAAAACTGGAAATACTTTAAAAAGGGAAGTGGCAATCAAGAGGAACCAAAAGGTCCACTAAGGACAATACAGGCTCAACTTACATCATTTGATTGTTGACAGGGTCACTAGAATAATAATACTGCAATCAATGTAGTGCTGGGGGTAAAAAGCTGACTTAAAATGAGGAAGACAGAGGTTCAAGTCTTACCTCTGACCCATGCTGGCAATTTGTGCACATAATGCCAGGGAAGCTATTTAACCCCTCAGTGGCCCAGTCAGCAATCTTACTCTGCTCATCATCTATTGCAGAGTAGGTGTTCCTCTGTACTAGAGAGAGTTCCTCAGTGAGAGTTTTTTATACTAATGAAATGCTCTCCCCCACACCCCTAAAAGTACTATAGACAAGGCTGGCATCTTGATTTCAGCCAAGTAAGTCTCTCATGACTCAGGCCTCCTTATAGAAAAGATACATATAGAAAAGATGCTGACCAGTGTCAACCTTAAGGAAGGTCTCCAATGGTTCTGTGCCATTTTGCCATTCATTATTTCAATATTCAAAAAGTATTTATTAAGCAATACCTTATGTAGAGAAAAGTGCTGGGCATTGGGTATGATTCCAAGATAACTGAGATATAGTCTTTGCCTTCATGAGTCACAACATCCTGTTGATGGAAAGGGAATATGACAAATATATAAATCTGCAAAAAAGTCACATAAAAATAATGTAATAACATGGGATCAAAATAAAGGCATAAAGTGTTACTTGAAGACCAAGGAAAGAAAGATAAATTTTAGATAGGAGAAGTCAGAGAATGCTTCCCCAAGAAGATAATTAAGCTAGGCACTGAAGGATGGCTAGGATCTCTGGGCAGAAATAGATGGAAGTCATTTCACAAACAGAAATGGTATGATTAAGGGCAAAGAAGAAAAATCTGGAGCCAGGCAAGGTGGTGCATATCTATAAATCCAGCAACCCTGGATCCTGAGGCTGATGGATCTCATGAGCTCCCAAATTCTGAGCTGCATTGGGCTATACCCCATCATATGTACTAAGTTCAGCATTAATATGGTGATCCTGTGGGAGTGGAAGGCCATCAGGCTGTCTAAAGAAGGGTAATTTGAGTTGGAAATGGAGTAGGCTTGAGCTGGCAGGCCAATTACTAGTGGGATTAGGACCATCATAGCTCTTGCATTTTGGCATGGGGGGAAAAGAACGAAAAGAAGAAAAATGAGGAGGAAGGAAGGAAATAAAAAGAGAGAAAGAACAGAGAGAGAAAGGGAAGGGGAAAGGGAAGTCTAGGGAGAAAGAAAGGAAAGAATTTTGGACTACATTCTATGTGAGAGAGCAAGCAATCTATTTTGGTTAAAGTATATCATAAGTGGAGGGAATTCATGTGAAATAAGTCAGGAATAGTAGGACTCTATAAGATCATAATGATCCTGTTAAATATTTTAAAGAAATAACTTCTGTTTGGAATGGGTGTTTGGATTAGATGACCTTTAAATTAAGATACTCTGATTCTATGAATGAGCTCTCCACAAGGCTCCATAGGAGCAAATGATTTGTTCCAACGACCATGAAAGCAGCTAAAGTAGGCACTGTGATGCACTTCCAGCTTGGTCAGACATCAAAGCTGCCAAGGTCAGCCTCTCCATCCTCACCATCCCGGATCATCCTGACTTTTGTCTTGTCACTGAACTTTGATTACTCTGGAGGAGAGAGTGAAGCGGATAACTTGCTGCAACTCTGTTTTCGTTGAAATCCAATTCAAATGCAAGTCAAGGTATTACCCCATGATGTCATTGATCCTCCTCAAAAAATGAAAGATGAACCATAACAATAATATCTCTAGAGAAATATTTGAATTGTAATCATAGGATCAAGGATTTAAAGTTGGAAGGGACTTTAGGGACTGTGGTGTCTAACTTCTTCATTTGATAGATAAGGAAACTGAGGTTTAGAGATAAGAGACTTTCCCAGGGTTATGTCATTAGTTTAGCAGCAGGATTAGAATTAGTCTTCTTGATTCCAAGCCAAGCATTTTATCTGCTCTTTTACTTAGTAAAATAAGGGATGCTGTGATATAGCTTTCTTTAAGAGAATCTAAAAACATGCTACTTCATACCTTTTAACTTTTAACTGCTTGAGCTAATGTCCAAATGAATCAATCTGAGAATATTTTCTAAACTGTCCTTATTTGAAATATGGATAATGAAGTCTCACTTAATAATATAAGAACCTATGAAAAATCAACCTGTGGAAAACTAGAACAAATTACTTGAAAATTATATTGTTGCTAGAAAAATGCCATACTGTCTTCTTTCTCATTATGCTATCACCCTTCCTCTCTACCTTCTTCTTACTTCAAATACCCTCTAAGATGACACTCCAACCTTTCACCATCACATACACATCTGGAGAGAGAAATCAAAACAAAAAGGAAGAGTTCTATATTTTCAAAGAGGAACAGCAAAAAACGAAAGGCTTTTGTGGGAGTGGGAGGAAGCATAATAAATAAAAAGAGAAAGAGGATATAAAATGATATAAAAAAATGGAAAGCAAATAATCCCAAAGTGGTTCAGAGTCAGGTGATTCAGTGGGTAAAACACTGTACCCAAAATCAAGAAGATCTGAATTTTGTTTTCAATTCTCAGGCCTCAGACCCAAATCTGCCCTCACTTACTAGAGGTGTGACCCTAGGCTAGTCATCTAACTCCTCTCTGACTCATTTTCCTCATCTATAAAATAGAGATAATAATAGTCCCTAACTCCCAGGGTGGTTGTGAAGGTAAAGTGAAATATTTATAATGTGCTTCCTAAACTTTAAAGTTCTATTAAAATGCTCTTATTATTTAGTATTTACTCATTTCAAAATCCAAACAAGTTACCTAAGTGAAAAGATTTAGAAGTTTAGAGGACTAAACCAGATTACATGATAAGTATAATTGTAAATACCTCCTACTTATGAACTTAAAAAATTTGTATGATGGAAAGATTTCTAGCTTCAGACAAGGATAAAATTGCTTTTACAAATTCAATTGTTCTTAAACCCTTTAAATATGCTTTTCAACTGAACTCCTCTTCCACCTGTCTTAGGCAGACTCTCTCTCTGTCTCTCTGTCTTTCTCTCTCACACAAACACGAACACACCCACATGCATACACACCCTTTTATCGCCTTTATCAGATTACTTAAAAAGCATGATCACATCCACATCTACATTCTAAGTCTAGCTCTCATCTCCATCCTAGACTTACTGTATCAGCCTCCAGTCTGGTCTCTCTTTGTCCAGTCTCTTCCACATTAGTCCTTTTTGGTTCTTTAATTTGACACTCAAAATTTATTACAACAATGTTCCAAGACCATTATCATTTGGATGAAGTGTTTATGGTCATTTACATAGCCACTTCTTAATTACCTCCTGGCTGGCCTAGAAGCTGTGTTAATTCCCCTCCCAAGATCATTGTTTCCTCATTAACTTTTGCTTGCATCACCTTTCTCCTAATTTCATCCCTCCACAAGGTCCACTTTTTGAGCAGAAAAGTCACCATCTCACCATGAAGGGAGATGACTACTTATATTCAAATAGTAAGAACAGGATATTTTCTGTTTCTTAAATGAAAATAAGATCAATGCTTTATTATAGAAAGCATTGCTCTTATCCTGTCTAAAATGTAGCAGGTAAGGTAAGGCAAAAATGAAATTCTTAAGATCTAAATAGGAAAACTGTGCTAAGACTTCTGAAAGTGTTATTACTTGCTCTACAGCATCCATGAAATAAGAAAAAGAAATTCTGATCTTGAAATTTACTTTGCTTATAGTGCTTTTTATGTGTCCTCTATCATAGAATATCTTGAGTGAGGGATCCAATAGGAGATGAAACTGACTCCTGAGACTCAAAAGCAACCATATAAACATATAGTTTATTCTTTCACATGAAGAGAATCCTTTTGTAAAGTCCCTGGACAAGTGGTTGGCCATCCTCTCCCAAAAGACATACTTCCCAGATTTCTAATAAGGGTAAAGTGATATGACCTTTGTCCACTGAATTTAGTGGGAAATTTAAACACTTACAATCCTTCGGCTTCAGAGAAACAAAGCAATTTGTGCCTATTTAGCAAGAAGAATTTCTTCTAATGGGTTGGTAGCAGATAATAATGGTTTCCTTTTCCCCAACTGCCCCATTCCAAGTGAGCTTCTTCTTCCTGGCCCAGACGTTGCCTCCTATGATGGGTTTGGGGCCAGCGTCCCACACAAGGAGGGCGCGTTGCCTGATGTTTGCTCAGAATACAGAGTGTCTGGCCAGGGCACAAAAACCCAAGTTATGGCTCTGCTAGTCTTCCTGCTGAAAAAGCTAACAACTGTCTTGCTGAAGAGACAGTGACAATATACATACATATGTATATGTCTATATACATATTTGCATGTATATTAGAAATGTGTTGATCACAAAATGAGTTACAATTTCAATTCAATTTCACAAGTAGTTACTAATACATGTATTTCATGTGGGCACTATACTAAATGTTAGACAAAAAAAAAAAAGAGAGAAAAACACAGCCCCTAGTACTAAAAAGCATCCTGCTTGGAGAGGTGGAATGAGAAACTGTACAAAGACAAGAAAAAATAAAATATTTGGGGAAATAAAAGAGTGCACAACTTCCTGTCATACATTTCATTTATAGAGAAATGATTTTATAGAGAGTATTTTGTTTGATACTCAGATGCTTGAGAGGTAGGCAAGGCAGTCATTAGCATATCCATTTTACCAATGAGGAATTTAGGGTTCAGAATGATTATGGAATGTATTAAAATACTAATACATAAGAGTCGCCTCTCAAACCCAGGTTGCTTGATTACAAGTTCCGAGTCCTTTTTACTTACCACTATAGAAGGGGACAGAAGAAGGTAAAGTATGTTTCTAGGAGGGAATGACACATTCCCAGTCTTCAGAGCTAGTTCTCAGTAAGGCTATTCAATTGTTTATATGAGAGTTAAAAGTATAAGTTGGAAAAAAAAATACATCAGTTCACGTTAGCACTGAATCCGTCCTTTCTGATTTTTGAAAGCATGTTATTTAAATGGGCTAGATAATTATTATTCCTGCCGTGATCAGAGATTACAGAATATACAGTATATGATTTGGTATGCCTCAGTGATTGTCTTTTTTTAGTATTTAATGTTAAATTGTCTAAGGGCGAAAATATCAGATGTGTACCCAGAACCTTTGGTAAAGTGCAATGATTCATCTAGCAGTGCATATTATAGGCTTGTCCAGGTTTCCACCCCAAGGTTGTAGTCAGGGTTTTATTATTGATAACAATAATTTAGCATCTCGTTTCCTTTCAAAAGTGAAAGTGATTAAATTGTTCTGCAACTCTGAAAAGCACAGAAGCTGTGTAATTTTATAGACATTTGCAAAAGAGCATTAAAGATAAAATACCCATTTGTCCCAAGAGAAAAGGAAATGCGATTTTCTAAGCAAAATCTATTCATGTCTGAATTTTTATTAGCCTTCTATAATGGAAAGGCCATAAAATATATATTGTTTTTGTGCTCCTGAATAGTTTGAACATCTTCTTAAGTGAAGACAAGATCAGTGCTTTGTTATGAAAGGTACTATTCTTCCCCTCTAAGTGCTGGTTCAAAATGTGGCAGGCAAGGAAAGGCAAATGAAATTCCTGAAATCTAAAGAGGACAAGTGTGCTAAGACATAAGATAGCTTTATTACTTACCATACAGAATCCATGAAATAAGAAAAAGAAATTCTGGACTTGAAATTAGCTTTGCCTGAAGTGTTTTTTACAGCTTCTCAGTTGGGCTACTTGTTTGTAAAAGCAACGACATCTAGTGGCCAATTAAACCCATCACTACCATGCACTCAGCAAGGAACATTTTAATCACTACCCTTTGAGGGAACCTCAAAAGAGGCAAGGGAGACCCAGCCTTGGTGGAAACAAAGCCACCGTGAGGGTCTGCCACCACGAGAGGAAAACAAGTGGTTCCTTGCATCTCTGCCCAAGTTAGTACTGCCCTACCAAAATCACAGTGAGGCAAAAGAGAGCCACATGGCACCATCTCTCTCTTCCACTATTGCTTACTTGAGTTTCCTGAGAACCCATTTTTAATAGGATATTTTTCAGTCTCTCTACCCAATGCTCAGACATGAAAGAGGGTTTGGTAAAAAACAATGATCTTCAAAGTAAGGGCTGGGACCTTCTGGCTTGACCCTAATTAAGCGCAATACGATCAACCCGTCAGAAGGTGGAAAGATGGGTAACAGCAGCTCACCATCTTGATAGAAAATCACAGAGCTCATCTATAATAGAATCTGGACTGTCCTTCATCCATTATAGCCTCCAAACTGCTCCAGTCTACCCCACTTCAATGACTGCAAACTCACACCTTCGTCCTTCTGAGCCTGACTATTTGCCATGGTGGAACACCTACAAATAGTTATTGTTCATCTGTATAGGTGAAAAAAATATCTCTCCTTTCCCCTTGATTATCTATAAGAAAAAGAGATACTGGTAGGGTTATGTGAACCAAAAAATGAGGGGAGCATTAACATGGAAGAAAAAGTGCTGTGCCATGAGTCCATGGCTGGAGAAATGCCACTGACATTGTAAGACCCTGAAAAAATCATTTTCTCTCTCCAAGTCTCAGTTTCCTTATCTGAAAAAAATAAGAGTTTTCACTAGATAATCTCTAACATTCCTTCTGGTTCTAATAACCTAGTCAATTCTGATGAGTCCAGTCAAAATCAATACAGGGTAGTGGGGGTGGAATAGGAACTGAATTAAAGTTTCAGATGAATCTTCAATCTGGTAATGATGGAGTTAATGACCATGATGATGTTGGTGATAGAACACACCTTGTAGCAGAATCTAAGTGTTATAGGATCAAGTCCCACGGGATGCATGCTGACCTAACTCTGATTCAACCAATCTGCTTCTACTTTTGGCTTGTTCTCTTGATGATTTCTTAAAATTTACTGTACTCGAAATGTCTGGTCTTACTTCGCCAGATGCCTTTGCTCTTTCCTTTAACCATACTGGCTTTGAAATTGCTAACCTTAACATTTTCTACCTGCTCTCATAAATTATGGCACCATGCTACACAGCATTGGGAAACTTTGACCTGACGTAGTCAGGCACTCATTTATACAACGATTATTTACTAACTGCACACTATGCACAGGGCACTGTATTGGGACCTAAGGGAGATGAAAAATAAATACAATAGAGTTCTTACCCATTTAGAGCTTAGTCTAGTGCGGATAATGAAAGCAAAAGTTGGTTTGGGTCTGTATTAGCTGAAAATTTGGTCCAATTTGCCACAGGACTATGTGTGAAGACAAGATGAAGTATATTTATTGAAAGATGCTTCAGTATTTTATTAATTGATAATGAAGAAATAGAAATAGAAAGCTAGAGGTTGAAATGATGTCTCTTTTGTACATTTATCATATATTACTTTTTGTTACATATGTATATATACAAACTGATAGATAGAAATATACGTTTTTGCTTATGTGTTATCCTACCTTAGATTCTAAGTTATATAAGGCCAGAGATTGCTTATTTAAACTCTTTCCTTTCCTCATTGTCTATTACAGTGCTTTGTATATGATAGGCATTTGATAAAGGTTTATTGAATTGAATTTGGCTTTTCGTATATACATGCATTAAAAACTTCTGGACAATATTTTCCCTTTTATCCTTTATTCAAAGATATTTTATTTTCCCTATTACATGTAATAATTTCCAACATATGTTTTCTGAAATTATGAGATATAAATTGACTCTCTCTCTTCCCTTCCCCCATCTTGGAAGTGGCAAACAATTTGATCTGGGTTATACATGTATTAGCATGCAAAAAAACTTTTATATTGGTCATTGTTGTAAGATAATATTTGCATAAAACCAAAACCTCGAAGTAAAAATATAATGAAAGTAATATGAAAGATAGTAGGCATCAACCTACATCTGACATCAATAGTTATTTCTCTGGAAGTGGATAGCATTCTTTGTCATAAGTCCCTCAGAATTGTCATGGATCATACTATGGTTGGGCATAGCTAAGTCTTTCATGGTTGATCATTTTTCAATATTGCTATATCTGTGTACAATGTTCTCTTGGTTCTGCTATTTCACTCTGCATCAGTTCATGTAGATCTTTCTAGCTTTTTCTGAAATCACCCTGCTCATCATTCCTTAAAGCACAATAGTATTCAAACACCATCACATAGCACAATTTGTTCAGCCATTCCCCATTTGATGGATATCTCTTCAGTTTCTAATACTCTGCCAACACAAAAGAGTTACTATAAATATTTTTGTACAAATAGGTCCTTTCCCCTTTTTTATTATCTCTTTGGTACATAGCCCCAGTAGTGCTATTACAGGACCAAAGAGTATGCAGAGTTTTCTAACCCATTGGGCATAGCTCCAAATAGCCCTCCAGAATAATTGAATCATTTCACAACTCCACCAACAATGCATTAGTGTCCCAATTTCTCCAAATCCCTTCCAACATTTATCATTTTCCTTTGCTGTCATGTTGCCCGATCTTATAGGTGGCAGGTGGTTCTTCAAAGTAGTTTTAATTTGCATTTCTCTAATCAAGAGGACGTTAGAACATTTTTTCATATGATTATTGGTAGTATTGATTTCTTCATCTGAAAATTGCTTGTTCATTCCTTTGTCCATTTTCGTCAATATTTTGACATAGATTGGTAGGCTTTGATTTCACATGGTCTGATCCAAGAGCCAGCTTTAGAATAAGATTGAAAATCATTTCAATTCAACAAACATTTCCTATGTGCCTACTATAGCCAAAGCACTCAGCTTACAAAAGCAGAAATAAAATAGCCCTTACCTTCAAGAAGCTTACATTCTAATATTGACTATAATGTACATACATATATAAGTAAATATAAAGAAATTTGAAAAGAATTAGAACATTAATAACTCAAAGATTAAGGAAAATATTCCCAGAGAAAAGAGTATCTATGCTGAGCTTTGAGTGAACGTAGAGTCTAAGAGGTTGAAGAAGAACATTCCAAACATAGAGGATCTCATAGAATGCCTGTGGATAGAGTATACAGGCTGATACTAGATTGTGGAAGGCTTTAAATTCCAGGTTAAGGAGTTTGTTTTTGAGTTGAAACAGGATAGGGAATCAATAAAAATTTTTGAGCAGAAAAGTGACATGGTCAAATTTGTACCTTAAAAGAATTATTTTGGCAGTTATGTGAATGATCATTGGGGAAGAGAGAAAGACTAGAACAGAGATATCATTTAGGAAGCAATAGTCAAGAGGAGAAGTGATAGGAGTTGGAAGTAGAATGGAGATCATGAGCATGGAGAGAAGACGATGAATTCAAGAGATATTGTGAAAATGGAATTGACAAGACTGAAATTGACTGATATACAAGGAGATGAATAATGAAAAGCCAAGCTGACTCTAAATTTTATACCCTGATGACTAACATAATAATAATTTCAGCAGAAACACCTTAAAATAATAATAGTTAAAATAAAGTAGTATTATTACAATAATATTTATATTATAATACATTGTAATATATAATGCAATAGACTTCAGTCAAGTAAGAAAATTGCTGGACGTTTACTTGGATAAAAGAAACTCTTTTAGGAAACTGGAAATTAAGTCTAGCTATTAGAAGAGTCAATTTTACCTACTTTGGGAAGAGTTCTCATATCAGACAAGAGGGTAAACGATCCTAATTTTAGAATATAGACCTGGAAAAAAATGTTAGAGATCTTTTATTCCAAGCACCTGAATTTACAAATGGGAAAGCTGAAGCCCAAAACTGCAAATCATTCCTCCATGTTGCACAGGTAGTAGTAGCATATTTGAAATTCAAACTAAGACTTATTACAGATCAAGTGTTCCCTTCTCTTTACTCAAGCTTCCTAACTCCTTGCCCTCCCAGTATGCTTTTAACCCCTGAAATTCTATTTTCCTGGAAAGTTCCTGCTATGTTCTTTTGTAATCCTATTAAACTGTGGAGAAAGTATTGTTTTCAAAGTATGAGGTAAACAAGACTGACAAAATTCAAACAGAATTTCATGAGCTATTCACTCTTCTCTGCTATAGTGAAATTTCCACAAAGTTTGTTCTGAAAAGGTTCATAGGGTGGTGTTTTAATTCAGGTCTTTTTAATTGAAAGTGCAGTATTCTGTCTATTGCCTCTCCCAGTGACCTGTAAAAAAAGGATGACACAGACAACAAAATAAAACAAGACATAGCAAATCATTCACTTAGGGAAGAAAATGGAAAAAAACACCACATACTGGTTTAGACAGCATCATAGACATTAGAGCTATAAGAACTAAAAGATCATCTAGTTAAATGGGGGGGGGGGAGAGAAGGGGAAAAAAAGGAGAGAGTATCCAGAGAATTTAAGCAGTTTGTCCAAGATCACAGAGATAATAGATGACAGGTCCAGGACTCAAATTCAGGTCCTCTGACTCCAATACAGCCTTCTTTCCAGTATACCATGTAACCTATTTACTATTCATTGTCTTGAGAAAAGTCTTTTGATTTTTAATCTTTTCATTCCCTATGCCTAGAATCCCTTCCCCACCCCCTTCTCAACCTGGTGAAAGTATATTCTTTCCTTAAAGACACTATTTGCTTCTAGCACTGTGATTTAATGATCATAATGAATTTAATCCATAATGTTCTTCCTAAATGTCCAGTTAGCAATTCAAGTGCCAAAATAAGGAGTCATGTACTGTTCAGAACAAGCTTGGTAGCCATCTGCTTGGCTAAATCTGTTTTATCACAATTAATGTGGTCTTTCTGAAGAATTACCCCTTATGATCAATTTTCAGAAGAAATGCAAGCGATTAGCATCCCTACAAAAAAATCACTTGTAGAAGAAAAGAAAATAATTGTGAGGCTTCTCCTCAAATCCTGAAAATTAACAAAAATGATTTTTTTAAAAAATGAAAAACATTCAATTTTGAAGAGGCTAAAGAGAAAAAGGCATGCTAACACTCTTGGTTGAACTCTGAATTGTTCCAATCATCCTGGAGAACTATTTAGAATTATATGAGAAAAGTCATTTGATTGTTCATACCCTTTGATCCAATGATTCTATTACCCAAGTAGGCCAATGACAAAAAGAAAACTAGCTTTTAAGGATACATCTACAGCAGGATGCTTTGTATTACTGGGGGCGTGAGGAGGAAAGGGGAACCAGGGAAATCTATGAACAAACTATTCCTCTATTATTTTATTCCCTATGAATGACTAAACAAATAATATGTGATTTATTTAATTTTGTTTTTCAATTGTTATGCATTTAATTTTTCTCCCTTTCACTATCTCCTAATTTTACAGGAAAAGAAAAAAAAGAAAGAAAACCATTCCAATAAACATACGCCTTCTAGCAAAATAAATTCCCACTTTGTCCAAGTCTAAAAATGTATTTCCCATTCTGCATTTAAATCCATCACTTCCCACCACAGTCTTGAGATAAGGAGCATAGCTCATCATTCCTCTGGAATCATAATTGGTCATTGCATTGATCAGAATATTCCAATCTTTCAAAAATGTCTTTTTACTGCTGTTGTATAAATTGTTCTCCTGTTTCTACTCACTTCACTGTGCATCATGTGGAATATGATTGTAAAGGAATATTACTGCACCACAAGAAACTGAATATGAGCAATGTTTATATGAGATAAGATATAAATGTGAGCCTTAAAATTCAATATAAATGCTAGCTAGCAAAATCATTATTTAGAGAAACCTGGAAAGTCTTATAGGAAGTAATGTAGAGAAAGAATAAATGGAACCAAGATAAAATATACACAATAACTACAATAATATAAATGAAAAGAACACATAGAGGCAGCTAAAACTAGGATTAATTATAATAAAATCTTTCATCATGGAAAATAGAAGTTGAAATATTTGAGTTCTCAGTTCACAGGTAGAGGAGAACAAATTCAGGTTGTTGCATAGCTTGGGGCATATTTGCTTTGCTTAGATGCTTTCTTCCTTACTGGTTTTGTTTTAAGAGGGAGGATTCAAGGAGATGAGGCAGAGAAGAAATTTTTGTTAGGAAATGACTTGATGGAAAAAAAGGCCTTTCTTTAAAAAGAAGAAAAAATTAATCCAAAGGGAAAATAATCTCTTACTTCTTTATGTTCTATTTCAGTAACTGTTCCTCACTTTTCTCCTATGTGTGAAAGGAATAAACATTGTCTAATATCTATATGTATCTAACATGTTTTCATTTTGTTTTCTTTTTAATATTGAGCAATCCATGTAAATGTGCTCAATGCCAGGTAGCACCCTATAGTCTCAGAACTTGGCATATTTTCTAGTTTCTTTCACCAAGCTTTTCATTTGCAGCAGCAAATTCATTTCTGCAGCAGCACAAAATTTTCATACTGAGCAGCAGCTCAATAAAGTCCCAGTAAAAAACTTTTAGAGTAAACCATTATTACTTCATTATCATCACTTTAAATACTTGGCCATTTTAAGCCCTGAGTTTATATAGCAAGAGGTAATGATTTCTAATATTCCACATGTGTCCACCTGAGCTTTTAATTTTCAATATTTTCTACATATCTCACCTATCACTGCTATGGTAGGGAGCCTCTGGTTCCAAATTCCTGTCATAATTCTTAGACTCCCTATATGAGTGAGCCTACTTTGAAGTCAGTAGGAGCTGTATGCATGTAAGTCTTGTTCTCCCCATCCCATTCATAGGAAGTATTCCCTTTTTTTTTCTTTTTGAAAATAACCTCAAAGTCTAATTTCAATCTTCTATTCACCTTCATACCAATAAATCCTAGTATCTATTTCAAACTATTTTCTCTAAGGTTCTTCAAGGTACAGGGAAGTTTTTTGCATGTCTATAAATGTTAAGGTATCATCTACAGAGATGGGAATAACCAAGTAACCAGACCAAAAGTTTTATATCAATACAAGGTTTATTAAATTCATCAGCAAAGGTGGCTCCCTCTTTTGGGTAGAATCACACCATTTTAGGAGGAAGCAGCATATATAGAGAGTCGATGGGGACAGAGAAGAGTGAGGATAGGGCATCTAATTCTAATTTTTTAAAAAAGATATTTCTGGGGCTCTGTGGAGGACCTTAAGTCATACTTATTTGTCTATATAACCTAGGGCAGTGATGGCAAACATATGGCTCAGGTGCCAAGATGGCATGCAGAGAGCTCTGTATGGGTGCACACACTGTCCCACCCCCCCCAAAGACTTCATTACTAGAAAGCCCGAGGGAGTGGGGAAGGAACTGTTCCCCTCCCTCTCTCCATGCACCTAAGGACATTCTTCACTTCACCCACCCCTCTGTCCAGCAGCACAATGGGAGTACTTCCTTCTCCTAACTTGGGTAAAGGGCAGTGGGGAGGTGAGTTGGGGGGGGCATGGTGTGACACTTGGTCTCTGGTGGGGACAGGCATGGCCCTTGGTCTAGGGGTTAGGGTTAGGGTGAAGCCTGGCACTCCATCTCTAAAAGGTTCAACATCACTGACCTAGGATATTATGGTTAAACTAGTTCTCAGAATTGGGATGCAAAACAGGATGTGTTGACATCTTATTTCAGGCTACTTATAATTTCAAGCAAGAAGCAGGTCAGGTAGTGTAAGAGGTCGCCAGGAATCAGATTAGCTTGATTCCATATTTAAAATAGACCCAAGTCAGAATGACTTTTATGGTAGTTTATTTACAATTAGGAAGGTTGAAGGTAGAGAAAATGAGAGAGAGAGAAACTCTGGCCCAGATGACATCCCACCCTACTTAGTGGGGAGAGGAAGATTAGTTATTTCTGATGGCTAGAGTCTAACAATGAATGAAGATGAGCTAATTCCATTTACACAGTAGCATGATGGGGAGAGTGGTGTTAGCAGATGACAGGATGGCAGACTCAGGACTCACAAGTCTTACCTTAAAGGAGGAATAAAGGATGAATGAGTTGCACATCCTTTCTACTTAAAAGGAGATTGAATCACTATGCCTCTGAGGGACCATAGGTTTTAATGCCCCTCTCTGGCTTTCTACTCCATTAGCTTTCAATATTCTCTTCTACCTTTCCTACAGTCCACACAGACTTTGCCTTAGGACCATGGTTAGCAACAATCAAGATCACTACCATGTTCTGCTCCTAAAAATGAAGTAAAGTAAGCAGTCTTGAAAAGTGTCTGAAACAATAGCAATGGTCCTTTCTTCAGCATAGATGATGTGACCATCTTTAAGTAACTCACTATCTTCTTTTCTTACATATCTTCAAGAGAATAGTAAAGACAATTAATATCCTAAAAAAAGAATATCACTTATTTGTATAGTAATTTACAGTTTTCAAAGTGTTTTCACAGCCATATATTCACATATCTTGACATACTTATTTAATTTGCTACTTCTCTTGCTAATTTCATCTAATCCAATTGCTTCTTTAGATATTACCTTTCTGACTTTTCCCCTCACAAGTTCCTTACCAATGTCATGATCCTAGTTCAGATTCTCATGATTTCTTACTTGAAATATGGATATACCCTGCTAAATGGGATCTCTGCCACCACTTTTTCTTCCTTGTAATCTCTCCTTTACTGTTAGAGGAACTTCCTCGCAACTTTCTATCACTCTACTTCTAAACAAAAAACAAATTCACTGATTTTGGAAAAAGGCTCTAACTCTTTAGCTTGCCTTGGTTCTTAGATAATATGGCTACAAACTACATTTCCAATTTTCTTTCATACTACTTTCCTCATCTAGCAGAACTGCGCATTTTCCAACTTCTATGTCTTTGCTCAAATATCCCTTTTTCTTGAAATTCCTTTCCCTCTGAATGGTCCCCTCTCAATCTCTACCTTCTGAAATTCATCCTACCTTTCAAGACCAAATTCCAATGCAACTTTCTCATACCCCAAACTAAAAGTTTTTCCACTCCTCAAAATTCTCATAGCACTTAATTTGTACCTCTCTATTTTGCTTGGTTATTTGACCAAAATAGAAACTGATAAAGCCATCAGGTCTGTAGGCAAAAAGTAGTGTATGAAATTTGAATTAAAATATAATGCCAAACATACAATCTGTCAATGTTGTATTTTGTATACTGGTTATTTTTGTCTCTTCTACTTCCTCTCTTAGATTATGAATTTTCTTAAACATAGACACCTGATCCTATTTATCTTTATATTGCCCATAATTCCTTGCACAATGTTTTTAAAATAGAAGGTATTTATGATCCTTTCAAGTATTTTTTAAGAACGAGAAGTGTGATATAATTAACTGTATTTATGGATATGAAAATTAAGACTCAGAAAAACTAAGTAACTAATCTAAGATAACATTACTGGTAAAAGTTAGATTTGGGTCCAAATCATCTGTCTTTAGATTCCCAGCAAGAGGAGTCCTTTTTTTCCCCAGTCATCCTAATTCCATTGGGCTACAAAATAAATGGAGCCTTCAACTACAGGGAAAATTGAAATGTCTAAGTCAAGTCAACAGGCTCACTATGTGTCAGGCATTTGTTAAGTAATGAGGATTAAAAAAAGGCAAAAACACTCGATGACCTCAAGGAGTTCATAATCTAAGTGGAGAAGCTATATGAAAACAAGATACATACAGAATAAATTGGAGGTAGTCTCAGAGGGAAAACACTAACATTAAGGTTAGTAAGAAGAAGTTCCCTAGAGCCAATAAATAAGCTAAGGCAGTAAGAGTAAAAACATAGGACTGTATGGGGGGGGGGGTCTGAGACTGACACAAAAGAGAAGTGAAGAGGGGAAAAAAGAAGGGTAAGTTATTGGTCCCTTATTAAGCACTGTACCAATGTGAGGTATAATACCATTATTCAGGCATTATTGCTATCAATAAAAAACATATACTTCCCTTTGACTCTGAATCCTATCAAGGGTACAGTCATGAGATACTTTTTAACCTAGTTCTCCCTAGAGCCTTTCTATTACCAAAATCAATAAAACTAGACATTTGATCTGTGGAGCAGTAAAGAAGGAGGTATTACCAAGTAATGCAGAAAAGGCACCAGGCAAACTCCAATTCTGAGTCTACCTTAGAGTCACCTTATAAAAACAAAGCTAGCTTAACTTCCTGTGTTGACATTTCTAGACTGACCATATTCAGAGGTGGTTGTAGTATCTGAAGGAAAAATAACAGAAGGGAAGCCAGGTGAGAAGTTGGCATCATCTAGAGTACTTCCCTAAGAAATCTCAATGGCTTTTATTGTGTGTTTATGTTGTGTTACCCTTGCTCTGTGTAACCCTGTGGAGAGTTTTATTCGGTAAACTATGTCATAAGCTGCTGAATATCTTAAGACAGATTATGTATTCAAAGACTTGAGATCTGGACAGTGATGAACTATGTCACATAATAACTTCTAATCTCTTCCTTATTCTCTTCGGTATTCCTGTGATGAGGTATGTGGGGTGCTCAGGGAGGATTAGCTTCTCTGGTGTGAGGGCTTGCCAAGTCCTTTTCTGGACTGCTCAATCATCTTTGGGTATCTACTTTTCACCTACCTCACTTCTGACTCCAAGAAGTGATGGCATACAAAGCAACCATATGCCAGTAAAACCTTCTTGGAAGGTGGGTTCAGGCATCATACCCACCATCAGTGAGTTAGAGGGATGTTTGCCCAAAACATAGAAGATTTACGCCTAGCAGAATGGACAAATGAGAACAAAATATTCCAATGGCCATGAAGTTGGGTGAAGGAGGCCAAGGTCATCAACTTTATCCCAGGCCATCTCCAGTTGTCCTGACTTTTATCGTGATGCTGGACTTTGATGAGTCTGGAAGAGAGAGTGAGGCTGACAACTTTGCATTACTCTGCCTCACTTAAATTCAATTCACTCATAATTCAAGATATTACCCAGTGATGTCACTAGTCCTCTTTGAAATGAAGGATAAACAATAGATATACTTCTATTATTGATTACTGGATCTTTACAGTCACGGATTATAAGACTCTGAAGTCTCTTTCCATTATGATGCTTTCAAATGAAAGTATCTCAAAAGTTTTGTCATCTCTGCCCTATTTCCAAGGCTTCTTTCTAGACTTCCATGGGTTTTTCTCTCTCTTTGACTTGAAGTCATTCCCTATATCCAAGCCATGTCATACTAATGGATGTTCATGGAATTCTTCTCCTAGTTTTATAAAGTTTCTTGGCACCCATCTGAATAGTCTCTTTCCATGTGGATAGAAATAGTTCAGTAAACACTGCCTGAAACTTTCTCCCATTTGCAACTCATCTACTCTATCGTATCTACGATAAATGTTTGATAAATCAAAAATAAAAAAAAAAGAAATGTAAGACTTTTCCAAGAATTAATAGCACACAGAGTTCATTTTGAACTTTGAAGGCATTCGTGCTGCAATCAGGGATATCTTAGTAGATGAAAATAAATGATGATGAGATTTCAGATGGTAAATTCTCATTTTAGGAGATGAGCAAAAATGACTATCATTTAATCTACTGGGATGGTTGCTTTTTTAGGCAATGATCTTTTTTTCCTTTCTTTGGCTTCTAAGCATATGAGCCTCTGAGCAAATGAGAAGAAGAAAATTAATAAGGAATTCAGATCTGTGAAAACATAAGAGAGGTGAGAGTTGCTTTGCATAACTAAAAGGGAAGAGGTGGAATTCTTACAATAGATAATCAATGTAGGGGGTGCTTACAGAAGCAGTGGCTTTCATTGCTTGAAAAGAAAAGGCAAATATGCAAATGATTTTTCCAAAACAATGACTTGCATGCCTGCTCCTTTTTGATAAAGCATTAAAGTATGGAAATAATTAATGATGTACTTATTCAGCTAGCCATTCACCCACAAAAATTCCTTAGCACAGGCTTTTCTGGCTCTGGCATTTATAAATGCAGCTAGGGTTTATTAAAGACTATTGATGAATGAATTGCTCTGTACAATAACCAAGGCTTTGCCCTACCCCAGAAAGAGTGGGCCCTACATTAAAGGTTACAACAGACAGCCAAACATGTATAATATCTCAATTCATTAAGCCTTGTAATCAAGGGAGCAGTATAAGACATGGGACAGGCGGGGTAAGCATTGAACTGAGAACCAATCCCAAATCTACTATCAAATTGTCACTTACCCCATCTGGACCACAGGATCTTCACTTATACACTATAAATTTGAACTGGATGAACTTCTCTTCTTCTAATGACAAATAAATACTGCTTTTCGTAAGAAAATTTTCTGTGTCTGGATCTGAAAGATGTGATTTTGTTGCTGTGAGAATTCTCTCCACCAGTTCAGGAGAGTTACCTAAAGCTCAGAGATGTTAAGTGAGTCCTCCATAGTCACATATCTAGCAATTGTCTAAAAGGTGGGATCTGAGTTTTCCTAACTCTGGTTCAGCACTCTCTTCACTATTCCCTACTTCCATAAAAAGAGTATTTGTTGGGGAGGGAGGAAAATGAGAGAGAACCATATATTTTACCCCAATGAAATTGAATTAATTGGTTAACTTTTGGTATTCACTTTATAGCTGACATTTAGAGTCCTTTACTATTACAGTTATAAAGTGATTTAAATACATTATCTCCTTTGGTCATTGCAATTATCCCTGAAGGAGGCAGTACACATAGTATACTCATTTTATAGATAAGGCAACTGAAACTCAG
Source organism: Gracilinanus agilis (assembly GCF_016433145.1). Classification (NCBI taxonomy): domain Eukaryota; kingdom Metazoa; phylum Chordata; class Mammalia; order Didelphimorphia; family Didelphidae; genus Gracilinanus; species Gracilinanus agilis. The sequence continues at coordinate 148,657,326 of NC_058134.1, forward strand.
TAAGGTTAAGTGATTTGTTAAAAGGGGAAAAAAAAGTGAATAACGAAGTAGCAAATCTTAAGCTCAGATCTCCTGAGGCCCACTCCTGGGTTCTTTTACTATGGCACTCTGCTTGTCAAAGTCCTTGGCTATTCTGATCAAAATGATAGTTTGCTACTTTTCCATTCTTTTTACAACCATAGACTAGTTAATGTGCTCCAAAGGCCCTCAACCATTCTGAAATGTTAATTTCCGCATGAATCTTACACACTTTTGTAAGCATCTGTTCTACTGTAATATCTTTTTTGGAGCACATAGGTATGATGGCATTAGGGGCCATAAAAAGCACAGAAAGATGGATATTCTCTGAGCCTATTCCAGCCTTGCTGTATTTCTTCCTACGGTGAGCATTTTCCAAAGAGTCATTAAAACCCTCTTTGCTCTGGATAACTAATAGCAGAGTGGGGCTAAATCAAGTGAATAAATGACTGAATGGAAATAGCTTTCTCGTAGAAATTGTTCTCCAAAAGGAAGTTCTGTGATTTGTCTGGTGCATGAGGCCATCACGACTTTAAAAATTTTAGGGAGTAAAACCACAGGTACTCTCTCAAATGTGCATTTCTAAGTCACACAAAAGAGGGAGAGATTGTACATCTCATCAGATGTCTCCTGCATTGGAGATGCAACTCTAGATAAACAGATAAAACCTACCATTACCTTCTGATATCAACGTCTCCCTGTTGTCCATTGAATAAATGCTTATTCTTTAGCTTGGTATGAAGGCCCTCAATAGTCTGGTCCCCAAACTACCATCCAGAATTCTCTCTGTTTCCAGGCAAGAAGAAGACTTTTCTTCTACAGCCAAATTTGTCTATTCACCATTTCCCCCTGATTTTGCCTTAAGCTCTCCAATCACTATACCTGTCTTGTTGTTCTTGTTCACATTATTCTCCATACATGAAATGGCTGTAGCTCCTCTTCTCACTTATCACAGAAGGACACTAAGTGTCCTTCTAAGCCTAGATCAATCACGACCTTCCATGAAGCTTTCCCCAACTTAACCTAAAGAGGTCTCATCCCAAGAATTCTGAGAGCACTGTTATCCATTTCTTTAATATTAACCATTAATTAGCTGTTGGGTTTTTTTTTGTTAGTTATCATTCCACATGCCATTAACTATTGCTATCACCACATCTAGACTAGAAGCTTCTTGATAGTGGGTGCAATTATATTTCCCAGAATCATTATCTGTAACGAGGTGCTCAAATGATGTCATTTGACTAAGAAAATGACTAGACAAATTGTGGTCTACGGATGTAATGCCTTATATTGCTATGCAAATATGAAAATTTAGAGAAGCATGGAAAGACTTACTGAAATGAACTATTGTGAGCAAAACCAGGAACACAATATCTGCAATAATTATGGGGCTCGGGTTATATATGACATTTTATACAAAAGAATGGTAAAAGGAAATGAAACTCTATGTCATGATAATTATTGAACTTACTGAGTTGAAAAAAGAAATGTCTCTCTTCATTGCTGAAGTGGGACAGTAATAGGTGTGAAATAATGCATATACACTATCAAATCCAGTTAATATATTGGTTGGTTTTGCTTAACTGCAATTTTTCCTCTTTAACATTTGTTACAAGGGACAGCTCATTAGTGAGGAGACATTGGGATGTTTCTTAATTAATGTAATTTAACAATAACAATAGTTTAATAACTACTCCAGACACATAGAGGAAAGAGGAGGAAGAGACAAAATTTGATTAGAAGAATAGTTTATTGCTATCCATTAATAGCATTAGTAAATATAGGTTGTACACAGGACTGACATGAGCAAAATGATGAGATAGCTGGAGGCCTCATGCTTTGGATGATACTTTCCTCTGCTCGTCAGGCTGGTCTCTCTAGAGCAGCACTCTTTTTTCCAGATCTTTTTTTGATCTCTTCATTGCTCGTCAAAATTTACCCTTCCAAAGCCTTCCCTGCTCCTTGACAGGGTGCGAAAGTCAAAACATTGCATATATTGTCTCATTTTGTTCACTGTATTGTGTTTCCTCTTCTTTCTTTTCTTTTTTTGTTTCCTTTTGTTTCCTTTTAAAGCATTATTATATGGAATGATTCCACAGCAGGAGGAGAGAGAAAAATACAAAAGTCAATTTAAGTGATGTTAAAACAGAAGATATTGATAACATTTCATTTTTAAAAACTTTTCCTTCTTGTTTCCCATTATCATCTTCAAGACTTTATCCTCAGTATTATGACCACTCTGTGTTAATAGATACTAAAGGATTATTCTTAAGAGGTTCCAAGTGCCTTGTGTAGACAGTGGACTAACACCATTTCATTCCTGAAACAATGGTTCACTGAAGGCCAGTAATACTGGGATTTAAGACCTGTGGGGCTTTCTGATGCCTCTTAAATCACACCACACAGGTGGCTATTTGCTTCTTCTTTCAGCACATTCTCAGACAGGTCCTCTTTGACTCCAATTGTTTACCTCTTTTTATTAGCGGTTAGGGTGTTTATTTGCCTAAGTTATGAAACTTTCAGGTCTGATCACTTCTCCCCAAGTGAGTTTTAGATCGATTTCCAGGTGCATATTGCACTTTGCCTGTATAATTCAGGCTCTTGGAAGAATAAGCTACATGTACGTGTTACCTCAGATGTTTAGGCAAGAGAGAGAAAATCCATTTGCATCTCCTTTAAATTTTCTGCCTTTATGCCTAAAAAAGGTGGGAGTTCACAACTGAGGCTTTGGTTTTTCTTTAGGATGGCGTTCTTGGATGCCTCTTGCAATCCACTGTGTAAGTGTGGATAAGCTGTTAAAATCATGGCATGTGTAAGTGATAACATTAATAAAATGCTAATTTGTGCTCCAGTAATGGTCTCCCACTGATAGACAAATGCTGGGGAAGATAGGAAGGCATTATTTCTGAAGCAGTTACAGTCCATTACTAGAGTAGCAAAATTTTCTCTCCCTTGATTGTTCTAGGAATGAAAACATTTTCAAAGATAATGATGCTTTTAAGGCAGCCACTCTGGCTTTCTTCCAAAGAAGAGAGTGAGAACCAATGGTTAGAGCTGGCTCAAAGAGTGAAATTTTGAATTCTATTTCTGTCTTTCCCATTAATTTGTTTTGTTCTCAGCCTAGCAACAAGCTTTGAATTTGGTAAAGATGGGAGGCACCGTATTAGGCTCTAGCAGTGGTTCCCAAACTTTTTTGGCCTACCACCCCCTTTCCAGAAAAAATATTACTTAGCCCCCTGGGAATTAATTTTTTTTAATTTTAATAGCAATTAATAGGAAAGATAAATGCAGCTGTGGCCATCACCACTTTCCTTGGATCGCTGCAGCACCCACCAGGGGGTGGTAGCGCCCACTTTGGGAATTGCTGCTCTATGGTTTTTAGGATATCAGAAGACCCTTGTCTAATCCTAATCTCAACTCATTATCCTTTTTCAATGTCTCCAAGATGTGCGTTTGGATAGATAAGCTCTATGGGTTATCCATGCAACTCTATGTTACTATCTGGACAATAGGTATTATTTATTGCATTTTTTAAAATTTTAATATCTGCTTATTAGCAAATGAGATATTTGTAAAAATGTTTAGCACACTACCTGGAACATAGTAGATGCTTTACGGATGCTTATTCCCTTCTACTTTTCTTCCTATTTGGATAGCAAGCAAATATCTTTTTACATGATCATAAGTGACATAGAAAATTCTGTCTTTTTCTGGTGCTTGATGCAATCAGCACAATGTCATCTACAGACAGAAGGATCAGGAAGAAGTCACTACCTATAGGGAATTCATTTCTGAGTGATCTCTATGCTAAATATACTCCATCCCAGAGGCAAACATCTTTATGGGCATATATTTCCCCATTCTAAACTGAATTAAAGTTGAAGACCACACAAAGGGCAACAGAGAGACTTATGATAGGTGTCAGCAGATGGTAACATTCTACAAATGTGCAATTATGCAGAAGTGGCATAAAGGATGTCCTCAGAGAAATATGTGATCAGGGGAAAATGATGGTCTAATCACCTACAAGAACAAGTAGTAACTAATGAACAGCCTGTGTTCTACTCTGGTATCTATGCAGTGGCAAGAACATGAAGAGAAAGTTCCCAGCACGCAAGGGTAGATTTCTGGATAAGATTCATACAGAATTGGCAAGCATGGAGAGGTTATAATTTGTATCAGTGGAGGGAATATTCATATGAATAAGAAAACAGATCCACTGAAATAAGAAATAAAAACTTCTTAACAATTAGAGCTCTCCATATTTGGTAACAGTTGCTTTAGGAGAAAAAAATAGTTCCACCTTGCTTTAGGCAAGAATTTGGTGACTGTCACTTTTGTTGTAGGGGAAATTCTGGTTCTGGTATGCATAAATCTGGGTGACCCCTAACATCCCTTTCAGTTCTGAGGTTCTGTAATTCTATTATGCCACTTAAATAATTTTAGTCATCTTCTAATAAGCTTTAACACCTCCACAAACTCCCTCTTCCTCTCCATCATTCAAATTGCTACCAGGCTGAGGCTCCTTACAACTAAATCTTAAAATGTCCAAAAACTTCAGTGGCTTCCTTTTGCCTGGCAAGATGAATCTAAAACTCCTTTACCTGACATTCAAGGCCCTTCATAATCTGAAGCCACCCTACCTTTTCAATCTTGACTTATACTAACCCCTTCTAAATATTTGATTTCTTAATCAAACAAAATAATATAATGTCATGTAAGTTGTGAGTTGGCTAGAGGAGGCGAGGGGGTTTGAGGGAGAGGGAAAGAAAATGAAATATGTAACTAGGGGAAAATATTCAAAATAAAATAAAAATTTTAAATTAAAAAATAATATAATGATCAAATGCCTTTCATTTTCCCACCTCTGTGTCTTTGTTCATGCTTATGTGCTTTCTGCATTCTCTATCTCCACCTCATCACATCAAATTAGACAGGGAATATAGGTGTAGAAAGGAAGCATACATTATACAGGACACATAATATTCTCTATTATACTTAATATAGTCAAAAATTTAAAAAACAATCATTAGATATCCAGGTAAAGAGTAAAGAAATACTTAAACAACTCTACATTAGTCTTCAATAACTGGATGGCCATAAAGGTCCCTCACCTCCAATAAACAATTGTAAATCAGTATTAACTAGAATATTTTAATGGCTTTGTAAATGCTTACCTAGATTTCGTTTCTCTTAATTGTGCTGCAAAGGACAGTAAAAATGCTTGTGAAGTGACAGTGTCCATAATACCCCTTCAGATCATATCCTTTCAAGACAACGATTCATCATTCAAAGAGATGGGATTTATTCGTCCCATATGTCAATGCTTCAAAGGACCTGTAGTCACACTGATGTTATTCCCTCTCATGGTGAAGAGTGTAACCAATCAAAACCACCTATGTGGGCAAAACTCTTTCATATCCTTCTATAAATCATTCACAGAGTTCCCTTGAATATGGTCCCTTCTTTACATCTCTTAGTATTATGTAGGCAGGAACGTCATCTGAGGACTATCCCAACAATCCATCTCTCTCACTATATCACTCACCAACCTCTTTTTCTGTTCCTATATTGATCTGATAATAGTTTTATAACATTGCTTCTGTAATGATAATAGACTCCTCACAATTGTTAATAGACTCTACCTACTCGTACCCACCATTTCTCTTTGAATGATAGACAAATTCAATTCTTCTGATTTTATGGCATTCCATGCTCTGTAACTAGTTTTTGTCTTCTAGTTTCATCACGGGAGAATAATCACTGCAGGAAAGGACACTATTTTAACCATCACAAACATCTATTGCCAACTTTGAATGTAAATCAAGCACTTGTTATGATTTCAATTTATACTTAAATGTATATATATACATGATTTTAATATTTGTAATTTAATTTTCTCTCTTGTTTTTGGGAGAATTGATTCATATATTATTTAATGTTTTTTAAATCAATAACCTACCTAAAAGCTTAAACATACATCCTGTGTCAATTCTATTGTTGATGTATATCCTCAATGTGAAGGGAACCTTCTCCCAGGATCACACACTGGGGTCCTACTTGCATCTCCATTTTTCCTGATCTTAATATATGCCAAAAAGGGGAATGCACCCAAATTTAGGCTCTTTGTCGATGCACCTATCAATCATTTTTTTTCTTGCTCTTCTCCTTCTAATTACCCAAATTGTTGTTAGTCTCTCCATGAAATGTACAATATCTTCTGTGTTCTTATGCACCTTGGTGATAAAATCCTAAATGTAGAGACTCCATATGTGGAATGATTCATTGAAGAGATTGAAATGTTAACCTCCTAGAGAATCAAAAGTGGGGAGACTTAACATGCTGCTTTCCCGAAGAATCAGAGGAGGGGATTGTATGAATTAAATATCTGGGAGACCATCAGATCATAGAAGTCTGAAGCCATAGGAGTCACAGTCATGTGTCCTATTTTGCCAGCATGGCAGGCGAGATTCCTGACTGGCAGGAGTCACGGAAGTCAGGGACGTGACCTATGGAGACTCAGGTGAGACCTTGGGCCATTTGAAGGATCCTGGAGGAGGATTTAGACTGAGTTTGAAAAACTCTCTTTCTGCCATTCCTCTGAGCAGTCCAGGTGCTTGTCTATGTAAGCCTTCTCTGGTAAGCTGTGCCGCAGGACCTCACTGCCAGGCTAGGCATCTGGGAACTTATCTCTTGGCCTCTGGCCTCTTCCTGAACCCAAGTCTACTTCTTGGCTGGCTTTAATATGTCTGGCCCAACCATGTGGGTAGCTGGGCCCCCTGTCCCCACCTATGAAACTGGCCAGCGCCCATGAAGAATCTAGGACCTGATGGAGCCGAAGTAACTCAACTGGGAGCTTACTTTAAGTTAGAAAGACTGGAAACTTTAGTTGTATCTTTCTCTGTACTAATAAATACTTATAAATTTAGTCTAAAGTCTCTAAGATGAATTTTATTCATAGTATTCCTCAGCAGCCATAGCCACTGAAGATACAAAAAATAAAATTCTTGCAACCAAAGTCTTTGGCTCGCTATCATCATAAATTGATATGATTTTTAGTAATAAAATGTTATCACAGAATATATATGGCTGTTGCTTGTCTGTTATATACTAAGGATCACAGAACTTTCCCATCTAACTCTCAGCTTAAACCTATGTTTATGTGGATTCCTTGAGAACAGAGTTTGCCTGGTTTTTTTTCTTTATATCCCAAGTGCTTTGCACATGGTAAGGGCTTCATAAGTATTTTCTTATTCTTTCATTAATTACAAGAATGACAGTGTTAAAAAATGGTCCTTATGATGGTCAACTGTGAATGGCTTAACTGTTATTAGCAATGCAATGATCCCAGACATCCTTAAGGGACTCATGACAGAAAAAAACTATCCATCACCGAAGAAGTGACTGACAGAGTCTGAAGGCAGATCAAAGCAGCATAACATTTTTCTTTTTTCTTTTCTTGACTTTTTTACATGTACATACAATTTTTATAATAGTTTTCTAACATTTTGCACCATCCTTCCATTTAATGGCAATTTCCTTTTTTCTTCAAATTTAATTTATACAAAGATAATCAAATTTGATTTAATTCTATTTCCAAATCTCTTCTAAAAATTAAAAGTCAGGGGAAAACCTTCAAAAGTATTGTTTTTCTTCAAATTTTGACTGTTGACTTTGGAAGGAGAAATATTTTATCTCCTTTTACATTTTAGTAAGGTACTTTATTATGATTCTATTTGCACCTTCAGATTTTTCATTGGAGAATGATGGTCATTCTTACGTCTTGTTGGCTGGGTGACGGAAATTCCATTTGAGGTCATTTATTATATCCAATCATAATTATATTCTCTCATTAGTTTTGTCATTTCAGCTGTGAGAGATGTAATCTTACAAAATAGCAATGAGGAAAGCTACAATTTAATTGGCAGCCATTATTGTTTTCCTCATAAAGAGACCCATCATTTGGAAATTTAAAACCTTAGCATTGACAACTAGATCACTGGCTGTTTCAGAGAATGTTAAATTGTTTCTATGTCTCATTCATGATTTGGAAGCAACAGAAAAATTTACAACTCTTGTTGTAGTGTTTGTTGGGATCTGATGGCCCACACCTGTAACCCTTGCTACTGGGGAAAGCTGAGACAGGTGTATCACTTGAGCTTAGGAATACTGAGTTATGGTGGCTTAAGCCAGTCAGATAACCACACTAAGTCTGGTGCCAAAATGAGGAGCCATCGGGAGGGAACAGGGCACCACTAGACTTCCTAAAGAGGAAGTAACCGGCAAAGGTCAGAAGAGAAGCCAATAAAATCTTCTATGGCCTTGATCATTCTGGGACTGACCTCTGATCTATGTTGGTTAGATGGGAGACTCAGGCTCGAAATAAGGTAGAAGATAGCAAAATTGTATAAAGTGAAAAGAGTTTTTCATTTGTATAAACTGTTTGTGTGTCCTATTTCTTTGGTAAAATAGTGGCAGTATTCTTAGCGGTTGCTTTTTATATCTAAATTATATTTTAACTTTTATTAAAAAATGCAGTTTTTCAGACATATGGGTTGGAGATAAAAGGAAACTTAGAGGCCTTTTAATGCAGCCCACTCAGGAAAAGAAACTGAGATCCATTCGGACTAATAAATCTTAGAGTTGAACTCAGATCCTCTAACTCCAGATTTAGTCTTATTTCAACTGTGCCACAATAATTCGGTGGTGTGCGTTTTAAAATGGTCAAAGTCCTGGGAGAATACATCTCCCAGGACAGTCTACCACAACTTCCTCAGACACCTCTCACTTCCTTTGTGAGAGGTGTCTGAGGAAGTTATAAAAGAGAGAGCATACCTAAGAAGCATGGTACTAGAAAACAGTTGTCTGAGCATTCTGACCCAGTGGTTCATAGCTTCTATTTATGCAATCAACTTATTGCTTGTGGTTACTTTAAACTTTGTTCCTCCCAATTGTGTTTTTACAGATGCTAATCTCAGACACTGAAAACTTCCCAGGCCAACAATCATTCCCATAATGACAGGTGATTCTTACCTAGCTACAACTTCATCTACGGTCTACACCAGCAGCCTACCTCAACTACTGGCTCATTGGCATTCAGTTGCCATTGAATCTAGATCAATAGAATGGCCTGATATTCTTCCCCAATATTATGAGTTTCCCTGCTCATCCTCAAAACCAGTGGGCTGACCCATAAGTCAGGATGTAAAGTTAGATGATCAAGGAACAGGAAAGAGTCAAAGCTTTAATCTAAAGTGGAAGAGAAAAGGCACCTAAGTAGCAGACGTCTGTCTCTTTTTAAAACTAAAACTTGGAAACTAGCTTGTATTCTAAATGTTAAAACACAAAATATCTTTATTAAGTTCCTTGATAAAGCTGTTTTCGTATGTGGTGATTTAGGACAATCAGGTTTGTTTCAAGAAAATAAAAGTTACCAAAATACATCCTTTTCTTTTCTTTTTGAGATAGAAGCAATTACAGGATAAATAACTTATATATTCTGCTACCAGTGATGGCTAAACTACCAGCACAGAGAGAGTGAGGGCAAAGAAAGAATTCACATTTCCCCTCATTACCTACCCTTTATGTTGCAAAGTGCCTTCTCAAATGTGAAGATGTAAATATTGTATTTCTATTTGCTGAATGCTGATAGTACTTGGCATTATTCCAGGGAAAGACAGAGGTCTGATTTCTGCCCAGGAGACTCACTATCTAAGAAAAGCAGGCAAAGCCATTTGCACACAACAAGGCAGCTGAGACACTGGTTAAATGTCAGAAAGCTGGGGCACCAGCTTCCAATCACAACATCAGACCTCCAGACTTGTTTAAATTTTTTTCCATCCTTTTCCTCTCTTTCCTTTCCTCTCCTACATCTTTCTATTGCTTTTATTTTATTTTATTTTTTAAACTCTTCCCTTCAGTCTTGGAGTCAATACTATGTATTGGCTCCAAGGCAGAAGAGCGGTAAGGGTAGGCAATGGGGGTCAAATGACTTGCCCAGGGTCACACAGCTGTTAAGTGTCTGAGGTCACATTTGAACATAGGACCTCCCATCTTTAGGCCTGGTTCTCAATCCACTGAGGTACGCAGCTGCCCCCTTTCTATTGCTTTTAAACAAGTGATTCTCATTTCAAGATTAAAGGACATTTCCATTTTAAGGACTACATCATGAAAGAATAATGTGCAAAAAGAAGCAAATATTAAGCCAACAAAAATAAGGAGTTGAACTAACCAAAGGATGATAGACCTGACAGTTATCAAGAGGAAGAGATAGAACTGATTTCCACAGCTTCCAAGAGAATCTGAAGTAACAAATACTATCTTACAGATACTTCTGGATTTACATGCAATTAAAGTTAAAAGTGGGAAAATAACTTTTCTGAAGTTTTCATTCTCTCCTTCACACAAGCAGTATTCTTGCAGTAGGGGCAAAATCAACTGCTAAAGTTAATAGTAGAAATATTTATCCCAAACTCAGAATTTACAGGCAAATGACTAATTAATAGATACCTGGATAGCAGGAAGAGACTGTTAGAGGCTTTTAGTAGAGCCTGTCCACCGTGTAGCAGTAGTACCTCATTTACTATGTAACCTGAGTTTCAAGCCTGAAGCATTTTGCATAAAACTCTCCTAATTAGTGCAAAAAATAATAACTCAATACTATGTTCCCGATTAAGAGGTAATATTTGCTTGAAAAATTTGAAAAGGAGAGACATTCTTCACTCTTACTAAGAGACATACAGACAGGGAGAATGTGATTCTGAATTCTTTTAAACCAACTCCAGACCATGTCCACATCAACCCATGTGTTCAAGCAGTTGTTTTACTTCTGTGTTTCCACTCCTGCAGTTCTTCCTCTGAATGTGGGTAACATTCTTTTCCATAAATCCCTCAGAGCTGTCTTGGGTCATTGCATTGCTGCCAGTACAGAAGTCCATTACATTCAAATTTATTTTTATTGTCAATAAACACAGTATCCTGTATTCTCTGTACTTATCAATGAATTGTGTAAATAAAATAAATTTTGATATCAAATAAATAAATAAATGACTGAATAAATAAATGAATGAATGAATGAATAAATGGATAAATAAATAAACTGACTCCAGAGAGGAGAAAGAGAATCTAAGAGGAAGCTGGCTCTTCAATATGCCCCTAATTTCCAACTTACCTCCCTAAATACCTTAAGGAATTTCTCTTTGGGGAGAACAAGATTTTCTCTTGGTTTAAATAGATATAAGTTGACCCACAAATAAAGAATTTATTCATCCTTTTGTATTTTCTGGTATATTCTAATCTGTAATCATCTCCAATTTCTGTTTGCAGTATACTTGTATAAATGGACTTACTCATTGCTTTCTTACTTATTCACTAATTATGATGGTCTTTTCTGTAACTAACATTTAGTGAAAAGGAGTAATTCTTGTGCGTATAAACTGAGGTCCCCCCCCCATTAGAGGACAGTGACCAGTCCTCAGACATACAAAAGAAAATAGAATGGCAAGCCTGATGTCCCCTTCTTCCTTCCAGGAAGGACTCAAACTCTTCCTTGAAGAGGAATGGGCAAGAGTCTAGAGACAGTTATCCATACTCACACACACACAGCACACACACATGCCACATTTAAGCAACCCATATGGATGTACACAACTCGGATGAGGAAGATACACTTTACATCTACATACTATAGGTTTACAAACAGACCCTGAGTGACCATCCTCAGACAAAATATTACCCCCTCATTCACTATTTGATTGATGCTAGAGATTCTCAAATAGCGAGACAAATTTTTTCCCATAGAGATATGACTTAAAATATGAATGAGATAGAGTAAGAAATAATCACACTAATAAATTCGTAGTATGATGTGAGTGATTGATAATACTATACTAACTTAACTAATGGTGTTTTTTAATGATTCTTTATTTTGCTTTTCACAATAATACTCAAATGAAGGAGGAAACTAAAATATTTGCCAAAGGCAAATGATAATCTTCCTCTAGTCTAATGAGAATTAAAAGAGGAAAAGGTGGAAATGTTCATTAAGAGGGAGAAACTGCATTTGGTCCATATAGGTAAAGCTGTTGCAGAGTTTGGCAAACAGAATTTTGAAAGCCTAGATGACTTTCTATAATGAGTTTGCATTTCTCTAATCAGGTGGGATTTAGAACCCTTTTTCATGTGTTTATTGATAGTTTTGATTTCATCATGTGAAAAATGGCCTATTCATGTCCCTTGACCATTTGTTAATTGGGGAATGACTTGATTTTTTTGGTAAGTTTGGTTTAGTTCCTTATATCTTTGGAAAATTAGACCTTTGTCAGAGAGTTTTGTTATTAAAAATGTTCTCCCAGTTTATTGCTTTCCTTCTAATTTTAGTTGTATTGGTTTTTCTGTACAAAATCTTTTCAATTTGATGTAATCAAAGTCATCCATTTTACATTTTGTAATGTTTTCTATCTCTCACTTGGTTACAAATTCCTTCCTTTCCCATAGATCTGACAGGTATGCTATTCTATGTTCACCTAATTTATTTATAATTTCGTTCTATATTTAATTCATATACCCATTTTGAATTTATCTTGGCATAAGGTATAAGATGTTGATCTAAACCTAATTTTTCCCATACTGTTTTCCAGTTTTTCCTAGCAGTTTTTGTCAAATAGCATGTCAAATAGCATTTTGTCAAAAAGCTGGGATCTTTGGTTTTATTGAACACTAGCTTGCTGAGGTCACTTACCCCTAGTCTATTCCACTGACACACCCTTCTGTCTCTTAGCCAATGCCATGTTGTTTTGATGACCACTGCTTTATAGTACAGTTTAAGATCTGGTACTGCTAGGCCACCATCCTTCACATTTTTTTCATTATTTCCCTTGATATTCTTGATCTCTTGTTCTTCCAGATGAACATTTTTTATAATTTATATAACAATTTTATAATTTTTCTAATTCTATAAAAAAGTTTTTTGGTACTTCAATAGATATGTGACACTGAATAAGTAGAATACCAACCATTTCTCAAATGAAGGATTCTATAAAGATTTAATCATTTAAGTTCATCTCTTCTATAGCATATTCCCACAATAATATTGCTTCTATTTCTCCTTTCATCGACCTTTGCCCAAATGTTACCATACTTCTTTCCTCAGATTCCTGGGTCCTCAGACTATTATATCTTCCTAATATGCATTACTGCACCACCATTTTTATCTACTCTGTTCCTTTAAAAATTGGGTGTTCCTATCCAGAGCCCTACTAAAGGCATGAATCCCATCCCATTAAAATATGTCTGTGATTCATAGGAGAATGTATTTTTTCCCTTGCATTAGGATTTATAGATCATACCACTCATTAATAACATATTTGCATGAATATATATGTCATGAGATTTTCTTCTTAATCTCCTAATCTCTAATTTATTACTATTCCAGCCCTTCCTATACTGTACCTACTATTGTCTATGATACAAGGCTTGTCAGATCCATTTGGGGAGTTTTCTCCCTCATCTTCTCTTTTCAATTAGAAATCCATTTGCTCAGATTCACAAGACTCCAGGAAAAAAATACTTTGAGCAACCCTTGTTAAATGCACACCACTCCTATTTTAAGGCATGTTCTTTGACTCCATATTCTTAGCCAGTTATTAACTTCTTCAATCTGTCTTTTTTTTCCTAAATCTCCCAACAGTGATGATAAAAATCCCAACTGTGCTCCTAAGATCTTCAGGATGTTTTGTTTTCTATTCTTCTGCTTCTGCTTTTGTTTCTGCTTAGAACTTCATAATACTAATTCATGTTTTTCCTGAGGTCTTTCTGGTAATGTCATTTATCCCCATAGAAATCATCAGAATTGGGCAGTGCTAATCAGGTTTAACAAGTCTCAGGAGACTCTGTCATGTTTTAGATATATGTCCCTCAGGAAGGCAGTAGATCTCTTTGTGATTTATGTCAAACTGACAAATTGCTGCCATGGTACCACTCAGTAGGGAGCCACCAATCAGCACCACTTGTATCTTTTTCCTCTTACCATTAATAGATGAAAATTTAACTGATAGCACCAATGAACCCACATCATAATTTCCAAACTATCAAGAAATTGCTTCTCCCAGAGACTTTTTAGCTTACTCTCACTAACACTCTTCGCATTGGTTTCCAAACTATAAGTAGCACTACTCTCTTTTTTGTAAAAGAAAAATTATCTTGTCCCCACACTTATCATAAAACAATGTTACTTTTAACATTCTCATCTTTTATTAAGATATGATCAATAATTTATTGTAATTTTTAATATAAAATATTTACAATAATCACATCATTGGATTTTTCTTCACAGAATAATAGAGACTAAAGAAACTTGTGAACATAGAGCTGGGGGAAGGGACATGAGCGTTGGCTCCATTTCCATCAGATGGGGATGTCTAGTTGGAAGAGTTGGAATCTAGAGTGTTCTACTGTCATAAGCAATCACTTGATCCCTCGAGATACAGAACTATCTGGGTATAGGGGCTAGGGACTGAAAAGAAAGTCAACAACAGTTCTGTCATTTCTTGGCAATAGTATACTCTCCTTCTACCACTTCCCACCAGTTGGAGCTAGTTCACAATATTGGTTTTCCTTTTACTGACATTGTTTTGAACTTTTTTCATTGAAGAAAGTAGAATTATTTATGCATAGTTGTACTCAAAAACAGAATACTTTGTTCTTTTCTTTGTGTCCCCCAATAAGACCTTATGATCCCTCCAATGGGGGGACAGACACCATAGTTTAGAAGGGATTTATATTTTTTTAATTGCTGCAGACATTCCTTAGTCTCATTCTTTCTCTCCTTTTCTATGCTTGATTCATTGTGTATTGCATTGTACAGAATAGGAGTTCTAGAGTCAAAGGACCTGGGCTCAAATTCTATCTCTGAGATATACTACCTATATGACTTCTGGCATGTCACTTTCAGGGACTTCAGTTTTATCACTGGTCAAATAAAAGAAATGAGTTAACTGGCTTAAGAGATCCCTCCTAGTTTCAGATCTATGATTCTATATTCCTATAGTCTGTTGAATAAATATGACATATCCATTTTTTCAGGCAAAACTCATTTTTCCCAATAAACTGAAGAGTACACATGCATCACTTCAACCCTACTAACTTCTCCTTTAGGAGAAATGACAACTTTTACTGTGGATATGCATAGGTGTTACTTAGTACTAGAACTTGTACAAAGTACCCACTTCATAATCACTGCAAATTTCTCTTTGCTCTCTCAGCTCACTTGAATTAAAATTCACAGTCCTCTTCTTTCTTTCTTCTTTCCTTCCTTCCTTCCTTCCTTTCTTGGTTATTTCTCTGCACTTATCCTTTGGATTAATTACTGTGGTAAACTATGCATAGGTAATACTTTAAATGAAAAAGAAAGAACAATATAAAAAACTTATATGTTTTCTTCATGTATCATCTTGCTACTGATCTCCAAATATCTACCTATACTTCCCTGGATTCCAGTCTCTCTGTCCCCAATGAAGAAAAGGGGAGGTAGGATCAGGTATTAATTTACTTAGCAGACAAAAACAGATTAAAACAGATTAGCAGTTATATTTAGTCCACACAAAACAACAAGACAAAAGAATGCCAGAATACAACCATTATTTAATGAATGCCATTTCATCTTGTTACTCATCTCCATTTAATTCCTTCTATATTCCTCTGTTTAAATGCCAAACTGTCTACCTCCACGGAATAGGGGAGGTTTCATTTGTTTATATAACAAAAGTGGGTAATATTTAATCCTGCGAGTCACAAAGAGACAAGAACATAAGAAAAAAAACAAAAGAAATTATCCTTGTACCTGCATTATAACTCATGAAAAGATCCAATAGTCATCAATTATACTGAGTATAAGTTTTTAAATGTAATTCTTTGATGAGTATTTGTACTTTCTACCTTCTTTCTAAAGGGGGAATAGAGAATTCTGGAATAGAGAATTTTAAGCACAAAGGGAAAGGATAGACCAAAGGAAAGGGAAGTATAATTGGAGTTTGGAGGAAAGAGAACAAATTTGCACAATGCAAAGGTTGGCCTTACTCACAGTGAAGAAAAAAAAAAAAGAGCTACTAAGTCAGTGATTCCCAAAGTGGATGCCACCGCCCCCTGGTGGGTGCTGCAGAGATCCAGGGGAGGCAGTGATGGCCACAGGTGCATTTGGGGGGCAGTGAATAACTGTAAGGGGGCGGTGATAGTATGTGACAAGGGGCACTAAATAATACTTTTTCTGGAAAGGGGGTGGTAGGCCAAAAAAGTTTGGGAACCATTGCTCTAAGTGCATTAGGAACAATTTTTCTCCTTTGAATTTATATTTTTAAATATAAATGTTTTTCCCATCATTGTATAATTATGACTCTTAGAACACCACATTCTCCAAAGAATCAAAGTTGTGTCAAACCCAAAGCTCAGTCCAAAGATGAAGATACATACACATGAAGGGCACAAGTAGGAGGTAACATCTCCAGAGATGATGTACATGCAATAAGTAATAACTAATGCATTGTTGGTGGAGTTGTGAACTGATCCAACCAACCAGCCAATTTGGAACGATGCCCAAAGGGCTATAAAAATGTGTATATCCTTTGATCCTGTAATGCCATTACTGGGCCTGAATACTAAAGAGATCATAAAAAAGGGAAAAGAATCTACTTGTCCATTAATTGGGGAATGGCTGAACAAACTGTGGTATAAGTTGGTGATAGAACATTACTATTATGCTATAACAAATGATTGGCAGGATGATTTCAGAAAAAGCTGGAAAGATCTACATGAACTGCTGCAGAACTGGGAGAACATCATTCATAGGAACAGCAATATTGTGGAATGATCAGCTTTGCTACTCTCAGCAGTAAAATGATATGGGACAATTCTGAGGGACTTATGACAAAGAATGCTATCCACCTCCAGAGAAAGAACTATTAGAGTTGGATGCAGATTGAAGCATACTATTTTTCACATTAATTTATATATGGTTTTATTTGGGGGTTTCAGTTTCATATGAGTGTTCTTTTACAACAATGGCCAATATGGAATTATATTTTGCATTTGTAACCCAAATCAAATAGCTTGCCATTTCCAAAAGGGACACGGGAAAGGAGACAATTTGGATCTTATAATTTAAAAATATATAGGTTGAAAATTACTACATGTGATCAGGAAAATAAAATATCTTTGAATAAAGAAAAAAAGAACTGAGTGATGAGTCATTTTCCAAGAAATTTGATTTGATCAGAAAAGGATGCGAATCACTCTCACAGTGAAAGCAAAAAATAACAATTTAACAAACTGATTACCACACTAGTACCCGTGGAATATAAAAAGACCAAGAGGGTAGCCTTCTGTATATATATATATCCAAACAAGGTACACAGAGGATGGCAAGCAATGAATATGCTGCCATTTTTATCCATAACGCTAATACCCCCAAATCCTCTAAAACATGGAAAACATTTCTCTGCTTTTTCAACAAGTGCTAACAGAGGACAGTGGATGGTTTTCCCACCATGCCCAAAGGCGATAGATAGCATATATCCTTATGACATGCTATAGTAAAAAGAACCCTGATTCTGCAATCAGAGGAGTTGATTTTAGATCCTGCCTCTGATGCTTACTCATTGTGTGGTCTTAGGAAAGCTGATGAACTATGAACTTCTTTGGGCCGTAATTTTCTGATTTGTAAAAAACTGGTAGGGGTGACTGAATGATCATTCAAGTCCATCCCAGAGCTATAGCTATGGTTTTTTTTTTGACTCACAGGGCATGAGATATAATTGGAATATTTTGGCAAGTTATGAAACTCCTAGGTGAATATCTGCTGATATTCATGGAAAATAAATTGTCTGGAAGTTGGATAAAAAGAAAACAGACAGAAAAATCACCCTATCTCAACTTAGTGTCCATTGTCTACTCCTATTCCTACTCCCACTAATAAAGATATGAAGTGCCTTGCTCATATTGCTAATTAGTAGCAGATACTGAACTAGAACCCAGCTCCCCAAAATTCACAGTCAAATAATCTTTAAACTGTCCCTTAAAATGTCAGTGTAAAACATAAATTTCCTCAGTGCCTTTTTGAAGTAGGGTAGGGTTCTTTGTTTCATCTTACAGGAATAGGAATACTCAAGATAAAGGATTCTTTTTTGAAATATGCATATTGCAGATGCTGTTCCAAAAATAGCCAATCACCACATGTGCTGTTCTTTTGAGTGAGCAGTATTAGTGCAAGCCTGGCTTACATTCCATATGATATAATCCAATTATCTAAGTTCCAGGAGCCAAAAAAGAAAACTTATACAGATAACTGGCTCAGTCTTACAGCTATAAGTAGGCTAGGAAATGTCAATCATTCCATTCCCTTGGAAGGAAATGAAGATGCAATTTCAAATGGCCTGCTTTGAGGATGCTGTGATCCACACGAAGGCTGGTAATCTTCAAGCTTATTTCTATGCCAAATAAGAGCAGAGTTTTCCTATAAATATGTTGCATAATCATATGTATAATTTATTCATATCTCTGCTGTGGTTACAGAATCATCTAAATAGCAAAGGTTGTAGAACACAATGTCAATGGGATTTGGAGTCTAGAAGCAAACTCACAAGAACAAATATATGACCGAGGACTGAACCGATCTAGGACAATGATTGCCTAGAGAAATCTGTAAATGTCTGCCCACCGCAGGAAGCAAGGGGAAAAGATTGGGTGCTGGAGACATTAGCTAAGGAAATGGAAATTTTTCAAAGGTAAGGTTTTGTCCCTTCCTTTTGGGTATTATGGCCAAATTTTTTCCCACACAAATTACTAGGATTACTAGTTTACTGGTTTTTTTCAATATCTTAACTTGAAAGTGATTATCTGGGGACTTAGGTGGTCCTACACAGGGCCAATATGAAAGCAGCAAAGCATTCACCTGGATCTTCATTAGTCCACTGGGGGACTCTGGAACGCCTTTCCTTCATTGTCAGACTGTGAAATAAGAACTTCCTGTCTTTAAGGCTCAGGTCATCTGCCACGTCTTCAGTCAATCCTTAAACATATCCTTGTGCATGTAGCCTATTCCTCCCACTCCAAAAAATAAACCCCAAACTGGATTATTTGCCTGTGGCTCTCACACAGGATTCCACTTACTGAACCAGACTGACCACTATTTAGCATCAGCTGTGAGCTGAGTTCTAGGAAGGTTTAAAGAAACTCAGGAAGCTAATAGAAAAGGGAGGGGAGAAGTTATGGAAGGTAAGAATGTAAAAATCCAGACTGAAACTTCAAATCCTGCCTCTAACAGTCCCTTTTTTGACCTTAGGTCTTATTCTCACTCAATGGACCTAAATTTACTCCTGGGCCTCTTTAAATGGCCTCAGAAATCACTTCTGGCATGGGGTCTGAATCTGGCCCATTCTTAGCATTCCAGGTTTCTCCTCCATGTCTGAGATCCAATGACATCAGCCTCCTGACTGTTTCTTACATAAAACACTGCATCTCCTGACATCAAGCCTTTTTAGTAACTATTTCCGATGTGTGAAAAGTTCTCACTCCTCATCTCCACCTCCTGGCATCTGTGACTTCCTTCAAAGCTCAACAAAGCTCAACATTCTGCAAGAAGCAATTCTTCTTAATCTTAGTATCTTTCCTCTAAGACTATGCCCAATTTACACTACATAGAGATAGATTAGGGATGGTCCTATATCTATAGATATCAATATGTGTATATTTTATATATTTATACATATATATGATATTCTTTGTCATAATTATTTACATTTCCCCATTCGATTGTGAGCTCTTTGAGACCAAAGAATATTGTTTGTACAAAAGAAATTTATTTTTAATTCAGTAGAAACAAACAAGTCCTGACAATCTAATCAAAAGAAACATCAGAGTCACCTAAACAAACCTCCTTTTTTTTCAAATTTCAGAAGTAGACCCTTCCCCTCACCCCTGAAACAGTCATTCACAGCATTCACACCTGTGATTATTAGGCTTCCTGCATTGCCATTCACCACATGCTGAAATAATGAGCCAATTAAACTGGATCCCAGATCATTCCCATTTTGCTTTAACTAAAAACACAATCACTGTTTAACATTTCAAGGAAAACCATCCTCTTTTCATTTCTGAGTGGTCTTTGAAAGAGGCTCTTGCCTTCCTGTATAGTATTTCCTTTCTAAAAGAGACAGACAGACAGACAGACAGATAGATGGAGATAGAAAGA
>NC_058134.1:148697569-148730026 GCF_016433145.1 Gracilinanus agilis
TCTCTCTCTCTCTCTCTCTCTCTCTCTCTCTCTCTCTCTCTCTCCCCAGGCTCAGCTGGCTGACTCTCTCTGATCCTGGGCTCTCTCTACCCGGGAGACCCTTTTTCCCTATCTAACCTTCCCCTTTCTGATTAAAATAAAACCTAGTTTTCTAAACCCTAAAGTTGCTCTCTGATCTTTTATTTGAGCCCTGAAGGGCTCTGGTCAATTTTCCCGGGGCTGGGGACCATCTACCTTCCTTCCCCTTCCTCTACCTTCCTCTCTTCTTTCTCCTTCCTCTCTTTCCTCCTACCTTCCTCCCTTTCACCTCTCACAATAAACATGGGAGTCCATCCCCTAAGACAAATTCTGAATAGTCTTGGACTCAAGCAGTCTTCTTTTACAGTCTTGTTTGTTTTTTTCTGGTTACTCTAGCACTCTCTTACACATGATTTCATTTTAACACTAATAGGTATATGAGTATCACTATGGAGGATATAGTTGGGAGAGCTGGTGCCAAATCCCTTCTGCTCCAATCTTCTTGTTAGATAGTGAGAGAGACAAATACTTATGAGAACTTTTCCATCTCCCCCTTGGGCAATGTTTTGAATGTATGACTTTTTCCTTAGTTTCTATCCTCTCTTCTTTATCCCCTTTCTCTTTGGGTATTTAATAAGCCATACTCTACTATGATAATAACTTATACCATTTAGACCAGGATAAATATGAATCCTCCATGTTCACATGGTCCCTGCTTCTGCTGTTTTATGAAATTCCTATCAAAATAAAATTTGGTAGTATAAACACAATGTTAGTATATAAAGTATATAACACATACTTAGAGCACCCTGTACAAAAAAAAATTTTAACATTCAGGCAGAGATTTAGTTCTCTATGCTATTTTAAATTTATATACATCTCTAGGTAACTTCTGATCTCTTTATCAATCAACCAATTAAAGTGGATAAATGATTTAGACATAGAGTGATATCATAAGTAAATAAGAAGGGCATAGAAAAAGATTCCTGCCACATACAAAGATGAGGGGAAAATTTTTGACTAAACAAGAGAAAGAGAAGATCATAGGAAGTAAAATGGATATTTTTGCATAAACAAAACCAATGAAGTCAAAAATTAGAGCTAAAGGAGAAAATGGGGGTGGAAGTGTGAAGTTTACAGCAAAATCACTGATAAAGCTTCATTTCTCAATTATATAGGGAACTGAGTTAAATTTATAAAAATTTATAAATTTATAAAAATAAAAGACATTCCTCAATTGATAAAAGGTCAAGGTATACAAATAGGTATAATAATAAACAGAGCCAGTAATAAATGTTATGACAGAGGGGAGAGAGAGAGTCTATATGGTGAGACTCTTTTCTGGCTCTCCCCTTCTGCCAAATATACAATGAGAGATTTTAAGGGAATATCACCCCGAAACTGGGTGACCTGGATGGTCGTGCCACCCCACAGGAGTTGGGGGCAAGGCTTCCCTATAAGATGAGGCACGGGAGACCCCAATCTGATTCTGAATGAGGGTGGTGTTCATGCAAGCCTTCCTCCCCAGGTCAGCCAACTTCACATCTGGTGGTCTGGCTCCAAGATGGAGGCAGCCAGACCAAGCTATGATTCCCCTCCCCCTCCTTGTCTCTCAGGCACTCTGGAATGCTATCTGACTAATGAATATCTTTTATTAATATCAATATAAGGATTGGGGAAAGGGGTGAAGGGCAGAGGGATTTTGGGGTGCCCTCTTCTCAGTTTCTATGGGGTCTGTCACTCAAGTGGGAAACTTTGAGGTTCCCACTCCTAAGGGTCTCCCGCCCCTTCTCCTTCTGTATCTGTTTTTATCCTTTTCTATAATTGCAAGTTAGATGGGAAAGGTTCTCTCAGCAAGGTTGGGTAATGGTAGAAGGAGCCTAAGAGATTGATGCCAAAATGGAGTCCTAAACTTAGCTGACTCGATGATTGAAGTCTAGCTGAGTGAGAAGCGATGGGATGCCTTTGACCAGGGAATCGAGGTTTCAATGTCCAAAGAAAGATCCTCAGCAAGCCCTCAGGACTGAATTCAAGCTGGGATGTTCTCCTCCTCCTTCTCTCAGTCCTCTGCTGGAGGTACCTCCCCTTTCCTTCCTCCTCCCAAGAATTACCCAGAATTCCCTCTGGTCTTAACTGTCACCAACTGTGACCAAACATCAGTCATTCCTTCTCTGACTCCTTCTGTCCCATCTGTCTTTGCAAAAATTCCATCCTTACATAGGCAATTTTGGAAGAAGAAGAACTCAAACCTATCAATAATTACATGAAAAGAAACTATCAAGAGACTTCCAGGTTAAGATGGCGGCAGAGTAAAAAGCAGCTGCTTAATCTCTCCTAAAGCACACATATAGGACTCCTTAAGATGACATAAAAACAAATCCAGACGAACGAAGGGACCCAACAAAAGGGTGCAGCATTGAAGGTACGTGGGATCAGGGCATTTCCATGCTATAAGGGGGTGAAATAGATCTCACTAAAACGTGAGCTGAGCAACCCGCTCTCCCCCCACACCACCTACAAGGTCAAAGCCAGCTCACAAGAGCTAGAGCAAGTTTGGGGAACCCATTAAGTCCTTGGCAGCTACCTGGGACCACCAGGACCTGCTCCTGAGAGCAGCAAGACTTAAGAACCCAAGAGGCTAAAGAACGCACAGACTCTGAACACAGACCTTGAATGCAGGCTCAGACACGGATCCTGAGCACAGGCACAAACCTTGGGTGGGGACCCAGTGCAGTGTGGTGCATGACTGTGGAAGCAGCACTGTTAAAGGAGCTTTGAGCAGAGGAACAAGCAAGGAGACCACCAGGAGGCTTGAACCTGAGAACAACTAGACCTGAGACCTCAGGAGCCTAAAGAGTGCAGACAGACCCTGGGTGTGAGGATAAACCTGAGAGGGCACACAGCTCACAATGGCAAGCCATCCACAAGAACCCCAAAAGAGAAAGATCAACAAGAAGAAATCTTTAACACTCGACAACTTTTACACAGAGAAAATCCAGACAACAGAGGAAACAGCAGAGGAGAACAAGCAAATAATCATATCCAAGCCTTCCCAAAATAATGAAGACTGGTCACAAGCTCTTGAAGAGTTCAAATCTGAGATGACGAGAAAGATGGAAGAGTTTTGGTGAGAGAAGTGGGAAATAGCCCAAAAGGAAATTAACAGGTTAGAAGACAGAAACTCCCAATTAGAGAAAGATGCCCCAAAATCAAACGAAATGGTAAACAAATTGGAAACCAAAATCAGGCAAGAAAATAACAGTTTAAAAGGCAGAATTTCACAATTGGAAAGTGAGGCAAATAAATTGAAGACCAGAAATGACCAGATTAAAAAGGAAAACCAGTCTCTAAAGACAAGAATTGGACAAGTAGAAGCCAATGATCTCTCAAGACAGCAAGAACAAATGAAACAAAGTCAAAAGACTGATAAAATAGAAGGAAACATGAAATATCTCAATGAGAAATTGACAGATCAAGAAAACAGGTCTAGAACAGAAAATTTTAGAATCATTGGTCTTCCTGAAAAAGCAGAAATTAATAGGAATTTGGACTCCATACGAAAAGAAATTATTCAGCAAAACTGCCCTGAAGTTCTACAACAAGAGGGCAATATAGACATTGAAAGGATCCATAGATCACCCTCTACACTAGACCCAGAAAAGAAAACCCCCAGGAATATAATAGCCAAATTCAAGAGCTTCCAAGTAAAAGAAAAAAAAAGTTTTACAAGAAGCCAGAAAGAGACAATTCAGATACCAAAGAAGCTTATGTAAACTGATGCACAATGAAAGGAAAAGAAAAAACATTGTAAACAATAACAGCAATATTGTAATGATGACTGAAAGACTTGGCTACTCATCCAGATCACAATCCAAGACAATTCCAAAGAATCCATGATGAAAGAGGCTGTCCACCTTCAGAGTGAGAATTAATGAACTCTGAATATATATTGAAGCACACTTTTCACTTTATTTTTCTTGTTTTATATGTGTGTTTTCTTTTGTAACATGGCTACTATGGAAATGTTTTACGTAACTGCACATATATAGTTGATATAATATTGCTTGCCTTTTAAAGGAATTAAGAGGGTCAGGAGGGAGAAAATGAATTTGGAACTAAATTTTTTAAAAAATGAATTTAAAAATATTTAGTTTTATAATTATGAAACGTTTAACAAAATAGAGAAAATATTTTAACAGCAATCAATCAATATAGACTTCTTACATGTGTACTTTGTGCTAAGCACTGTACTAACTGCTTAGAATACAAAAATAGGCAAAAGATAATTCCTGATCTCAAGGAGCTTACAATCTAATGGGGGTGGGGAGGCAACATGAAAATGTATAAATATAGATATAGATAGATATAAAGCATGCTATATACAGGATAAATAAGAAATAATTAACAGAAGAGGCATTTTACTTAAGAAGAGTTGAGGAATACTTCCTAAAGAAGGTAGGATTATAGTTGGGACTGAAAGGAAGACAAGAAGGGCACTGGTCAAAGAGGAAGAGAGAGAATATTCCAGGCATGAGAAATAGTCAGAGAGATAACATCTCTATGCTTAAAACAAAAATCAAGAAATTTTTAGGTAAAAAGAGGAAAGAGTATTTATCATCTGTTACTGATCAAACATGGACCGCTCTCACTTTTGAAGAGCAGATCTTTTCTGAATCTTTTTTATTGTTTTATTCTTTGGAGAACTTCTTGTAAGTAGTACAAAATAGCTGTAGGGAGCTGATGGTCTTCTTCATTCATTATTCCCTTCCCTGACACAGCTAGACATTCTTGTCACTTTCTCCTTTCAAGCTTTCCCTTAAGTTTCCATTTCATTAGTTATCCCTGTGCCAAATTCTTTTTATGACACAAATATGGTATTGATACCTAAGCCAGGAAGACCAACAACAGAGAAAGAAAATTATAGACTAATCTCCTTAATGAACATAGAAGCAGAAATCATCAATAACATACTATAAGAGACTATAGTAATATGTCACAAGAATTATTCACTATGACCAGGTGGGATTTATACCAGGAATGCAAGGATGGTTTAATATTAGGAAAACCATCAGTATACTTGACAATATCAATGATCAAACTAACAGAAATCACATGATAATCTCAATAGATGCAGAAAAAACATTTGATCAAATACAACACCCATTTCTCTTGAAAATACTAGAAAGCCAGAGCCAGAAGAACATTGTACACAGAGACTGACATACTATGGTAAAATCAAATGTAATGGGCTCCTGTACCAGCAGCACTGCAATGACACAAGACAGCTCTGAGCAATTTATGGTAAAGATGCTACCCACATTCAGAGGAAGGACTGCAGGAGAGGAAACATATAAGATAAACAATTGCTTGAATGCATGGGCTGAGGCAGACATGAATGGGAAATAGACCCTGAACAAGGACACATGTTACAACCAGTGGAAATGTGCGTTGGCCATGGGTGGGGGGAGAGCGGGGGGTGAAGGGGAAAGTAGGGGCATAAAGTATGTAAACAGATTAAAAACGAATATTAATAAATGTCTAATAAAAAAAGAAAAAAAGAAAATACTAGAAAGCATAGGAATAAAGGAGTCTTTCCTCAAAATAATAAGTAGTATCTATTTAAAACCATCAACGATTATCATCTGCAATGGGAATAAGTTAGAAGCCTTCCCAATAAAATCAGGACTAAAGCAAGGCTCCCCATTATCACTTCTATTATTTAATATTATACTAGAAAATTAGAGAAGAAAAAGGAATTTAAGGAATTAAAATAGGCAATGAGGAAACTAAACTATCACTCTTTGTGGATGATATGATGATATTCTTAAAGAATTCTAGAAAGTCAATTAAAAACCTAGTTGAGATAATTATTAACTTTGGAGAAGTTGCAGGGTACAAAATAAATCCACATAAATCATCAGCATTTCTATATATTTCCAACAAAAATCAGCAACAAAACTTAGAAAGAGAAACTCCACTTAAAATCACTCTAGACAATATGAAATATTTCAGGTTCTATTTGCCAAGACAAACACAGGAATTATATGAACACATTTATAAAAGACTATTTGTACAAATAAAATTAGATCTAAATAATTGGAAAAACATTAATTATTCAAGGGTAGGCAGAGCTACATTATAAAACAGTAATTGACAAAATTATCTGGTACTGGCTAAGAAATAGAAAAGTCAATCAGTGAAATGAAGTAGATATACAATAAACAGTTATAAAAAATTATCACAATCTTGTATTTGAAAAAGGTAAAGATCCAAATTTTTGGAGTAATAATTCAATATTTATGATAAAAATTGTTGAGTAAAGTGGAAGGTCGTTTGGCAGAAACTAGATATAAACCAATATCTTACACCATTTACCAATATAAGATCAAAGTGGATATGTGACCTAGCTATAAAAGGAGATATTTTTAGTAAATTATTAGAACAGGGAACATATTACTTATCAGATTTATGGATACTAGAAGAATTTATGAATAAAGAAGAGATAAAATGCATCATTATATGTAAAATGGATAATTTTGAATATATTAAATTGAAATGTTTTTGTACAAATAAAACTAATATAGCCAAGATTAGAAGAAAAGCCATAAGTTGGGAAAAATATTTTGTAGATAGTTTCTTGAATAGAAGTCCCATACCTGAACTAAGTAGAGAACTTTGTCAACTATATAAGGATATAATTCCTTTCCCAATTGATAAATAGTCAAAAGATATAAACAGACAGTTTTTGGATAAAGAAATCAAAGCTAAATATAACTTTATGAAAAAATGCTCTGTCATTATTGATTAGAGCCTGCAAATCAGAGCAATTCTGAGATATCATCTCACATCTGTCAGATTGGTTAAAATGATAAAAAAGTTAAATGACAAATGTTGGATGGGATATGGAAAAAATGAAAACACTAACACTTTGTTGGTGAAACTGTAAACTAATAAAACCATTTTGAAGAACAATCTGGAATTATACTCAAAGAGTTATAAAACGGTGTATTCTTTCCGGTCCAAAAACACCATCATTGGATTTATCTCCTAAGGTAGTCAAGGAAAATGGAAAAGAAGGTATATATGTTCTAAAATATTTAAAACAGCTCTTTTTGTGTTGGCAAAGAACTGGAAACTGAAGAGATGCCCATTGATTCAGGAATGACTGGATAAGTTGTGGTATATGATTGTAATGGAATACTATTGTGCATAAGAAACGACAAAAAAGATGATCACAAAAAATCCTAGAAAGACTTATGTGAAGTGATACAAAATGAAGTGAGTAGTACAAGGAGAATTTGAACACAGTAACAACAATAATTTATTTATTTGTTTGTTTGTTTGTTTGTTTTTAAAACCCTCAACTTCTGTGTATTGGTTCCTAGGCAGAAGAGTGGTAAGGGTAGGCAATGGGGGTCAAGTGACCTGCCCAGGGTCACACAGCCAGGAAGTGTCTGAGGCCAGATTTGAACCTAGGACCTCCCATCTCTAGGCCTGACTCTCAATCCACTGAGCTACCCAGCTGCCCCCAACAACAATTTATGATGATCAACTGTGACTGACTTAACCATTATCAACAAGCCAAGGATCCAGGACAACTACAAGGGACTCATGATGAAAAAGGATATCCAGTTCCATAAAGGAGCAGGGTCCAAATATAGATTGAAACATAACATTTTTCAATTTATTTCCTCCGTGAATTTTTCTCTAGTGTAACCAATATGAGTCCTGTTTCAGAACATGACAAATAGGAGAATATGTATTAAATGGTTATATATGTGCAACCTATGTCACATTACCTGCTTTCTTGGGAAGGAATACGGATTGAAAAGGAGAGAGAGAGAGAGAATATGAATTGCACAATATCAAAAAACAAATATTAAAAATTGTATCAATACATAATCTGGAAAATATTTTTGAAAAAACATCTTATAGAAAGCAAGATTTTAACTCATTAAAAATACTGAAGCTATTTGAAAAGAGGACTCCTCATTTTGAAGACATAAAAAAGAAACTGGCTAAAGGATTTTTATTTAATCTCTACTACATATAAGAGAATGTGTTTGTTTTCTTGCTTTTTTTCAAAATATGACTAATATGGAAGTGCTTTACAAAATTTTGCATCTATAAGTTATATGATAGTGTTTGTTTTCTCAGTGTCTGCAAAAGGGAGTTGGGAGGAAGGGAGAGAATTTGGTCCAAAATTTAAAAAGAAAAGAATGTTAAAATAAACAATAAATTAAATATTTTTAAAGCACTTGTATGATTGTGAGTTATAATGAAACACAATTCTAATGAGACTAAGACCAGAGGTTTAATTTCTGCATAACCAGGTCCCTCGCAAAAGACTATATCAGTTAAATCCTACCAGTCTTCTTAAAAACACCTGTCACAAAACAAGAACTAGCAGATTGCTTAATATAAACTCTGACTGATGAGGAGTGAGGTGATAGGAAGGGAAGGGAGAGTAAAATTCTTCCAGTTATATAGCCTATTGGTCAGCTCTATTATATATTTTGAAAGATCAATGATACATCAATAAGAGGAAAGGAGCAGATCACTTCTTTCTTCTCTTTGAGTCATAGTTGCTTCCAGGCTATTGAAATATACACTTTCAAATACTTTACTAATGCTTAACCATGAAAAACTTGGTGTGGTATCATAGACGTAGTCTTGGATTTGAAGACAGAGGACTCTGGCTCCAATGCTGAATCTACTACTTCCTACGTAGGTGACCATGGATGGGTCAGTTCAATAGGTCAACAAAAAATACTATGTTCAAGTCACTGTACTAAATGCAATAGCTATATAGAAGAACAAAGAATAAAACACTTGAAATGAATTTACATATAATTCACTTCTCCGGGTCTCTAGTTTCTCCTTCCAGTAAAGTGAGAAGATTGGACCGATTGATTGATCTCTGTGCTCTCTCCTCTCCCCAAATCCACGATGCCATGATTCTGAGTTTCTAATGTGGGGATACATTTTTTCTACCACCTGCCTATACAGAGTTATTTACTATTTCAGTAAACTGCTTCTCCCTTCTTAGTGAAAAGGAAAGCATCTGTCTCAGTGACCAAATCTTCTGGTTGTCCTTCAGGTCACAGAAGCCATCATGAAAACTGGCATTAATTGGCATCATCGATGACAGTGAAGAAAGAAGGGGCAAGAACTCTGAAAGAAGGGACAGCCATCCTCGCGTGTTTGTTTGGAAGGAGCATCTGACATCTCGGCTCGGCAACGTGAGGGAACCTCATGCTGAGAAAGCTCTTGTCGTAACTGCTCGGTGACTAGATGAGGGATGACAGGGCTTTTGATCCGACACTTTTTACAAACATCGAATTCGGTTTGCTTCCTTTATTTCCCTGCGCATCACGATTTTCCCCAACCCGAACTGATGGGTAGGAGTTCAAAGACAATGAAAGTGTTGCTGTGATCAGTGATCCTCGAACGGTGGGCGGCAGCGAGAAGCCCGTTACGAGTTCACGCTGTGTCTCGGTGTTATGACAAGAGCTCTCTAGTACAATGCTAATGAGAGTGAGGCTGGTGCTTGAAAAACTGAAAGCATTTTCAGGTCAATCAAAGGGAACTCCATCCACCTGAATGACAGTCAGGATCTCCAGTCCTATCCCAGGCTTCACACTAATGGCAATGCAATGAAGATAGAAACAGTTCCTGCCTCCGACATTCCTGCCTTCTTGACTGCCCACTTCCCTCCCATCTGCATCCCACAATAGCCTACCCCCAACCTCCAGCATTTGATGGAGATCTTGTAGAACTTTAAAAGGACTCCACATAATTATTTTGAAGCTCAAAAAGCATCACCTAGTTCACCCAGCAAGATGCAGTCCATCATGGCCTGCCTTTTACTTTTTCTGAGGACAAAATTGGCTTCTATAAGGGTACAATTCAGGAAGTTCCTGGAGAAAGGTTATACATGGATATATTAGCTCCAGTGAAAAATGGGAATAACAAGAGGTTAAACCCTATTTCATAAATAAAGTTGGGCATTGTAAAGAGGAGGAGGACAGGAATAGTGAGCAATCTCAAAGACCCTGTACTGAACAGGGACTGATAAATAGAGATGCATAAGAGAGGACACATAACAAATGCATTAATAGAGGGTAGTCCCTTGAAGCAGAAACGCAGGAGATGTTTCTGAAACAACTCATTTTTCTGCCTTAGCTTGGAACCATGAACTAGAACAAACTTCAGAAGTCTATTCTCTCATCCCTTCAGACCACCTTTGGCAGGATTTTGTTTATTAATACTATCAGCTTCTACTAATAGCAACTTACATTTATAGAAATCTTTGAAATTTACATACTATACAATAATCCTGTGAAGTAGATAGTATAAGTAGTAGTATTCCAATCTAACAAACAGTGAAACTGAGGTTCATAAAAAAGTAAATGATTTGCCCAAGGTAATATAGCTAGTATCAGAGCCAGAATTTCAACCCATTATCTCTTGTCTCCAGGTTGAATGGTTTTTTCATTACAATACACTGTATATCTTGTACCAAATATTACAGCTCCTCTATATCAGAGTTTGAAATTCTAGGCTGGTAGAAGGAAGAATATATCCTAACTCAGCAACATCATCCCAGGAGGGGGATGAAAGAAATAAATATAAGCATCATTTCTCGAAAAGCCATAATTATGTTCATGGAAAAGAATTTCATTTGTTTATAAATAACCATTTTTAGGATTATACTAACTTTTGATTTGGGGAAAAGTTGATTTGGGGCTGAGGGATACCAATCCATTAAGTCATCTAATCAAATTTCCTCAAGGTTAGGTAAAAGAGACAGTGAGGATAGGGTGAAAGGTACATTATGGATTAAGGAGATAGTCTCATGTTAGGAAATACAGAAGCCAAAAGAGGAAGTATGAAGGAGAAAATGTCGGTAGAGAATAACCAAAACAAGTAGAAACAAGCGAAACTGCCATTGTTGAGCATTACAGATTGCTTACAGCAAAGAAGCAAATAGAGAAAGTATTCAGCAAACATGACACAAGACTGACCCAGAGGCATAATAGAGCAGTGATGAGGGACTCTTGAGGATTCAGATTGTTGCTGGTTCTTTCTCTTTGCCTTTAAATAAGAACTAAAATTTTCTTGGCTTGCTTTAATGACAATTTCATCATTCAAAAGGTATAGAAACTAAGAAAAAGAACTATATAGCCTGATTCCCATCAGCAAGGAGAAATTATATACTTGAATAGGAATGATAAGAAACTTGAGGGCCTAAGCATAGTTGTATCTGCATGTAATCCTTACTATTTGGAAGGATTAGGTGGGTGGATCAGTTGACTCAAAGTTTCTGCACTTCAGTAGGCTAAGTCAACTGGAAGTCCACACTAAGTCTGAAACCAATATGGTGACCTCCTGGAGAAAGAGGTTAAAGGAGAGAGCTGTGCTATTTGGGAAGAACAAATTAGACAAGGTCAGAAATAAAGGTCATAGCTTACAAGCTGAATAATTGTGGAACTGAGTCCTTGAGTAGACGCTCTATTGTCTTTCTAAGGGACATGATAGAAATACTTAATCTCAAAAAATAAAAATAATTGTGAACCTTGGTGCAAATGACTGTATCATCTTAGAAGTTGTGATATAGAGGACTCAGATGTAATCTGAAATAGAGTGTAGCTTTTAAGAAAACAAATATCAAAGGGTTCAGAGAAAGAGAGGATATGATTGGGAAGTACTCAGGAATCAAATTCTAAAGACAGAGAACAAAAATTCAAAAATGTTATCAAAAGAGAACAGTGTGGACACTGGCCCACAAACAAACTTAGGACAAACAATTTAGATTTACAGAAGATATGTACAATCGATCAGTGAAGAGGCGAAGAACTGTGGTAGGGACGAGAGGTATAAAGGCAAAAGTGAATTAGTCCTACCCTCAAGGGCAGAAGATGGAAGCAATAGCAGGAAACAGGACAAATCTAGTAAGTCAATAAGTATTAATTAAGTACCTACCACGTGCCAGGTGCCATATGGCATGGTCCTGTTGGAATAAGATCAAAATCAATTGAGACAAGAAAATGAGTTTATTTAGCTAAACTGAGGGAAGAGAAGAATAGTAGAAAATACTACTCTTTATGAACAGGACAACAGGTGGTGACAGAGAGAAGGCAAAGCAGTTCAATTCTTCTTGTCTTCTGTTTTCTCCACTGATGAGCATAATCTTTGGACTGGAAAAAAGCAGGGGTAAAAAAATACCTAACAGGTAGTTAAAATCCAAGATAGATAAAATAAGAGTAAGGCAGTATGTAGCTATCCTTGAATTCAAATCACTATGCCCAGATGAAGAACATCCTTGGATACTTTTGAAATACCCAAGATGGCTCAGTGCTGGGCTTAGAATCAGGAAAACCTGAAGTCAGATCCAACCTCAAACACTTACTAGCTATGTTATCCTGGACAAGTCACATAACTTCTGGCTGCCTCCGTTTCTCCATCCACAAAATGAAAATAGTGCCTATCTCTGAGAGTTGTTGTGAGTATCAAATGAGATAATACCTCTAAAATATGTAATACAGTTCCTAGCACATAAAGCACTTCTTAAATGCTTATTTCTTCCCTTCCTACTGAAATATCTGGCAGGAATTATTTACTGATCAATGAAGTTTGAAAGATTCTGGAAAGCAATAGAAGATAGCATAGGATTAGAAAAGGATAAAGTCATGATTTTCTAAAAAGGAATATAGCATAGCATTAGAGAAGGATAAAGTCATGATTTTCTAAAAAGGAAAAAAATATATACAAAATATATAAGCCAAGGAACTTGATTGAGATTTCTGACAAAGTTTAAAAACATGTTATTATAGAAATTGTTAGTGACCATCTAGAAAATGAAATGATTATCACATACACACATACACACACACACACACAATAGCTTGATTTTATCATGAAGTCTTGTTAAGCTAACCTCATTTCTCTTTTTTTGACATTTACAAAATTAGTAAATAAAAAAGAAAAAAACCCAGACTATTTAGATTTTAGCATAACGTTTCACAAAATATATCATGCTATTTTGTGAAAAATTTGGAAATACATGAGTTTACAAGTATATATGTATAAATATAAGTTCAAGTTCTATTGAATGGCTCCATTCAAAGTGTAGTCATTAAATTTTGTTGTCAGACTTCAAAAAAGATCATTAATGTAGTATCCCAAAGGTGTGTGATTCACCCTGTGCTGTTTGGAATTTTTATTGATAAATAAGTAATTCCCATTTGTATCAAATTTTAAGATGGCATAAAACTGAGAATAGATTACATTTTTAGATAACAGAACTCAGAAAGATCTTGTCCAGTTAAAATATTAGGACAAATCTAATAAGACAAAATATGATAGGAACAGACTCAGCCATGAATTTGGGTTCAAAAAGTTAATTTCACAAATTTAATATTAGTGATAATTGACTAAGAGCAGTCAATCTGAAAAAATATGTGGCTTTCAGTGGAATATAAATCCAATATGAGTCAGTGATATGATATATTAGACAAAAAAAAATGTTAATGTGATCTTAAAGGAGCCATACTGTTGACAACCTTCTTTTGAAACCCTTAGCACACCTGGATCACTCTAGATAGGATTAGTTGTTGTCCTAGACCAGTGATGGTGAACCTATGGCAAGGGTGCAATAGATGCCAAGAGGCTACCCCTCCCCCACACCTGGAATTCATTACTAGAAAGACAGAAGGACTGGGGAAGAGCTCCTCCCCTCCCCCTCTCTACCATGCTTAATGACATTTATTTGCATTCCCCACTCCTCTGCCCAGCAACCCAATGGTAGTGCACAGGGGGTAATATGGGCAAGGTGGGAAGCTCACAGGTGGCAGAGAGAGAAGACAGTTTTGGATTTTGAAGAATAAATTTACAATATCTATTAGGTCTAATATCAATGCATACCCAAAAGCTTTAGACTATGGAAACCTGCCATTGGCTATTTGAATATTATGGGACTTTGATTAATAATTATGTCTGATTCCAGGAGAAGGGATCACAAAAGAGCCATTGTACAATACAAAGAAGCACAAAGTCAAGGAGATCAACAATCCTTGTGGGATTAATGAGATCTGCCCCAAGAGAGAGGACTTGTTTAAGGTTCGAGGTAGCAGCTGTTTGACTTACATCAGATGCACATCTTCCCTGTGCCATATTCTGACAAGTACCTCAGTTTGGCCGCCATTTTGACTCCCCTATCCCTGAGAGTGAAGGGAAAATCAAACACATTTATTCTGAATGTAAACTTTTATGCCAAAGGGGATTTCCCCCTAATTGGCTTTTTGTCAATGTGCCTAGCAAACATTAGTTTTGCTCTCTGTCTTCTATTCCCTCTTATCTCCAACTATTGTAGTTTCCTTTTAGAAAGTGCAATATTGGGACAGCTGGGTAGATTGAGAATTAGGCCTAAAGACTGGAGGTCTTAGGTTGAAATCCAGCCTCAGACACTTCCCAGCTGTGTGACCCTGGGCAAGTCACTTGACCCCCATTGCCCAGCCTTACCACTCTTCCACTTATGAGCCAATACACAGAAGTTAAGGTTTTAAGGGTTTAAAAACACACACACACATACACATAAAAAGAAAGTGCAATATTGTAGGCACCTTTAGCTAGAAGATCTTTAGAGGTTTAAGCTAGTTATGTTAAATAATTCATTGGAGAGACCCCAAGGAATCACAAGGGGGATTGTGAAGCTAGGATTAACTCTCCCCTTGTCTATTTTTAGTTAATCAAATCAAGAACTTAAAGTCCCTCTACTTACCATCAAGTATAAGAGTTCACAAGCCATTTACTAGAGTAAGCTTGTACCTCCAAAGGCCACTGTTCTCCCCTCTCCCCCACCCCCACTCATTTTGGGCAGTGCTAGGCAAATTGAAAGACTGACATTGCTTTCTTTGAAGAAGGAGGAGTGACAGGAAGTGATAGGAAGTGATGTGGAAAAAGGAGCACAAAAGAAGAGACCAATATGGTCTAGCATTCATTCTCTTCCTGGTGTTCGGAGAGATTGGTTCCAGACTTTCCTTCCTGGCTTCTGGAGAGTTTGGTTCCAGAGATTCCTGGCATTTGAGTGAGTGGCTAAGATTCATGCCTTGGCTTTGGAGGAGGTTGCATTGGTGGAACTCTGGCTGAAGACACCATCAGGACTTCTGGCTGAAGATTACAGGGAAATCTATGTGAGACAAGGGATTTAGGGAAGCCTTTGGTGGGCTGAGCCTGGCTTCTCAGAAGAAAGACTAGTAGGATTATTAGAATCTATCTCTTTATCTACATTTTTCCACTTTCACTCTTTCCACCTCTTTGTAGATAAAGCTGCTAAA
Organism: Gracilinanus agilis; assembly: GCF_016433145.1. Taxonomy (NCBI): domain Eukaryota; kingdom Metazoa; phylum Chordata; class Mammalia; order Didelphimorphia; family Didelphidae; genus Gracilinanus; species Gracilinanus agilis. The sequence goes on from NC_058134.1 coordinate 148,712,926, forward strand.
AGTCATTTTGACTTAAGCTGTAATATTTTTAAATCAGCAACCACAATATTACCTTGGAAATATCATATTTAGCATAATACCTAAATTTAAACTCTTACACTACCATTTCTGAAAATAATCATATTTATTCCTTACACCTTTGAAAACATGATAGTAAATAAAACATAAACACACATGCACACACACACAGAGGAACTGAAGTTAAAAGATGATTCTAATTCTAGACTTGCCACTTCTGAACTGTGTGACCTTGGGCAAATCACTTCTGCTTCTTGGAGTGAAGGGGGATAGAAGGTCACTTTCTTCATTTACAAATGAAGAACTTGGATGAGAGCCTTGCTAAAGTCTCCTTCAGTTGAAACAGCATTTAATTCCATCCTAAAACAGAATTCTGAGTCAGAGTGCATAAGTCCTTTTCATGTTGATAAGTTTTTTTTGTTGGTAACCACTTTGATTCCTCCTATTTATCTTCTATCTCCCTTTTAAACAGGCATCTTAAATCTCTACCAACCAGACTGCTGGATCATTTCACATGACAGCTGCCTTTGGGTAGGGGACATGAGAATCAGACAAAAAAATAAATTGGAAAGAGGAAAAGAGGGAAGTTAATCTAAAAAGAAACCTGAAGTGAGGTGGGGAGAGAAAAACAGCCTACAGGTAAAAAACTAAATCTTTGCCCCATGGGGTGCAAGAGATTAAGACTCAACTCTAGTTTGATAGCACGTGAACCCCTTGGGTGGTCTAGCTTATCATGATATTTTTCCTTTGAACTTCTATAAACACTTATTTGCGACCATATGTTGTAAGGGAAGAATAAAAAATTGCCAGCACTTTGGTGTTCCCATTTATATTTCATTTTGCTCATTTTCCCAAGTCCTTGGCACTTAAATTCATATCTCCGTAAGGCCATAGTGTGTGGTATATAGAAACACAGCATATGTGCCCTTACAAAAGTTAACTCTCTGTTGACTTTGCTACCTTAGAAACAATGTTATTGAGAACCAAGAGCAGTGCATGATACTCAAAGCCACCTATATCTTTATAATTTAGGGTTATAAGTTTGCCTTCCTTGATATTAATGCAGCATAATTTGAATAAAAAGTGGAGAATTTTAGTTCACCTTTGGAGAAATGGAGATAAAAAGTGGATTTAGAAAATATATTTGATAGACAAACATGTCTGATGCACAACTCTCATCACCTTAAAAAAAATCACCAATGTCCCCCATATAAAGTACAAATTCCTTTTTCTGGATTTCAAAGTGATGCCCACACACACACTACACACACTTTATAGCATAACCATTATGTCCTTCATTCATTTCAAGAATCTATCCATCTGGATTAGTGTCCCATTTTACTGTGCTCTCTCTCAGCACAAAGTCTCTTCTCACTGCATTACCTAAATCTGGAATAGACTTCTCCAACTCTCCTAGCTCATAGTAAAAAGTATAAGAATTTATTTTTATATTCCCTGTTATTCCTATGTCAAGGTCCTGGATTAGAGAGGCTCAAATCAGTCCACTGATTTTTACATTTCCTTGTTCTTAGGAACTCCAAGGAATATTTCTCCCCATAAACCTGGTTAATAGATAAGGCTCTTCCTGCCAATTACATGACTGTCCCCCACTCCCATCATCTATGGGGAGAGATCGAGAATCTTACTAAGACAATCTCTTTATTAACTATTCACCAATCAGAAATGGGATGAACAAGGGAGAAACTAAATAATGAGCTCCCAAATTATATTTATAGACCAACACAAAAAAACTTCCTTGTCTTTGATTCTCATAGACCACCAATGCCAGTCTAATCAATAAACTGATATTCTTATCCCAAAATCAATTTCTCAAATATTTTTATTTGCAACAAAAGTTTTGCAAAAGTAGGTGTCTAAACCACATATCTTGTAGTTCCTACATAAGCTAATGAATCACATGAGTTAAAGGAATTCTGAGCTACAGTAGAGCTAAAGATATTTTAGTATGCCCACTAAACACTAACATAATGAGCCACCATCAGGAAAGGAACATCAGATTGCAAAAAAAAGAATGGAAAGGCCCTTTTCAGGAAAAAGAAAAGGAAAGGAAAGAAACAGAGCACAAACAAGTTTCCTTGTTGATGGGTTTGGAGATCTGATGGTGAATGACCACTGTATTTCCAACCTGAGGAAGGTAAGGAAACCCTGTCTCTAAAAATAAAAAAGATTTTTTTAAAGGAGGTGCCTAAGAAATTAATTGAATTAAATCTCTACCTATGACAACATACCCTTTCAAAGACCAGAAAGTGTTACAAACAAGCAGGTCAACTTTGAAGGTTATATTTCAAACCTATCATATTGGGTTTTTTAAAGCATTATCTAGATAATGAAAAATATGTGTACAAAAATATTCATAGCTGGTGGCAAAAAATTGGAAAGTGAGGGGGTGTCCCTCAATTGGGGAATGACTGAACAAATTGTGATATATGATGGTGATGGAATACTATGCCATAAGAAATGATGGTCTGGAGGATTTCTATATGAACTGTGAGAATCTCAATGAACTGATGCAAAGTGAAATGAGCAGAACCAAGAAAACACTGTACACAAAGTGAAACATTGTAGAACCATCCAATGTAACATACTTTACTACCAGTAGCAATGCAATAATCCAAGACACTCCTCAAGGATTTATGAGAAAGAATGCTATCGACATTGAAAGAACTATTGAAGTAGAAATGCATAGTAGAAAAACATGACTTATCACTTGTATAAATGGTTATGTGATTTGGGGGTTTGGCTTTAAAAGATTGCTATATAGCAAAAATGAATAATATGGAAATAGGTACAAATAATAACATTCGTACAACCAAGTAGAATTGTTTGTTGGCTCCAGGAGGGGAGAGGGAAGAGGGGAGGGAAAGAAAATGAATCATGTAAATATGAAAAAATATTTTTAAAATAAATACATTTTAAAAAGCATTATCTATATAGTAGAGTATCATACTTTCATGAATGGTCCTCTCCTGTTCTTCTGCATGTGTAGAAATGCTCATTAGTTAAGTTCATAATCTGGTTGGTTAAATTCAGAATTTTTAAATACTAATTTTTTTAAATTAAAGAAATAGATACTTCCTTTTCTTCAAGGTCCAGTTCAGATGCCACTTCCTCTGTGAAGGATTTCTGCACATCATCCCAACCATAAAACTGGGAGAGATCTCTCCTTTAATACTCATAGTATTCATTACCTCTTCTATGTTCTTATGTCCTAAACTAGATAACAACTACTCGTGTACATGTATTTCCTACCCCATTAGACTATAAGCTCTTACTGATAAGGGAACTATCCTATTCATCTCACTCCTATTCCTTTGCCAAACATAGCACTTAGTTAGACATTTATTAGGAGACATGGGGAAAGGGAATATATCTATGGTTTCATTGTTATAGTGAAAGCCCAGATGTTGAAATTCCCTCTACCAAAGCAGATTGCAACCTTCTCTGAAACTTGTCTTAGAGAGATGCCTATAGGACAGAAAAATTAGGTAATTTGCCCAGGAACACACAAGTACACATGTCAAAGATAGGGCTTGAACCTAGGTATTGGTATTAATGACTCCTTATCAGTACATGAAGAAAGTTGATGTTTTTCCCCCTTAGTTAACAAGATTTTACAAGTGTTCCTACTGTGTGCCTAGGAAGCTGATATTAAAATACCAATTTGTAGAGATTCTATATGTGCCAATCATTGGTAAAAGGGCAATATATGAAGTGATTCATTCTTTCTTTTTTTTTTAGATTTAAATATTTTATTTTTTTAGAAAAATTTTCCACGGTTACATGATTCCTGTTTTTACTTTCCCCTTCAACCCCCGCTTCAAACCTCCCCCATATCCAATGCACATCTCCACTCGTTTTAGCATTTGTGATCAGTCAAGACTTATTTACATATTATTGATAGTTGCATTGGTGTGGTCATTTAGTGTCATTCTTTCAATAAACATTGATCAAGGATCTACTAAAGCAACTGTCTAACCCTCCAAGCTACACAATATTTCCTATTTGAATTGGTAGAGGAAGTTTCCTCACCAGGAGGGCCTCATGTCAGACTAATCACAGAACAAAAATCTACTTATTACATATGTGTGTAATTGAATGAGAAACCATTATTTAATTTAAAAAACTAAAAAAGAAATCACATCACTTGAAAATATGTGGTCAAGAATTCTTTCAAAAAGATATTGTACACCATTGTATTTCGTGTCATTTTTTAATAGTAGCTATATACTAAGGGACAACTTGGCTAAAAGAAAAAGAAGGAAAAAAACAATAAAAAGATTCATAGTTCTGACACATAGGAAAGCATCCACTTTCTCCCCAACCTTCACCCAAAAAAGAAGCAGTAACTTGTGCCTTTGAGTCCGTAACAGCAGGAAAACAGCAATAATAATTAAGTATAAAATGGTGATGTTATCAGCATTGCCAGAACTCTGTCTGAAAAATGACTACTTTCCCAGCAAAACCATGACAGTTCAATTCCATGTTAACACGCTGCTCCAAAACAATGGCTTAATCACTCTGTTACCAGCAAAGCTCTTGTAATAACTGATAAGGTTTGTAGGGAGCTATTCCTTATCCCTGAAAATAGCATGGAGGTCAGTTTATGAGAATGGAACTCCCAAGCATAAATCCATACTTGGAAAAGCTTCTAGATTCACCATTTCCTACATGTCCCATTGACCTTTCTCATTTAGATGTTGAGAGAAATAACATTATTTATTGAAGGTCAAACTGAGTAAATTGTAATGTGATAAATGCATTTTTTGGCCTCTACCTCGAGCAATGTCTCAGAGACAGTGTGGTATGGAGGAAAGAGGGCTAGTCTTAGAATTAAAAGACTGGAGTTGAAGTCTGATTCTACTATTTTTGAGATGTAGGAAATTAGGGAAGTCAACACATCTCTGAATCTCAGTTTCCTTATGCACAAAAGTTGATAACTATTTTATCACCCTTTAGGATTGGTGTAAGGAAAATAAAACTAAGTCCTTTAGAAATATGTTATCATTGTTATCTTTTATAATACAGAAGCACAGGCAGCATAATATACTGAATGAAGAGTTGGACTTGAACCAGGTAGACCTGCTGGCTGTGTCCCAGGGCAAATCGCTTAATCACTCAGTGTTCTAACTAGGCAACTCTAAAACCATGAGTTTCAGAGAAGGCGGTGACGTGCAGTGGTAGAGAAAATTTCCTCACCAGGGACTTCCTTATACAAATGTAACCATAGATCCAGTCCCAATCCTAATACTCAGTGTAGTGCCTGGTACTCAGTAAGTGTTTAATAAATGTTTATTGGCTTACTCTATATTCATAGTATTGTCCATCCACTAAATCAAAGGTTGGCAACATATGGCTCTCGAACCGTATCTGGCTCTTTTGAGGGCCAGATATGGCTCTTTTCTGCAGAAGCCATGAAGTCAATTTTTTTTCAGGCTCTGTTACAGGAGCCACACTGTGAGCACTGGACGGCTCTCACGAAATTACATTTTAAAAAATGTGGCGTTTTTGGCACTCACGGCCAAAAAGGTTGCTGACCCCTGCACTAAATGCTTAAATACCACTATTCTAATGCCTAACATCAACCACGATGCTCAATAAAGAGAAAGATTAATAAAGATTTCTTGTTATGATAACTACTTCAGTATCTGATAGAAATGATTACATTAGCGACAATAATGAAGGGAAATTCATGCCTTGGATAATGCAAAATTATAGATTTTTTTAAAATTTAAATTGTATGATACATGAGAGGTAATGTGTCTTGCCTCCAATATATCCTTGCTGCTTAGAGACTTGCTTAATCTTTCAGTGACTCCTGGAAAATCTTTTAAGACTAAAAGTTGCAGCATCACTTCCATCTGTGTTGATAAAATCACAGGTTCATCTCATCCCCCCATCCTCTAAGTGTTCTTATGTGGGAGGAAGTGGAGAAGTCAGTGGAGTAAGTGCCAATTTACCTTATCCTTTTGTTGGATATAAAATTTAAATGCATCTGCATTGCCTAAATATACCTCAACTGACAGCAGAGGGAGGCAAAATTGACAATGGGTCAATGAGGAGTCAGTCTAGGATGAATAATTTACCAAGAATAATAAAGTCAACAATTTTCAAAACACTTCACAGATAATATTTTAATATAATCATAGATAAGGACTGACAATTAGATAGCACTTTGAAATTTGCATTGTCTCATGACAACCCTGTAAGTAAGTTCTGTGGTTGCTTTATCCCCATTTTACAGATAGTTAAAATGAAGTTGAAAAGAGACTTGCCTAAGATCTTTGTATTCCATTGCCTGGGGACTGTATCTCATTGTCCATAGTGTCTGACACACAGAAGGAATTTAATGCATGTTTGATTTGTCACAAATGAGATTGAACCCAATCTTCCTGATTCCAGGTCCAGACTATTCAACTGTGCAGCCAAAAATAATGATAAGAAAACTGGCTAATAAACACACATTTATAAAACACCAAGCAAGCATACCCTGATTTTGACTTCCAATGGTTATAATTTTAATGTTATTATATAATAACAACATTATGTAATTCTAATAAAAAAACATTATTAGCATTTTTTCTTTCAGGTCAATAGGATGCAAGTCAAAGAGATATTTGGGTTACATAAACTGATGGTTAGATAATACCTAAATTATGGACTGAATAATTAACAGGTGGTCTTGGTTTCTGGGTCACCTTGGGGCAATCCCTGAACTGGCAGCTTTACAGGATTATCTGTCTTTAGTGAAGCAAATACTTTGATGACCAGTTTTTGTTTTCTTTTTGTGATAATTATTTTTGTGATAAATTATTTTGTGAAAATTATTTTTTCCTAATTACATGCAAAAACTTTATTTAAAAAACATTTGCCTTTTAAAAATCTTGAGTTCCAAATTCTCTCCCTCCCTCTCCTCCCTACCCTCAATTAAAAGGCAAGAAATTTGGTAAAGTTTATACATGTCATGCAAAATAGATTTCCATTTTAGTCATTTTAGGAAAGGAAACACCAAAACAAACAAACAAATATTTTGGAAAAAGAAAATACAGTATGCTTTGATTTAATTTGCACAGGAAGACTACATCAGGTTCTTTCTCTGGAGGTGGATATCATTGTTTTGGTTGCCAGTTTTTATTCCCACAGAATGAATTGCTTGTTTCACTGAAACAAGGAAAATGAAAGAATGCCCTTCCATTGGGGAATGGCTGAACAAATTGTGGTATCTGCTGGTGATGGAATCCTATTGTACTCAAAGGAATAATGAACTGGAGGAATTCCATGTGAACTGGAATGACCTCCAGGAATTGATGGAGAGTGAAAGGAGCAGAGCCAGAAGAACATTGTACACAGAGACTGATACACTGTGGTACAATTGAATTTAATAGACTTTTCTGCTATCAGTAATGTAAGGATCCAGAGCAAGGATGAAGGACTTATGAGAAAGAAAACTAGCCACATTCAGAGGAAGAACTATGGGAGGAGAAACACAGAAGAAAAACAACTGCTTGAACACATGAGCTGATGGGGACAGTATTGGGGATGTAGACACTAAACGATAACTCCAGTCCAACTATCAATAATATGGCATTAGGTCTTGATCAATGATACATGTAAAACCCAGTGGAATTGTGCATTGGCTAAGGGGATTAGGGGGGTTTGTGGGAGAGGGAAAGAACATGAAACATGTAACTATGGGAAAATATTCAAAATAAAAACTTAAAAAAAAAAAAGAAACAAGCATCTACTCTGAAGGGTGGCTGTGAGTTTCAAATGTGACAATACTTGTAAAGTACGGTGTCTGGTACAAAGAAGGCACCTAAAAATGTTTTCCCCCCTTCCTTCTTGGGTCAACTCAATATGTATATGTCTATATTTTTTATTATGGTATCATATTAATTACAAGGAAGATAAAACAGGAATTGTGTTTTGATGAGCCTAAACCATTCCCTTTTACAACCAACCTTTGAACACCCACAAAAATATTTCCCCAAGATGACCTGGCCTACCCTCAAAGAAATAATAGAGTCACTGATAGTAAAACTAAAGTAGGAAGTACTCCTGATTAAGGTTGGCCACAGAACATGGTAAATACATTTCTCTAAGTATGAATCCAACTGACTGCATCCCAAAGTCCAAAAATAGAAATGATTTTTGATTTTACAGAATCTCTGATGTAAGGAGTTGGAAGAGAACTTAGCAGCCGTCTCATCCAACCCATTTATGAAAATTGTCTCACTGTGACATACCTGGCCATCTCTACTAGAAGAAAGTGAAAACTACCATCTATTGAGGCAATCCATTCCATTTTTGACTAGCTATGGTTATTAGGAAGAATTTTCCTGACATAATGCCTAAATGGGTTTGTATTCTCCATACCTCCACTCTCCATCAACACAAGGTAGTCAGTGGTAAACTTTGGGAAACAAAATGAAAAAATGATACTAAGTAGATATTGGTATAAGTCATATGTTTCAATGACCAAAAATAATATAATATTCAAATGGGCCTGTGAATTCACCAATATTAATCATTTCTCCAGGGATACAGATCACAACTTATTCATGCCTTCCCATCTTCTGCTAGTCTCTTTGAAATCTGCCTGCCATGGAGATGGGAGGTGTGGGGCCCACTAAATTACTACTCATTTAAAAACTGAATTGCATGAAGATGAACTCTGAAATAATAGCTTTTCTGGAGACTCCCACTAAGAGATGCTATTGATAGAGAATGATCAAATAATTCCCTTTATTAATTTGTTTATGTGCTTAATTTACAAAATCTAACTCCAATGCCTCATTACAATATGGAGATGATCCTGAATTCCCAAAAGCCAGGCTAGAGGAGTATAACATCTGGCAAGTACTATATTGGTGCATAGACTTTGAATTCGACCCCAGGTGCAGATTAAGTCTGTTTTCTGAGAACCAACTTAGATAACTCTCAAGAGACATAACACCAGTAGGCTAGCCACCCTGTGATAAATCATTTTTTATAATGGTGATAAATAAAACAAAGAAAAGTTTTTAAATGGTTCTTAGTTCTGTACAGCTCCCTTATACTGTGATAATGGTAGAGTGATGAGAGAGATGACAGAGGATGTTAAGAATCACATAGTATTTAGACTGTTGATATACTTTAATTTAAAAAGTGAATTCCTCATGCACTGATTGCTGAGTGGACATTTTGCTTCAAGAGATGAACAATATAGATCTTGACATTTTTGCTATAATTGAAACCAGAAAAAAGTAGAAAAGTATAGTTAAATAGAAGGATGGATCACATTTACACCTTGTAGAAAAAAAAAAGAAAAGAGTAACACCATTTTAAAAATTATGTGCTAAAGGAAAGGAAAAGACTTTTTATTGATTAGAGAGACCTGAGTTCTGAGCCTAAATAGCCAGATCATTCACTCATTAGAGCTAAGATCAGAATTAGAATTTTAAAAAGCGATAAATAATATTAATAAATATGATTGATTAGAATTTAACCCTGAACTAAAGTAAACAAAAATAAAAAATAGACAACAGACATGACATTGAAACTCCCTCTAGAAGTTTAACTAGGATAAATTATTTACTGCAACAGAGATATCAAAAATAAAAATAAAAAATAAAACCAAGATGTCAGCAAATCTCTGACTTTCCTGAAAAATGGAGAGAAATGACTGTAGAAGGCAACAATATGTCAGAATATACATTTTTTATGAGCTGTTACAAAGATGTTACATAATCCAAAGGATAATGGATAATTGTGAGCAGTATTATCCCATGAAGAAAAAGACAATGAAATATGAAACTTGCTTAAGGAAAACAGTAATATATGCAAAGTCATCTTAGGGGCATTCAAAAATGGGAAAAGGACTACAAACAGAAAAAATGGAAAAGATTTGCAGAAAAAAATATTTTAAAACTCTTTTCTACACCAAGAACAATGGAATCATCATACTTGGACTCAAATATCATTTTACAGAGATGTTTGTAATAGAGGTAGAATTGACACTGAAGAGAAAAGAGATGGGAAATCAAAGAATGGAATAAAGTTTATACAGAATGCCTAAATGATAATGGTGACATGCTGATAAATTTTTAGCAATCTGCTCCCTGAAAAAAATATATATAAGCACAGCATACTTAATTTTTAATTTAATTCAAAGTTTAATTGGCATTATTAACATTTTATTAAGAGTATACAATCAATAAGACAACATATCAAGTCATGATTTGTATTTGCTAATTTCCCTGGTGTAATGCTCATGCTAAAAATTTAACAATCAGTTGTTGTGAATTAGTACAAGCTGGCTCCAGAACAATCCCGTACAATATAATATCATTCCCATATAAGAGCATCTGGATAACCTCACCATTCACAGAGAATTCTTTGATTTAGACAATGAGTTAAGTCTCCTACATCACAGCGGTGTTTTTTATTTTTAATATTTTATTTTTACCTCTATTACATGTGAAAATACTTTTAATTTTTTTTAAATTTTCAGTTCCAAATTCTTTCCCTTCTTCTGACCCTCTCTCTCATTCCTTCCTGCCCTCCCCTTTCCATGAGATGGCAAACAATCTGATATAGACTTTACATGTGTGATCATGTGAAACATATTTTCATATTTGTCATTTTATGAAGATCTCAAACAAAAAAAGATAAGAAAGAATATAGTATGTTCCAGTCTGCATTTAGACTCCATCATTTCTTTCTCAGAGGGCAGATGACATTTTTCATCATGAGTCTCAGAAACTGTCATGGATCATTGCATTGCTGAGAAAAACTAGGTCATTCACAGTTGTTCAACAAGATATATTGCTGTCACTGTGTATGATGGTTCTTCTGTTTCTCCTCATATCACTTTGCATCTGTCCATATAAGTCTTTCCAGATTTTGCTGAAATCATCCTGCTTGTCATTTCTTAAAACACAATTCTATAAATATTTGAAGAAGAGACCAAAGCCGTGGGGAAAACCTCAGACTTTAGTAAAAGACAAAAGAAAAAATTAAAGAAAACCATATTGGGTGAACCCATAATAACCAACTAAATACCTAGCTTCCCATCAATATAAAATTTTTCTGAGTTATCTATATACAAGTCTAGGGCATCCTCAATGGCAGCATTAACAGAGAGCAATAAAACTTTCACAAGCAATATATGTAAGTGGACCACAACCTTACCATTTCCTGATCAACTAAAAGATGTGGACAATATAAGAGTATACTAATTTTTTTGTTGATTATGAAAAAAGCATTTGATTTGTAGAATAAAATGTCATCTTTCAGATTCTTTTGCCTCATATATCTGCTATCCATCTAAATTATTTAAGATTCCTTGGAAAATATAGTCAAATCAAGTTAATTTATTAAATGTCTACCATGTTCTGAAAAGTTCAGTCAGTGTTGGTGATACCACAAATGACAAAAACAGTTCCTGCTCTCAAGGTGCTCACAAATTTAATGGGAGAGTCAACATGTAAACAATATGTATGCACAAGATATATACTTAATATATCTTGATAAGAGATCATCTCTAAAGGAACCAAATAGCAAATAACAGAAATAATAACCCAGTTTGAAAACTCTCTGATTACAAAATTTAGTTAAGGTATCAAACAAGGAGATGTGTGCCAGATGAAGATATTCTCCACTGTGCTTTAGGAGAACCAACACATAGTCTAAATCAAAGAATTCCCTGTGAATGGTGAGGTCATCCAGATGCTCCTGTATAGGGATGATGTTGTACTGATTGGATCATACCTCTGTGATACCCTTCTAGTAGAAATTTATAATCACTCAAAGGAAATTGACCTTGTCCATCCACACAGAAAAACCAAATGGAAGAAAAACATCTACTGCTCAAATTTCAATATGCATTTTGATTGACATCTTATAGAGTTCAGCCATCATGATAACTTTCTGGGACAGGCAGACAACTTAGACACTAGTTGAACATGAGGAAGAGAACAGACTGAATTGTTTTCAGGAAACTGCATATCTTCTTTATAAACTACAAGTTTCTCATGAGAGCAACACTGACATTCTATTGGCATTGCTCTATGATTGTGAGATGTAGAATATAGCTACCTCAGAGAATTAAAAATACCTATCATATACCTAGCAATAGAGGGGTCCATATATTAGTTGACCAATGAGGAACTTGAAAGAACAGGAGTAAAAAAGATATCAAGGAATTATGTGATAGGAAGAGAAGACGAGCTGGTCATATGGGAAGAAAGGATGATACAAGCACAGATAATCAGACCACTTTCACAATATGAAGATAAATTAAGGGAAACTTCCAGCACATTGGATGCCAGACCATTAATGGTGCATTTCTTGATGGACCTGGACAAGAATGACACAGGATGTGTAGGATGATTTGCAGTCTGCATCATTAAAGGTAACCTTTTAACCTTAAGATCAATCAAATCACAAATGCAATTGAATAGTGGCTGAGGGTGGGATCTACTCTTTCATCATTGTAAGGAACTTTTCTAATGGCTACTGATCCACCCTAACACAGACAATCTGAGCTTTTCACTTCAGAGAGTTGCTCAGGGGCACCTAAAGGTTAATTTATTTGCCTACAGTGTATGTCAAAGGCAGGACTTGAACACAAGTTTTCCTAGCCCTGAAGCCAATCCTCTCTCCATGATGTCATGCTGTCTCTCTAATTTCCTAGGTTTGTTAGAAAAATAAATTTATTTATAAATGTTTCATAACACCAAAGATATTTTTCTAAATTTTCTAATTATTATACATTTCTAAAATGGCATCATGCTTTGGCATGGTTATCTATTTTCAGCTTGCACTCAGTCTTTTCTATCAATTTTGTTTTGTAAGAGAGATTCTAGTCATTTCAGAGAAACACAAAATGAATCATAAATATTGCAGTTATCCAATGAATACTGTAAAGAAAGTTAAGCAAATTAATTTAGATTTTTTAATGTTATATTCTGAAAAATCTAGTTTTTCAATTCCATAACCAAAATTCACCAGATAATGGGGAAAGTGACCAGAGAGACCTTCTGATATGATTTATATTAATTTTGGACATCTTAAAATACTACTTAATATCCTTACCCATCCATAATGTCCAAGTGTATTTCTCAAGGTTACTAGTCCTTGAAATTCAAAACTCAAAATAGAATGATGGATCTTACAATTTCTTTCTTTTTAACATTCCCATCACTGCACAAGGTAAACCCATTATGAGAAGGAATAAATTATGTGATTGGAGATGGCTGCAGTCCATAATTCTCCTTTCCTCTTAGAGTCAGTGAGCTTAAGACATGCTTTCAGTAGCAGAACTAACCAATATGTAGATTAAGTAAATCCAATAGCAAGCTACCATTTTATAACCTCAAAGCTCCTGGGTTCAATTTTCAGGTATAGATTACAAATCAAATGGATATCACCTTTTCTTTGACTTTTACTCACATGATTACATCTTTCACAATCCAGAGCACTGCCCAGGGTAGTCTATTTCTTTGTTTATTTGCTTTGGGACTAACTCATACATCTTTTTTTCTCTCCATTCTTATGCTTTACTATTCCCCAGTGTAGTCTGTGGATGGGACTTTGAGAAAGCATACAGCAGATGGCTGTCTCCTGGGTTTTTTCCTGAATAAAGACTGAAAGTTAGTGCATATCAAGGTTTTCCCCCAGAAGCAAAAGCTAATGTGCAAACACAGTGTTTTCTAGCATAGATGCATTGTGTACAATCAAGCAAAAAACTAAAGAAGACTACTTAGAAAAATGGTGTAGATGAGTTAAATGAGGTCACTTGTTAATTTAAGTCACCGAACTTTTTGACTTATAATCAACCTAATGTGATATAAGCTCCAAGCATAGGGATTTTCTCTTCAGTTTGCTTCCTTTTAAGTTAGGAAGATTCTTTTCAAATTTGGCATAGTGGCTTAGTGGATAGAGCACTGAGCCTGGAATCAGGAAGACTTGAGTTCAAAGCTGACCTCAGATACTTATTATGTGACCCTGTGAAAGTCACTTAACTCTATTGGCCTCAGTTTTCTCATCTGTAAAATGAGGTGGAGAAGAAAATGGCAAACCACTCTAGTATCTTTGCCAAACAAACTTCAAATGGACTCATGAAGAGTCAGAAATTACTCAACAACAACGAATAGACAGAGGGATCTTCAAGGAATACAAAATGGAAAGAATGGTATCCTGGTACTTGACTGGAAGAGTCTAATTACATTCTACTTTTAAGGAAGCAAAAAGACATTCTTCCCATTCACAAGACCATCCATAAAACCCATTTATGTAAAGTTTTTTGTTTTACAAAGCACTGCCATATTCTGAGGTGGATAGTGCAATATGACTGCCCCCATTTTATATATAAGGAAACTGAGGTTCTCAGAGCTTAATTGACTTAAAGATCCCACAACTAGTAAGTAGGAGAATGGGAACTCAAACCCACATCTTACAATTCCAAGTCCAAGAATCTCTGCCCTTGACCACACTAATCTCATGGTATTTGCCCTACTATCACCATAACATAGTAGTTAGAGTATCAGGATTATAGTAAAAAGAAAAACTTATAAACTCTTTCTCAGTTTCTTCATCTATAAAAAAAGCAATAAAAATAGCACTTACTATACAAGATTCTCACAAAGAAAGGATAGAATGATGCTTACAAAGCTCCATATCAAAGTAAAATGCTATACATGAGGGAGGGATTCAGAACTGTGATTTTAACATAGTGAGGAACTCTCTAGACCAAAAGGATCATCAAAGAGTTCTCTGGGATTGAGAGAGGTTAAACGACTTAACCATGGTCATAGAGACAATTTGTGTCAAAGGTATATAACATCCATGATCTTGAGAGGAGTTAAAGCTGCATCACAGAAAGAAGAAAACCAAATTGACAGTATCAAAGATGAAAAGGGAGACCTCACCTCTAATGAAGGGGAAATTAAGGCAATCATTAAAAACTATTTTGCCCAATTATATGGCAATAAATATAACAATTTAGGAGATATAGATGAATATTTACAAAAATATAAATTGCCTAGATTAACAGCAGAAGAAATAGAATACCTAAATAATCCCATATCAGAAAAAGAAATTGAACAAGCCATCAAAGAACTCCCTAAGAAAAAATCGCCAGGGCCTGATGGATTCACAAGTGAATTCTATCAGACATTCAAAGAGCAACTAATCCCAATACTATGCAAATTATTTGATATGATAAGCAAAGAAGGAATCCTACCAAATTCCTTTTATGACACAAATATGGTACTGATTCCAAAGCCAGGGAGATCAAAAACAGAGAAAGAAAACTACAGACCAATCTCCCTAATGAACATAGATGCAAAAATCTTAAATAGAATATTAGCAAAGAGACTCCAGTAAGTAATTAAGAAGATCATCCACCATGATCAGGTGGGATTTATACCAGGAATGCAAGGATGGTTCAACATTAGGAAAACCATTCACGTAATTGACCATATCAACAGTCTAACAAACAAAAATCACATGATTATCTGAATAGATGCTGAAAAATCCTTTGACAAAATACAGCATCCATTCCTATTGAAAACACTGGAAAGTATAGGAATAGAAGGACCTTTCCTAAAAATAATAAATAGTATATACCTAAAACCATCAACAAGCATCATATGCAATGGGGATAAATTAGAAGCCTTCCCAATAAGATCAGGAGTAAAACAAGGATGCCCATTATCACCTCTATTATTCAACACAGTACTAGAAACACTAGCAGTAGCAATTAGAGAAGAAAAAGAAATTGAAGGTATCAAAATAGGCAATGAGGAGACTAAGCTATCACTCTTTGCAGATCATATGATGGTCTACTTAAAAAACCCTAGAGAATCAACTAAGAAGATTCTAGAAATAATCAACAACTTTAGCAAAGTTGCAGGATACAAAATAAATGCACATAAATCATCAGCATTTCTATACATTTCCAAAACATTAGAGCAGCAAGAGGTAGAAAGAGAAACACCATTTAAAATCACCCTAGACAATATAAAATACTTGGGAATCTACCTACCAAAACAAACACAGCAATTATGCGTAAACAACTACAAAACACTTTCCAAACAAATAAAACTGAATCTAAATAATTGGAAAGCCATCGATTGCTCATGGGTAGGATGAGCTAACATAATAAAAATGAACATTCTACCCAAATTAATTTACCTATCAAACTACTAAAAAACGTCTTTACTGAATTAGAAAAAGCTATAACAAATTTCATTTGGAATAACAAAAGATCAAGAATATCAAGGGAAATAATGAAAAAAATGTGAAGGAAGGGGGCCTAGCAGTACCAGATATTAATCTAAACTATAAAGCAGCAGTCATCAAAACAATATGGTACTGGCTAAGAGACAGAAGGGAGGATCAGTGGAATAGACTTGGGGTAAATGACATCAGCAATACAGTGTATGATAAACTCAAAGAGCCCAACTTTTGGGACATGAATCCACTATTTGAAAAAAACTGCTGGGAAATTTGGAAAACAATATGGGAGAGATTAGGTTTAGATCAACACCTCACACCCTACACCAAGAAAAATTCAGAATGGGTGAATGACTTGAATATAAAGAGGGAAACTATAAATAAGTTAAGTGAACACAGAATAGTATACTTGTCAGATCTCTGGGAAAGGAAAGATTTTAAAACCAAGCAAGAGTTAGAGAAAATTACAAAATGTAAATTAAAAGGGTTTGATTATATTAAACTTTTAGCTTTTGTACAAACAAAAACAATGTAGTCAAAATCAGAAGGCAAACAACAAATTGGGAAAAAATCTTTATAACGAAAAACTGACAGGGGTCTAATTACTCAAATATACAAGGAGTTAAAGCAATTGTATAAAAAAATCAAGTCATTCCCCAATTGATAAATGGGCAAGAGACATGAATAGGCAATTTTCAGGTAAAGAAATCAAAAGTATCAATAAGCACATGAGAAAGTGTTCTAAATCTCTAATAATTAGAGAAATGCAAATCAAAACAACTCTGAGGTATCACCTCACAACTAGCAGATTGGCTAAAATGAAAGAAGGGGAGAGTAATGAATG
>NC_058134.1:148730071-148851133 GCF_016433145.1 Gracilinanus agilis
ATGTCCTTCAATTGGGGAATGGCTGAACAAACTGTGGTATATGCGGGTGATGGAATACTATTGTGCTAAAAGGAATAATAAACTGGAGGAGTTCCAGGTGACCTGGAAAGACCTCCAGGAACTGATGCAGAGCAAAAGGAGCAGAGCCAGAAGAACATTGTACACAGAGACTGATACACTGTGGTAAAATCGAATGTAATGGACTTCTGTACCAGCAGCAATGCAATGACACAGGACAATTCTGAGGGATTTATGGTAAAGATGCTGCCCACATTCAGAGGAAGGACTGCAGGAGTGGAATCATATATGAAAAACAACTGCTTGAACACATGGGTTGGGGAGGACATGATTGAGGATGTGGACTCGAAACTACCACACCAATGCAACTACCAACAATTTGGAAGTGGCTTTTGATCAACGGCACATGATAAAACCAGTGGAAATATGTGTCAGCTATGGGGAGGGGGAGGTGCAGGGGGTGAAGGGGAAAGTAGGAGCATGAATCATGTAACCATGTTAAAAACGAATATTAATAAATGTTTAAAAAATAAAATAAAAAGTAATTGCTATGAAAAAAAACTGCATCACAGAATTCCATAGTGACCCCCCGAACTCCAAGGGAGGGGGCAGTTAAGGGCAGTTGGAGACCTGATATAAAAAGCCAGGTCGCCCCTCTTGCAGGGGTCTTGCTGTCAGCCCCTGACCCTACACAGAGTGTATACCAAGGGCCAAGAGCCAAGAGCAAGACCCCTGCAAGAGGGGCGACCTGGCTTTTTATATCAGGTCTCCAACTGCCCTTAACTGCACCCTCCCTTGGAGTTCTGGAGGGCACTATGGAATTCTGTGATGCAGCTTTAACCCCTCTCAGGATCATGGATGTTACAGGTGGCATTTGAATCCAGGTCTTCCTACCTGAAATTAGCTCTCTAACCATGATTCCAGGTTGCCTCTCAACCTATCATTATTTCTATTATTCCTATTAGCACTGTGTCCTTTCCCTTCCTCGAAGAAGGTGAAAACAAGCGTTCCTCTCTCATCTTATTTCATTACCCAGCCGATAATTCTATCAATAATTCACACAGTATTTATCTAGGTCATTTTCAAGAACCAAAAGAGCTGCTAAATGTGAAGTCCATTTCTGTCCTCACTAGGAGATATTCATAGCTCACTGATCAGCTTAAGAAATGAAAACCCAGTTCTATTGCCCCCAGGAAAATCTTTCTCTGAATTGCACAAGAAGCTAACAGCTATCTAGGCTTTACAGGGCAAAAGGAATCTGAATCCTGGTGGTGAAAATCATTGCTAGAAAATAGCAGAGAACGTGGGTTTTGCTTCAAAAGCAAGAATTCCAGCAAAGGTCACCCTCCTTTTTCCATCCATTCCAGTGTTTTAGATCTTTGATGTTGTTCCTCAAAGCTTAAAGGCATTTTGCATGGCTGACACCAGCTCTCTAGTGGTAAGGGCATTGTGAGGATTGAAATGGCATTTGGAAAAGAGTACGTGTGTTAACAGAAAGACAAAACTAGAAGTATCAATTACAAGGGGTAGACATAGACTACAGCCCAAGGTGAGCAAGAGGTAATCATACAGCAAATAATAAGATCTAGGGAACCCTCCCTGGAGAAAGAGAAGTCCAAGAGTGACCCTCTTATGGGCAATCTGGGGCACAGCGAGGAAGTGAATAGTGGAGCAGAGAATAATGGATGGGATTTAGGTCATGAAACTTGCTTGAATTCCTCCTTAGAATCTGATGACACTTCCCTGAGGCAGAAACATTGAAGGAGCAAGAGAGAAGCATTGGTGAACAGTGGGACATTGGCAGATGGCAGGAAGGGAGCCTGATAGCAATGGTTGCATGAGAGAGAGGGCAGCAGCACTGGGGAGGGAATTCCAAGACCACCCCAAGGAGCCGCAGGAGGCAGAGTAACAGCCACAGTGAGGCACAACCAATTGCCAAGAAAGTGAGCCATAAGAACTCAAGCAAGAGAGTTTTCTTCAGCCACGACAAATCAAATGTAACAGAAGTCAAAATCCTCCCTCATTTCAGAAAGTTTTCCAGATATTGTTCCCAACAATGTGTGATTCTTCAGGAGATTGTACTAATGGGTGTTTGGGGACTGAAAACAATCTTACTACATGACTTTTCCCCTACATACTCAGCTTTTCTCTTCCATTGAAATATTTTAATTTCAATTTCCTGTCTGGTGTGTTGATAGAATAGGCACTAGATAGAGGCTTGAGACCTAAATCTCTTCCCCATTGAATACAGGTAATGTATTCCAGAGTTAGTGGCTACTCATTATAGCAGGAATTTTTAACCTATCTTTTTTTTACATTATGGACCTTTTTGGCAGTCTGATGAAGCCAATGGATATCTTAACAAAATGTTTATATTCTAAGGAAATGATAACTTCCATTTAGAGTTTGTGTTAAAGTAAAGATGTTATTTTTTCCTATCCAAATTCATGGACCTCTGAATTATAAAAAAGAAACAAAGCAAAGGAAAATCTAATTTCAGAGACTATAGGATGACAAAGACATCTAGAGATGAATGACACCAGCATTGCCTTCAAGAACTTCCATTCTAGTAAAAGAAAAGCTTGTTCTTCCTTATCTTGCCATTAATGATCTGTCATGATATGCCTATATCATATTATCTTATAATATTATATTTAATAATTGATCAAAGCACTTAAACTATCTGGTCCTCATTTTCCTTATCTGCAAAATAAGAGGATTAAGCTACACGATTTTTAGGTCCTTTTATCTCTAAAATTCTTTGAATCTAAGAATCTCTTACTTTAATAAAAAAAAACAAAACTACAGAAATATGGTTCCATTCAGTTTCAGTTTGGAATAGATTCCATTATGACTTGTCCTATTTGTGATTGATTAGTCCATTCATTAAATTTTCCTAAAACCTAGCCAGTATTTTAGAACTTTCTTGTGCAAGGAATCAGCTCAGAAAGGTTATTTCTGTCTGATATTTGGCACTGACTGATGAGAAAAAAAAAACATTCAACCACATTTAGTAAGTCTTTCAAACTGACCTTGGAAAGGAAATAAATGCCACTTCATATGTCTTAAATGAAACAAGGGGGTCAGACAAGGCCAAAGAGAGAAAACTTCAACTTTAGTCAATAGAGGAAAAGAGCTGGGGCTCCAGTGGAGGGGAGGAACTTTACCCCATGAACTGAAATACAATGTCAAACAATCCATGTCATTTTGTTCTTTAAATTGAAGGACTAATGGTTTAGGGTAGCCCCAAGTTTTTCCTCCATAGCCAGGTAAGATGACAAAATTTCCCAGCCTTATTAAATGTTTCAAATTCTCCACATTCTCAAGGGCTATCTGAAATTACAGATTTGGTTTTGTTTCCAAATTAATAAATAATGAGGAGAGACTTCCAGTAAAATGGAAAGATCACTGGCCTCAGAGTCAAGTGAGCTAGAATTGTAGACCCAGCTCTACCGTATCTGTTAGGAAGCTATTTAAACCGACTCTCAATGTCTTCCTACATAGAACAAGGATGATTATACTAGCAGCAATGCTGAGTGAATGCAAAGCATGCTTATGAATCAGGAAGATGAGGATTCAAGTCCTGTCTCTGATAGAGTAGTTATGTGACCCTGAGTTATTGATTTTAACTTCTCAGTATCATCAGTACATCCTCATAGTGCAAATTGAAGAGTCCCTGCAGATTATGATGATCTAACCAGATAATATATGCAAGTGCTTAACCATAAAGTACTAGATAAACAGAAAATAAGGCTAAAAAAGATTTCCATAAATTGCAACTATGGATTAGTCAATAACATAGCATTTATTTACTCTACTATGTTCCAGGAACAGTAGTAAACACTGAACTGAACTTAAGCTTACTCATTTGCCTAACAATAAATTCAAGAAACATTTATTAAGCATCTATATTGTATGTGGCATTGCTGGTATTGGGAAATAAAAAATAATAGAGCCAGTTCTTGACCTCACATCACAGAAAGGAAACACTTTTCAAGCCGTAAACATATTAATACACCTATATTATTCCATTTGGGTGCTATTAATGTGCTATTAGTCTCTCACAAGTAGTCCTTCATAATAAAATTATTATTAATAATATTATTAGAAAAAAGGCACAAACACATGATATGTTAAAATTACATTAGAAATGAAGAATGATGTGCTTTGTGTGATGTTCAGGAGAGACAAAGGGAAAAGGAAAGTTGAATAAGATGGCATTTAATTTGGGCTTCAAAGGATGTATTGGAATGCAATGGATAAAAAAGAACATTAAAGACCTTCCAGGTGGAGCAAATAGCATGAGCAAAGTATAATGGAAGTAGAGCATTATTATCAGCAATAATAATGATGGCTAACATGTTGCTCTAAGATTTTTAAAGCCCTTTGCACGTATCGAATCATTTGATCTTCATACAATAATCCAAAGTAGATATTGTTATTGCCTTTTTACATATGAGGAAATTGAGACTGAAAGATGTTATGATTTGCCTAGTATCACACAGATCCTGATTCTGTCCAGCAGGGTTTCCAGTATGCTATCTCACTGTAAAATATAGTTTACATAAATGAATTTAATTTAATTAATAACAATAGTGTTTTATATATGCATATGTGTATGTGTATCACTTTAAGGTTTCAAAGTGAATTCTGTATATTATCTCATTTAATCCTCATGGCCCTGGGAGCCAAGGATGTGTTTAGGTGCAGAGGCAAGTTATACCTCCCCCTGAGTTGACCATCTTAGTCATAGTTCTTGGGAGGAAGGTTTATAGTAATATATTAATATCTTGATTAATGTCCTATTCTCTCAAATAATTCTTCATAATGAAATTAAGAATTAAATAAAAGCAAGAATCTGATGGCAGTAAAAACAAAGTCCTTGAAGAACACTAAAAAAATGTTGGCTGCCATTGATTGATTGAAGAGTACCTATGTAAAAAATGTGATATCTGAATTAGATCATTAAAATATTATTTTGCTAAAAGCAATGACAAGTGAAAGATTCATAAAAACATGGAAAGTGTATATGAATAAGGACAAAGAAAGCAAGACCCAGGGAACAATTAAAAATGGCTAAAATAAAGTAAGTGAAAACAACATTGAAAGGTAGCTAAACTCAGATTAATTACAATGACGTTTCTTGATTCTGGAGAAGAGATAAGAAATCCTACTCCTTCCTCCCATCATAAGAGATAAATTAAGGGTGCATTATGTTGCATATTTGTCAGGCAGTTAATATGTTGGTTGCTTTTGCTCCTTCATTGCACAGAAGTATTCAATGAGAAAGTATAGAAAGAAAAATGTGGTGTTGGTTTTTTTTTAAGTCTTCTACTTTTTTTTTTAACAAAAAATGAAGAAAAACAAAATAAAAAGATTTTTTTTTCAGGAGGGGCATAGGGGAAGAACAGTTAGAAAGCCCACTGTCCTGATTGGTTACTCTCCCTTCTGGAATACTGCTTTACAATAGGGCATGAGTTAACCAAAACTGGAAAGAACCATTGATTCCTCCCTTTGCAATATATGGGAAAGTACTGCAGTATTATTGGAATACCTAGCTTCAAGTCACTGAATAATTGAAAGTCCTAGCTCCTTCATTTATTGTGTGACTTTGAAAAGTCACAGTCTCTCTGAGCATCAATTTTCTCATTTATAAAATTAAGTTAATCATATTTACACCATCATGCAAATTTATTATAAAAACCAAATTATACAATTATAAAAATGTATTTGTATCCTTAACGGGACTATAAAAACATAAGCTGCTATTTCTTCAGCTCCAGTTATATCTAATACTTTAAAATTATTTAATGGATAAAATGGAGTCATGTCATATAAGAGATGTGCTTAGGACTAGCTAAGGAAGTTCAGTCATATCCTGTGAATTTGACAAAATAGCAACCTATTGGGGCAGCTAGATGATTTAATGGATAGAAGGCTAGGCCTAGAAATAGGAGGTCCTGAGTTCAAATCTGACTGCAAACACTTCCTAGCAATGTGACCCTGGGCAAGTCATATAACTCCAATTGCTATTCCTACCATTCTTCTTCCTTAAACCAACTGTTGGTATTAATTCCAAGATGGAAGGTAAAGACTTTTTGTTGTGTTGTATTGTGTTTTGTTTTGTTTTTAATTAGCAAGCTATCTCAGAGCACAGACACAGCACTGTATAGCCAGCTAGTGTTGAACACATTCAACCCAGGCTGACTCCAGTGGAGTTTGACAGGGAAGTAGTGGCGGTGTTTTGACTTATCTGACACATTCCACTTCCTGTCTGTTCCTCAGATTGCTTTATTGCTTCAGCTAGGCTGGCCTGCCTGCCCTGTAAATAGCAATTGCTTAGCAGTTTAAAGCAGATAACTGTCTTCTCCTCATTACTATTGCTTTTGGTGCACAGTTCAATGACTATTTGTATAAGTCTCTCCTAAATGGAGGAGACTGATTACTTAATGCTCAGGACCTGTGTAAGGAACAGAGTTAGTAAGAGCTTGAAAAAAGACATATCTTGGTCTTCTGGCTTCGAGCTTCAAGAGAGAAAATATGAGGTTGCAGATTTTCTTCAGGAAGAATTCCATGAATATTCATTCTCTCTCTGTGTCTCTGTCTCTCTGCCTCTGTGTCTCTGTCTCTCTTTATCCGTCCATCTGTCTGTCTGTCTGTCTGTCTCTCTCTCTCTCTCTCATACCTTATTCCTAGTGGAGGAACTCATTCATTTTGTGTCTTTGCTGGTACATAATTTTATCTATATTCTTTCTCTGATTTCTATTTGCTACCAATTTGGATAAATGGATTTATCTACTATCCACTGTGCATCTTCATTATAGAACTGGCATTTGATAGGGAGTCACATCTTTGTACATGATTTAAGATACTTCTTCCTCCTTAAAGATTGTATGCAAAAGCTCATTTTAAATCTAAAAATTATTTTAAGATGATTAAACAATACTTAGGAGGGCAGATATATATATATATATATATATGTATATGAAACTTATTCTGATATTATTGCATCTCTCTGAGAAGTTAATCCCTTGCTTCTCCTCCTGGAAAAAATCAAGGTCTCCCCTAGAGAATGTTGGGATAAAGATATGAGAGATATCTCTTCATGCCTCCCTATGAGCCACACCTAGATACACTCATGTGGATGGACAACCTACATAGGCAATGTACACGACATACTTCACCTAGGTACTTTAACTAGTAGAAGAAGCTTTCAAAGATTCCTCTACACTGTAATTACAAATGATTTGGCATAAAGCCCAGTTTGTAGTTGGATCAGACTCATGGGATATTTCTGTTTTCAGATGCAAGTCACTTGGAGACTAAGATAAAATATCATTGGATTCACATCAGTCCAGCCTTTTTGAGTCACTATTAATCAAAAAAATAAGGCAACAGCAAAAATATATATATGCACAATGATTTGTCAACAAAATGCAGGTTTAGAAATTTTGAAAAGCATGGCTAAGGAAAAATGTTTCAGAAAGGTAGAAGACAGTTTATTTACACACTTTCTCTTTTCCCAGACATATGTTACCAGTGAGCATGGTACTGAGAGTTGGCATTGAAGCCAGGAAGAATTGAGTTCAAGAACTAACTCAGATGTGCAGTGGTTTTTGACCCAGGGTAGGGCATTACAGTGCCCCTTTAGGGCATTGAGTTAAAGAGAAGATGTTGACCTACATTGGCAAAAATAGTTTCCTCACCCAGGAGTTCCTTATACCATTGTCTTAGAGGTCCAATCTTTATACCACAAATCAAAGCATCTTTGGTTTTTATTTTTTTTAACTGTTAAATAAAAGACATCTTTTCAGTTCAAGAAAGAATGGTCTAAACCTTAAGTTACTGATACTAATATCTATTGATCTCCCTTGGTAAACCCAAGTATTGAGAAACAAATATTGAAGAAAAGAACATATTTCTGTAAAACTTCCATAATGAAAAGTGAGAGTTACAGTGATAGAAAGCCAGGCAATGAGTCAGCTTTCAGCCTAAATTCATGATTTGAAATAGAAAATTTTCGACAGAATTCTTAACCTATTCTGAAGGCCTTTGAATACATTATGAATTGTTTTACCATGGATCCCATTCTCTTGATTGGCAAACTGTCACTCCAAGAACATTATTTCAGAAAATCCCCATCCATGATTCACCACACTCTCCTTTCTGACCTACCTCCTTCATGGCATTCTTAATACAAAGTTCCAAGCTGGCTGGTTTTTTTTCCTCTCTCTTATCTTTTCTACTTTCCCCCAATTCTGGAACCATGAATCATAACTAAATTAACTCTGCCATATTCCTGGATAGGGTATATCTATCTACTTCCTTGTGATTCCAGTCATCATTCATGTAAACTTCTAGACCAAAGGCTCTTTCCTGGCTACTGGTCCTTTATGCCTAGTGTTTCCTACATTAAAATGTAAGCTCCCTGTTGGCAGAGTCTTTGCTTTTGTATTTGTATGCCTTCCCCCAGTACTTAGGGCAGTGTATGACATATAGTATTTAATAAATACTTTTTATATATTCTTTCATATATTACTTCTATTTTGAGTCAATGGGTACCATTGATCTAAAAAAAAGTTAAGGCTCAGTGTAGAACTGGTAACATGGACATAAACATGCACCTACAGCCACACTATGGCACTTGCATTAATTAAGTTCCTATTCATATTTGAGGCATAATGTTGGGCTTTTGCTTGGTTTTTTTCCAAGTACTCCTTCGTGCTAAGATTCCTGGGAGCTCATAAATGTATCTACTAGATACCTATATCATCTGAAATACCAACATCCCCATTTGAGGATTAGCATTGATTGGGATTCAAAATGTACAGCCTCTGCAGGCAACCTAACAGCCAGGGGACTCTACTTTTGCCTCCATCTAAGAGTTGCTATTCTTTAAGTATAAAAAGCAAACTGACTACAAGGCAGAGAGAAGAGAGACAGAAGAAGAGATATATAGTCAGAGAGGAGGACATAGAATGGTTTGTCATTTCCTTCTCCAGCTGATTGTGTAGATTTTAAAGATGCATTGAGGCAAGCAGGGTTAAATGAGTTGCTCAGGTCATTCAGCTAATAACACATTAGCTGAGGTCAAATTTGAACTCAGATTTGAAAATTCTTCCTGATTCCAAGCCCAATGTTTTAGCCACTGCACCACCCAACTGCCTCAGCTACAATTTACCTTTTCCCATAATACTTCTAATACATTATATTCTATCACTCTATGATCCTAAGAAGCAAGAACAGAATGAGTTCTCTTATTGATAAATTGAATGTTTATGGTACCAGGCCATGTTCCCCGTACAACAATGATGCAAGTAATCTGGATTAGAGTTCTCGAGTCAGATTATACAATTGGCTAAGTGATATTTGGTATAATTCCTTTCTTTTTTTGAATCTTATTTATAAAATGTGCTGCTATCTATATAGGAAACTGACTTTGCCATTTTCACAGCAAGAAGACTAGCCCTTTTTTGAAATCACTGTGATAGAGGCTACAGAAGTCTCCTCATTGTTAGAACAAATGGCAGGTGTTTTCTAGACTAGTGACCAGATTTCTCTCTATGGCCATGGAACAGAGTTTGTCTTCTTCTCAATCAATCAAACTTTTGTCAATAAATACATGTTAAATGTTTACTATGTATAAGGTATTGTCCTAAACACTGGGGATGCTGAGACAAAAGCAGAATTATCTTTACCATCAAGGAGCCTCCATTCTAATGGGGGAGACAACACAGACACATGAGACCACAGAGAGAATGTATACAAAATTAGTCCATGGTTTTGGGGAGGGAGTGCCTTATTTGTTGAAGTAATCAAAAAAGATTTCATGAAGAAGATGGTACCTGGGTAATAGGAAGAAAACCAGGGATACCACGAGGTGAAGGTAAAGTGCTTCTCAGACATTGAAGAGAGCCAGTGCAAAAGCATTGAGCAAGGAGATGGGATTTCATGGAAATGGAACAGGAAGTAAACCAGTATGGTAAGACTAGAGGGTGTGAGGAAAGGAGTGAAAGGCATGAACTCAAAAGGTAACTTATTTAGAATATTTTCAAGATTGCCTTTTTTTCTTCCCTACTCCTTGTAGTTTTTAGTCCTTCTTAATCTATCCCCAGGATTCCCTTGGGCCCTTCTTACCCCTTCTCCTGTTTTATCTGCTAAAATTTGAAAATGTCAATGAAATTACGGAGGCACTTGTCATGTCTCCGACAGTAATAATGCAGATGTTATGAGCAGTAAGTATTTTGAAAAAGATGAAACATACAACAAAGTACTTATAAAACTATCCAGGTCTTGTCAATATTTCAGGTAGCATTACAGAATCTGTTTTTCTCTTCCCTAACAGAAGGCAGAAAATGTTTGCTGTGAGAAGAAGTCTATAAATGTCCCTTTAGAGCCTTGATCACTACCTGCCTTGCTGAGTGTGGATGCTAATGACAAGCACTTCAAAAAAAATTATCTGTTATATCTGACTTCTGTGTCTTGATGAATTCGAAGCATAATATGGAGAATTTGAGATGCGGCTGTTGATTATGATGAGGCAGATGGTACACCTGTTTAAGTTTTTTAAAATGCATTCTTCATAAATATACTGTGCTATACAAGTCTTTCCAAATACCCTAAGTTCTGCTCTATAACCTCACTGAAGCAATGTGATTAAGCTCCAGCGAAGCCTGAAATATATTGCTTACATTATGAACATTATAGGAAAGTATTTACAACTAATAAAATGACAAGGCACATTGATTTTTTTTTACTTTCCCCATTGTATAGTCTACTGGGTTCTCTACCTTTTAGTTTATACTGGTGCATTTTTGTTGGTGGTAGTACTCCAATAGTCCAAAGTTCTGCAAGGTCATCAATATGGATATTCTTTCCAGCAAATCAGGTTGGGCCCATCTTTGCCTTCTTGTCCTCTTTTTTATAAGTTTACCACAAAAGGGTCCATCCCACATGATGAGGGCTCTTCTAACCGTTGGCTCTTTGGGTCCTTGGAGGCTATCCCAGAGGAGGGTAAGTTCTGACTAAATGAATTGAATGAAAAGGTATATATTAAGCACTTAAGTGTAAAGCATCATATTAAGTGCTGGGGATATAAATAGAAGGAATGCCTACTCTAATTGAGGAAGATGACATCATATAAATGAATTGTGTGACTATAGAAGTCCCAAAATTTCAGTGATGGTATGGATACCAAGGCCCAGGGATCTTTAGGGTACATCAGTAGGTCAGATGAGAGGCAAAATAGATGGTAAAGCTGAGAAGACTTGTGGCTTTCACTCCTTGAAACATCCCTCTCCTATGCTGGCTCCTTTCTCCTATCAATGAGTTCCTCCAGGAACCTCTATTTTGAAAGGATCCCTAGGCTGGGCAACCTTCATGCTCCTCTCAGCTGGACTTCTGAGCTCTTGGACATAAACAGTATGCCCTGTCTCTCTCTTATCCAGGTCTTTAGATCTCCTTCCAGGGACCTTTCAGGTGTTGTCTTCCCCCACTAGATTGTCAAATCCTTGAAGGCAGGTCTCTCTCTTTTTGAATGTCTATCTCCTGTGCTCAGCACAGTGTCCAGCCCATAATTAATGTTTAATAGGTGCTTTGTTACCTATTTCTTTAGGACACAGTGTCAGAACAATGGTAAAGTCTGGTGGTCCTCCCTTTTCCTGGAAGGAATAGAGTTGGAGACTCAGAACCTAGAGTAGAGGATGAGGACAGCCATTGGAGGAGAGTCGCTGTCCAGCAGTGAAAGCTCTTCCTGATTGCAGATCATCCAGATAGATGAAGGACAGCAGGAGAGTCAGGGGTTCTATCATGCTAGAGAGGCTTTGAATCGAATTCAAGGAATAGAGTGTATCTTCCTCCTATGGGCTAGGTTCGCTAGGTGTGACTGGTTGATCAGCAATAGGCTGTTGATCTAGGGGTCAATTCTTTTACAATGGGAGTCCATTACAACAGCAGTGGTATATTGTTGATTGCCTTACTTTTAACTGAATGTTCTCATTAGCATCTATGCTGAAGAATAAAGAAAGAGGTGGTGAAAATCAATTATTTAATTTTATTAGCTGTTATAAACACTACTCAAAAGTTGGATTGTGTGGGGGTAGGGGAAAGAGTGGGGCTGACATGATGTTTTATGTGCAGGTGTTTCATCTGTAAATGTAAATCATGCAAGTCAACCCTAAAACCCCATTACAATATGTAACCCAGAGTTGGCTGAGACTATGAGGGACATTTGAATATTTATTCAAAGTGAAAACTAGTCAAGTGAACATTTAAGCATCTCAGAGGTGCAGAGGACGAATATCTCAAGAAGCCAAAACATTATCATAAAGACTACATTTAAGGCATTTTATGGTCTTTTTTTAAATTTGGAGGCTGCATTTCTAACTTTAATCATACCCCAAAACAGTTCACTTGTCAAAGTATTTTATATTCCTCAATCAATAGCAATGATGCAACATAAAGTGTACAGGCAGAGCAGACAGAGCAAAATGTTACATGAAATGCCTCCCTCTAGGTGTGAGCCAGAGAGATGATACAAGAATAGTCATGGGTATGTATGAGAAAAGGCGGCCCAGGATGTTTTTTGGGTACCACTCTGAAAAAAAAACAGGCTTTTAGAAAAGTTGTGCTAAGTGCAGTTGAAAATCAGATGAAGGCAGTAATAGCATTAATAACATTAGGTGACATTTATAGAGCTCTTTAAGGTTTAGAAAAGCACATTTCATATATTATTTTACTTGAGAAAAAACTGTGGTACAGTAGAAAAAGCAACAGAGTTAGAATCAGAGGGACCCAGATTCAGATCCCACCTTCATAAACTTGGCAAATGATTTCACCCCCATGATCTGTTTCTTCATCTATAAAATGAAGGTGTTGGAATAAACCCCCTCTAAGACCACTCCCATCCCTCAATCTATAATCCTATGATCCCCACAGTAAATGAAGAAACTGAAGGTCAGAAACAATTGCCCCAGGTCAGTCAGCCAGTATATATCAGAGGTAGGATTCAAACTGGGTTCTTCTTGACTTGAAGATCAGGATTGTATCTGGAAGTTGCAATTGTTAAAGTTTAATTATTGACAGATAAAGCAATCAGTTCATGATTATTTTACTTGAGTCCCATTTTTTTAAATTGGATTAAATTGTATACCTGTTGGTTGCTTGAACAAAAGTAGTCAAAAGATAGGTCAGGAAGTCAACAGGGGGAAACAAAGGCTGTGTAAAGGCTAACATGATTTTCAAAACAGCAGGTAGAATGTTGGTTTAACCTCTTACTGCTGAACAATTTATTTCTTCTCTTTAAAAACAGAATGCATTGTTATTTCACATCGCCTTTGAAACTGGCATTGGGTTCCCTGACAAGATCCGGTAGTATAACATGACTTGATTATATCCGTCGTCCTTCATTCCTGAGCACCTTTGGTCATTTTATGATGTTTTGCTTGAAGCTGTCCCACATCAGCTGGGAAGACTAAGAACAAAGCCTCTGGCTTGCTAAAGAATCATCAAGTGTTGGATTTCTATTCTTCAGGCTGTGTGAACCCACTGAATGTTTACTGGAGTAGGGTAGGGAAATCACATCTGAGAAAAAGTCAAAAACAAAAGAGCCAAGTAGTATCTCACTCAGAGTTCAGTCAGGAAGAAACTGGGGCTAGTAGAAAAACTTGCTTAAAAATTACCCACTTCAATGATATGCATATACAAATATATGTCTGTGTTTCTGTATATATCTTGGTGTGTCTCTGTGTATTTCTTGAGTGCCTGCAGTAAGCAAGGCATTCCATTAGATACCATTAGGGGAGAGAATGATCCACCAGATATGGTTCCTGTCCTCAGGGAATTCAGATCTAGTAGGGGAGATAAAACCACTACACTTGTTCTGCTTAACAAATCACTCTCAGGAATCTCTGGGGGATCACAGCACTGCTGGACAGGACTTCAGAGATCGTCCTGTCTTTCGTGAGATTAAGATGATATTTTCAGGTACTGAAAAACAGATTTGAGCCTAAACCCTCTGACTCCAAATCTAGACCATCTTTCTCTTACATAAGGTAGAAAGCAGTGAATATTATAAGAAAGATGCAGAGTGTTATGGGAGTGAAGAGAAAAATTACTTTAAGCTCAAAACAAGGATCTCACATGAGTTACTTTTTGGTAGAATATTGAAAGACTGATGGGTTTCGGGGTGGAGGGAGCCTCTAAACAAAGAAAACAGAATGAACAAAAGAAGAGAGAAGCAAGAAAGTATGTATCCTGTGGAGTGAATAGTGACTATTCAACTTGGTAGGAGCTTATGGGTTCATGAAGGGGATCAGTACCAGAGAGACCGTGGAAGGTTTTAAATACAGGTACTTTAAATACAATGTTAAGGAGTTTAAACATTGATTTTGAGCCTGAATGACTGGGCAATTTCATTAACATGAGGAGATTGGATGGAGGAACTTGTTGGGGGCACATCCAGACAGAAATGTTAGCTTACCATTGAGCCGCACTCTGCTCATGGCATGGGCCATGACTTGGGAGAGAATGAAACAGAAAGAAACAGATCATGAATGTCATTGAAAAACCAGAGTCAGGGGGCAGCTGGGAAGCTCAGTGGATTGAGAGCCAGGCCTAGAGATGGGAGGTCCTGGGTTCAAATTTGACCTCAGACACTTCCCAGCTGTGTAACCCTGGGCAAGTCACTTGACCCCCATTTCTTACCCTTACCACTCTTCTGCCTTGGAGCAAATACACAGTGTTGACTCCAAGATGGAAGGGAAGGGTTTAAAAAGAAAAAAAGAAAAGAAAAGAAAAGAAAAGAAAAGAAAAGAAAAGAAAAGAAAAGAAAAGAAAAGAAAAGAAAAGAAAAGAAAAGAAAAGAAAAGAAAAAAAAATGAAAAGAAAATCCAGAGTCATATATAGTAGAGGGCTAAACTTACATTTAAGAGACTTAGGTGTGGATTTTCTGAGACATCTTAGTTGTAGATGCTTCCTAAGTTACTTAACCTTTCAACACCTCCATTTCCTCATCTGCAGATAATAATGCTCACACCAACTCTCTGTAGTATTGTTCTAAAGAAAGTACCTTGGAAAACTTGAAGCATTATTTGTATGTGAGGTATTTGTAAATATGTTAACTGGATTTATACCCTAGCCAGACTTCATTTGGGTTCGATGCTGTGATTAAAGATATAAATATATGTCCATAAACAAAAAAAGGTTGCTGTCATCATATTTTAATTCACACTGACCATGACATATGATATTAAAATTTGTAGTACAAAAAGAATCTATTCTGAGACTGATATTACCACCATTATTAATCAAGATTTTCACACTGGAGATGAATTGATATGGAATTAACAAGTTTTAGTAAAGATATTCTACCCAGAAATCATATTCCAATGCTTCTTCATGGCATAAAGACGAGCCTGGGTTTTCAAAGGATATGCCAATATGGTACATGGCAAAACAACACAAAGGATATATCAATACAGCACAAACTCCAGAAAGTCCTTTCAAGCTGGAAAATCTTTGAGTTTGAGCCAGCAATGGGCTCATTATGTCTCTAGGTGAAAAATTAGACTATTAGAAACTATTTAATAAAAGGGTCAGTGGATTATGATCAGTGTTGATCAAGGAATTGAATCAATCATTGGTATTTTGAAATATTGACACAAAAATGAAAATGCAAATTTGGCTATACTCATGGAACAAAAAGGAAGAGAACAAGTATTTATCAAATACCCACTCTATGCCAGGTATTATACTATATATTCTTTACAAATATTATGTCATTAGATCCGCACAATAATTCTGTGAGGTAAATGCTATTGTTACCCTCCTTTTATCTTTGAGGAAACTGAGGCCAACTATTTCAGCTGAGTCTCTGACTTTGTCACTTTGGGCAAACTGGCCCAGAGTCACATACCTAACAAGTGTCTAAAGCGTGGTTCCCAAACTTTTTTTGCCTACTGCCCCCTTTCCAGAAAAAATATTACTTAGCCCCCTGGAAATTATTTTTTTAATTTTAATAGCAATTAATAGAAAAAATAAATGTACTTGTGGCCATCACCACTTCCCCTGGATCACTGCAGCACCCATCAGGGGGCAGTAGCACCCACTTTGGGAACCACTGGTCTAAAAATTGATTTGAACTCAGTCTTCCTGACTCCAGGTCCAGTGCTCTATCCACTGTGCCATCTAGCCTCCCCACAAAAATTAGCAAATTCTTTAAGAATAGCTTCATAAGTAAAATATGAGGTCTTTTTAATTACTTTTCATTTCTATCACTTTTGCAGTCTTTGAGATTTAATGGAATTAAATGTGTGATATGTGATACAGATATTTATAATATATACACAAAAGTCTGAAAAATTCACAAAAATTAATAGGCCAACAGACTAGTTCATGAGGACAGGAATTATTATTCATTATTTCATTCTTTTTCCAATGCCCAATATAGAGCTTTACTATGTGATAGATNAAAAGAAAAGAAAAGAAAAGAAAAGAAAAGAAAAGAAAAGAAAAGAAAAGAAAAGAAAAGAAAAGAAAAGAAAAGAAAAGAAAAGAAAAGAAAAAAAAATGAAAAGAAAATCCAGAGTCATATATAGTAGAGGGCTAAACTTACATTTAAGAGACTTAGGTGTGGATTTTCTGAGACATCTTAGTTGTAGATGCTTCCTAAGTTACTTAACCTTTCAACACCTCCATTTCCTCATCTGCAGATAATAATGCTCACACCAACTCTCTGTAGTATTGTTCTAAAGAAAGTACCTTGGAAAACTTGAAGCATTATTTGTATGTGAGGTATTTGTAAATATGTTAACTGGATTTATACCCTAGCCAGACTTCATTTGGGTTCAATGCTGTGATTAAAGATATAAATATATGTCCATAAACAAAAAAAGGTTGCTGTCATCATATTTTAATTCACACTGACCATGACATATGATATTAAAATTTGTAGTACAAAAAGAATCTATTCTGAGACTGATATTACCACCATTATTAATCAAGATTTTCACACTGGAGATGAATTGATATGGAATTAACAAGTTTTAGTAAAGATATTCTACCCAGAAATCATATTCCAATGCTTCTTCATGGCATAAAGACGAGCCTGGGTTTTCAAAGGATATGCCAATATGGTACATGGCAAAACAACACAAAGGATATATCAATACAGCACAAACTCCAGAAAGTCCTTTCAAGCTGGAAAATCTTTGAGTTTGAGCCAGCAATGGGCTCATTATGTCTCTAGGTGAAAAATTAGACTATTAGAAACTATTTAATAAAAGGGTCAGTGGATTATGATCAGTGTTGATCAAGGAATTGAATCAATCATTGGTATTTTGAAATATTGACACAAAAATGAAAATGCAAATTTGGCTATACTCATGGAACAAAAAGGAAGAGAACAAGTATTTATCAAATATCCACTCTATGCCAGGTATTATACTATATATTCTTTACAAATATTATGTCATTAGATCCGCACAATAATTCTGTGAGGTAAATGCTATTGTTACCCTCCTTTTATCTTTGAGGAAACTGAGGCCAACTATTTCAGCTGAGTCTCTGACTTTGTCACTTTGGGCAAACTGGCCCAGAGTCACATACCTAACAAGTGTCTAAAGCGTGGTTCCCAAACTTTTTTTGCCTACTGCCCCCTTTCCAGAAAAAATATTACTTAGCCCCCTGGAAATTATTTTTTTAATTTTAATAACAATTAATAGAAAAAATAAATGTACTTGTGGCCATCACCACTCCCCCTGGATCACTGCAGCACCCATCAGGGGGCAGTAGCACCCACTTTGGGAACCACTGGTCTAAAAATTGATTTGAACTCAGTCTTCCTGACTCCAGGTCCAGTGCTCTATCCACTGTGCCATCTAGCCTCCCCACAAAAATTAGCAAATTCTTTAAGAATAGCTTCATAAGTAAAATATGAGGTCTTTTTAATTACTTTTCATTTCTATCACTTTTGCAGTCTTTGAGATTTAATGGAATTAAATGTGTGATATGTGATACAGATATTTATAATATATACACAAAAGTCTGAAAAATTCACAAAAATTAATAGGCCAACAGACTAGTTCATGAGGACAGGAATTATTATTCATTATTTCATTCTTTTTCCAATGCCCAATATAGAGCTTTACTATGTGATAGATGTTTAAGAAGTATTTCTTAAAAATCAGATTGGGAAATCGAAGTCAGAAAGTTGAACTAAGGGGTATTTGAAATAATTCAAGTGAAAGATAAAGACCAATCAATCTGCAAGTATTTATAAAGTGACCATTCCTACAAGCCAGGTACTGTGTGTGCGCAGCCACTAAGGCACTGTTAGGTGAAACCTGGAAGAGGTAAATCCAGGATATAGTCACAAAAGCCAAGAAATAGATGCCTAACATTAAACAATAAGTCCGTGGTAAGAGGATTAAAACCTAACCCAGTGATCATTCTACTCCACTGGAGCTATTACATCATGGCCTTGTTTGGAGGTCACAATTCTGTGAGGAGAGCAGAAGATATATTTTTATCTCTAAACTGATGGACTTGCTGATGGTCAAATGTCTAAGTGGCAGAATATAGACTAAAGCAGAAATCTTCTGCCTCCTAATCCAGTTTGCTTTGCACACTATCACACTTCTTCTGACATTTGTGTCTCCATGAGAATCACAGAATTTTAGAAATATAAAGGGCCTTCGGAGTAACCAAGTTGATTGCAGGAATACCAGAAAAAGAGAGTAAAAATAATAGAATTAGGAAATCTCAGATGTAGGAGGAACCCCAAAAGTCATCTAATGCAAAACTGACTTCAACAAGAATCCTTTCTACAATATCTTCAAAAAACAGTCAATTCAATTCAATTTAACAAGCATCATTAAGTAACTACTGTGTTCAAGGAAGCAGGCTAGTTGCTGAGGATACAAAGTAAGCAAAACAGCCTCCATCCTTAAGCTTCCATTCTCCTGGCCTGAGGAATGGGGTTCACACATACAAAAAATAAATATAAGAAAATTTTAAAAAGAACTCTAATAATTGGAGGATCAGCAAAGGCTTCAGAGAGAAGATGACATCTGAGCTGAAGGCTTGAGGAACAGAATTATTTTAAAGGATGAAGATAAAGCATAAGGGCTAGCTTGGATGAATACACAGATAGAGACAGAATGTCGTCTAGAAGTAAATGAAGAGAAAATCATGAAGATATAGTAAAGACTCCATATATTGAGATGTGAAATAGAAGATCAAGCTCACAGAAAATTGACCTCTATTTACTCAGTAAAGTAGGAAGTGAAGGCTTTGGCTGATATGTAGGGGATAAGGAAGGGCAGCTGGGAGACACAATAACAGAGTGCCAGTCCTGAGGTCAAGAAGACTCATCTTCTTGTGCACAAATTTGGCCTCAGACACTTCCTAGCTTTGTGACCTGGGCCAGTCACTTAACCCTGTTGGCCTCAGTTCTTCATCTGGAAAATGAGTTGGAGAAGGAAATGGCAAACCACTCCAGTATCTTTGCCAAGAAAACCCCAGATGGGGTCACAGTGTCAGACTCAAGTGAAATGACTGAACAAAGGGGAGAGCTTGAGACAAGAAGATTTGGAACAGCCACTGAGAGGAATGTAATAAAGATCCAATTAAGGATAAATAAGTGTTCTCAAGACAGTCGAGTTGAGATTAGATAGCATGAATTTGTAGTGGATCCAGTTGGTATCTCAGGGTGACTCTCCACTGATAATCAGTAGTTCAAATAGATGAGTGAATAAGGAAGATGGTGGGAGTAAAAGATCACCCATGTTTGCTAACTCACTATTTCTCTAGGCAGACCATTTCATTTTTTTAAATTAAAAAATATTTAGGGCAAATGGGTTTTGAGGAATAAAAATGAAAATCTGCACTCTTAAGAAGCTTACATTCTATCAGGGGAGACAGTATGTTCCTGTTTCCATTCCTGTGGCACTTCTCCTTCCCCATCATTTTACAAAATTCCCTTCAGCAATCACATTCACAAATTACTCCAGTACACTAGGAAGTAGTTCAGTCAAGCCTGGAAATATAACACATTGAAGACAAGTGGGTGCCATGTTACCATCATTTGACTTTTCCTTTCTATAAACATCCCTGATATCCAGCCTCTGCTTGAT
The DNA here is from genome assembly GCF_016433145.1 of Gracilinanus agilis. Taxonomy (NCBI): domain Eukaryota; kingdom Metazoa; phylum Chordata; class Mammalia; order Didelphimorphia; family Didelphidae; genus Gracilinanus; species Gracilinanus agilis. The sequence goes on from NC_058134.1 coordinate 148,750,222, forward strand.
CCTTTCTAATAACGCAAGCTCACTATTTTGCAAGGTAGCCCATTCCATTATCCATTATCCATAGCTATAACTGCTAACAAGTTCTTCTTTGTATTGAAACCAAAATCTATACTGCCTCACTCTATCTCACTGTGTCTGATTTATCCACCGATCTGTTTTAACCTCCTAGTTCTGGAGAAAAACAGAGTAAAGTTCATTCTCTCCTTCTACATTGTTGTTCAGTTGTTTCAGGGATCTTTGACCCTTCATGACTCCATCTGGAGTTTTCTTGGAAAAAATACTGGAGTGGTTTGCTGTTTCCTTCTTCAATTCATTTTATAGATGAGGAAACTGAGGCCAACAGGGTTAAGTGACTTGCCCAGGTTGACACAACTGGGAAATGTCTGAGGCCAGATTTAAACTTAGATCTTCCTGACTCCAGACCCAGCATTTTATCCACTGTGCCAGTTAGCTACCCACATTACAGCTTTTCAAACATTTAAAGAAGGCTGTGATACAAGGGTCAATAAGGTAGAGTAGTTAAAAGTACAAACCAGAGGAAAAAAATGTAGATTTTAGGCCCACCTCTGACACTAATTAACTGTGTGCAACCTGAGCAATTCATTTCATCCTCAAGGCTTAATTTTCTTGAATTGTAAAGTGAGAAGGCTGGATAATAAGACTCCCCGTGTTCCATCTACATCTAAGATTCTCTATTTCTCTATCGCTCATTATGTCTTTTTTGCAGGGGATTTAAACATCTCTATCCCTCCAAATATTCTTCTAGCAAAATAGGTTCCAGATCCTTCATCATTCTGATTACCTTCCTTTATACACATTGGACTATCATGGTGGTATCCAGAATTGTATTATCTATATACCATCTTTATCCTAACTACTACAAAGAACAATGGAACTACCATCTCCATTAGTCTGGAATCTATATTTCTATAAAAATTTTGATAGGAGATAACATCCTTAATAGCCATAAGGTAACAACTTTAAGATCAGGATCTATACCATGGACTTAACTTCTTTCTTTCTTCAACATCACGTGTTAAAGTATTTGGAAAATATCAAGAATTCAATTAATTCTCATTGAATTTATAGCATACTTTTTTCTTATGTTTCTTGGAACTTCCAATTGCAACTATAAGTCTATTTAGTGAACGCACAACTTATATATGTAAAAGAAACAACAATTTCCACTGTGGAATTAACCAATATTTCTACTGGTACATGAATTTGGCTTCTCATTATCGTTTCTTATCCTATTTTATAGGATTCATCCATTATTTAACCTAACAGGCTATGTCACTTCAATAGGATATTACTGTCAGAAAAGGAAATCAATTCTTTGATTTTTTAAAGTTGAATTAATAAGAAGATATTATCATGATATCATTCCTAGATGCCATCTATGAGCATTGCTGCTAAATTATAAATAAAAAAGAAAAATGTGCATTTCTAAGACAGCTTTAAAAGTGAAGTTGATCGTTTTACCTTTTCTTCTAGGTGAAATTGAAATTTTATACTATGAAAAATTAAAATGGTAATTTATGCTATAGATCATGAATACATAATCCTGCCACCATTCGCTTCAATCTGTCTCTATTCCACAGCAACTAATAAGAGTTCTGCCTGGGGCGTGTCAATAGCATAAACTTCCAGTGCCACTTGATCCATGTAGCCTTCCTGATCCCCAACCTACCCCCAGTTGCTGGTGCCCAAATATTTACTGAGAACATAATGAAGTATAAAAAGAAGAGATGTGTTTATGATAGAAAGAGGGTATCAAAGGACATTGTGGAATATTCAATTAACAATATTTATTAAGCACCTATTACGGTACATGCCAAGCACTGTGCTAAGTGTAGGAGATGCAAAAAGAGATGAGACACTCTTGCCTTCAAGGACCTCATGGTGTAATTAATGGATGAGATGACCTGCAAATACTATGTACAAAAAAGATATAATATATACACATATAGACATATATATGATAAATAGGAAATAATTAAGAAGCATTACAATTAACAGAGGTTGATAAAGGCTTCCTGGGGAAGATGAGATTTTAATTGGGAACAAAAAGAAAGCCAGACAGTTCAAGAAGCTGAGTATCTACTCCTTTACCATTATTTTCTATATTGTGCTTTAAGCTAGTTATTCTATTTTTGTCCAAATTTTGCTATTTATCTCTTCCTTGAATTTTTATATCAAGCTTCCCAAAAACTGTGATAATTCTTTCCATTTTTACAATCTTATTTCTGGAAGTCTAGTCCTAGTTTTTTCAGCATTATTCTAATCTTTTGGAAAGTTTTTATATTTTATGCCATTGTATTCCTTCTTATTACAAAGTTATTTTAGTTACTTGTTTCTTTAGTTTGCTGATTTTTCTGTTGTTTTCCTTTTAAGTAGGCCCCTTTCCCTTTTTGTTGTGGTTCTTTTATTTCTTTTTGGTATATTTGTTACTATCTTGAGATGATAAAGAGGAGTTGGAAGAACCTGATCATTCAAACCCAACTCGCCATAGGTATTTTCTACTAAATATTACTTTTTTTACAGATGGGGAAACTAAGGTCAAGAGGGGAAGTGACTTTCCCAAAGTCACACAGTGTCTACAGCAGTATCCAAACTCATCTTAATTACTCCAAGTCCAATGCTCTATCTACTACACCAAATATTTTGTTTCTATTGTTCATTTTTTTAAGCATTTGACTCATTAGATTCCTTGAAGATTCTTGAAGTGGCATAGCCTGTGAGGTTAAATAATGTCCTTCACAGATGTGTGTGTGTGTGTGTGTGTATATTTTTTTTGTTCACTCTTTTTTCAGTCATGTTCAACTCTTCATGACCTCATTTGAGGTCTTCTTTGCAAAGATAATTGGAGTGGGTTTTCATTTCTTTCTCCATTGATATATAGGTTTGAAACTTCATTTTTTGGGTTGTCCAATTATCCACCAAGTAATGACATCAAGTAAAACATAAACAAAAATACATATATGCTCATCTAATGATTTCCAGTTTTATGTAATATGATCTAAGCAAAGTCCAAACAAAAGGATTTTCTAATGAAGGTGAAAGAGTCTTTGATTAATGAGGAAATCATTTTAACATATTAATTTGTCTTGACTGGTCAGTTAATAAATTAAATACCCAGAAATACTACCTCTCAAAAATTTCTATCAGCAGAATGAGCAACTTGTTGATTTTATCCTTAAATATCTATATATCTTAAATCTGTCTTACAATGATACTGTTTGTCCTGTTTTCAAAGAGGATCAGTGACATCACAGGGTGATGTCTTGACCTGTGCATGAATTGGATTTGTAAGGCAACATTGCACAAATTCATTCTCCCCCCGTCTCTTCCAGAGTCATCAAACTCCAGTGGCAAAACAAAAATCAGGATGACTGGTATTGGTCAGGGATGCAGCGGACGATATTGGCATCTTTCATGTCTGACCAAGCCCTAAGCCCTCCACAGCATCTGCTTCAGCTGCCTTCATGGTCATTGGAACAAATTGTTCTCATCTTTCCATTACCCATCAGGGGAAGTCTTCACATGCTTAGAGTAGACATCTCCCTAACTCACTGATAGGTTTGTGGCCCATTAGTTACCCTCAACCTGGTTTAGCCCATATGCCAAGATTATTTACCAGGATGGTCACTGCATATGCTACAATTTCTTGGAACTAAAAGTGAAAGTTGAGTGACAGATGGACACCAAAGGCAGATGGCAAGCCCTCATACAAGAGGTGCTATTCCTCTTTGAACATCCAATATACATTCTTACAATGAGCTGGATTGGGCAATTTTAGGCTCTTAATTTAGTCATTGCCCTAAATTTGGAAAATGAACAGTTATTTCAATCCCTGAATTCTCATTACCATCAAATATCTCTCTAATACTAATATTTCCCCATTTGAGGCCAAAGGCCTATAAATCATAGAATCCTGTGGTCTTAAAAGAAAAAATAGTTATACATAACCAAAAATCAATGGAAAGATATATAATGTACACAAGTAGACTGCAATATGGCAACAAAGATTTGTTTTGTTTAAAAAATTGTATTTAAAAAAACATCAAAGGCATGTATGACTACAAAAGAAGATAGGTCAGTCATTCAGTGAGAATGAGAGGTAAAGTCTGTGTGTCACACCCTCAGTGTACTGAAATTCAGGTCAGCAAACTGTATATTATTTATTAACTGTATATTATGTGTAAGATATTAAGTGCTAGAGCAGAAAGAGGAAAACAGCTCTGAAATCAGAAGATCTGTGTACAAATCCTGCCCTAATATATGTATATATTATATATATATATGCAAATATATACACATATTATCTGTGAGATATTGAGCAAATCCATTAACTTCCCTAGGTCTCAGTTATATAATATAGAAAAGGAAGAGCTTGAACTAGAAGGCTAGGTCTTTCTAGATCTGAATCTATGATTCTATGACTAGAATAGGCTCTGCCCTCCAGAAACCTGTATTCCAATAGCCCTAAGCATTTTGGATGGATCATTTGTGTGGCAATATAGTAACAAGATGAGAGTGCTAGGGGGCAGCTGGGTGGCTCAATGGGCTGAGGCCTGGAGGCAGGAGATCCTGGGTTCAAATCTGGCCTCAGACACTTCCTAGCTGTGTGACCCTGGGCAAGTCACTTAACCCCCATTGCCTAGTCCTTACCACTCTTCTGCCTTAGAACCAATACACAGTATTGATTCTAAGATGGAAGGTAAGAGTTTTAAAAAAAAATAAGAGTGTTACAAGGCTAGAAAGTAGAGAAGAAAGATATGTAGTGCCCTGTGCAAAGTGGAAGATATCTTACTTGGATCCTCTTGACCCCTGTAGGAAATGACTAAAGCAAAGAGCAATACTGTGTCTGGAAATTTCTATCAGTCTAAGGATGCTAAAGAACAAAAAGGGTGGTTGTGGCTTGGAGTTACATGGAGCCAAGTATATATGAGTGTGAGAGAACTCAGTGGAAGGAGAGAACATTTGGTAAGAATCAATGAAATAATGTGCCTCAGGGGAAGAGCAATTGAGATCAGAAAGGACAGTACAATGGAAGGCACACATGATAGATCCTAGGTCTCCACACCTTGTTCCACTGAGGCATGTGTGTTGGACAGACAGGCTCTACAATGGATGTCAGTCTGTCTTCATGGCTCGTGCTCCTAGAATACACACATACATACACAGCATATGTTGTACCTTAAGAACAAAGCAATGATGAGATCTGTGGTCTGTTAAAGACTAATGTTCTTTCTCTGAATTGTACTAGCTGAACTTACTTCAGATTTCTTAGGGGATAGTGCCAAGTGTTGGATACCATACACAGAGAATTCTAAGGAGGATTTATGGAAGGACATTAGCAAGGGTTACACAAGGATGTTCTAATAAATATTAAGAATCAGTTGGGGGGGATGTATTCATGACATAACTTTTCATTTTAATTTGCATTATTATTTTATCTTTCACTTTAAGTCTAGACAGTCAACAAAACAATAAAACAAGCCCTGATTTGGAGCATTTGCCAATTTCCAAGGTTTAAAGGCGTACACTGAAAATTCAACAATTGTCTCTCATGAACTGGTAAGAAGTGGCTCATGGACCCCCCAGATTTTGCATAAACAGAGGGTTACCCACACTGAGGAAACAACACTTTATATATAATAGACACAGAAATAATCTCTCCAACAAACTGATAATTTAAAAATTCTTGTGACTATTGTCTAAAATCTCTTTGTAGTAAATGTAGTGTTAAGGATCCTTGCCTGTTACAGAATCCGTTCTCTAATGATGAAATAAGTTTAAGGAAATGGTATAACTGAACAAGCACTGGACTGAGAGTCAGGAGACAACTTCTCGCCCCAGCTCTACCACTAACTATGTGAACTTGGGAAAGCTTCTTAAATGCTTTGGGTCTCAGTTTCCTAATCTGCCAATTAATGAGATGATTTTTAATGTTTCCTCTAGCCCTAATTTTATTGTAATACAAATAAACATCACAGCCTTTGCAGCCTTAACTCACATTCTGTTTCAGACTTCTTTCCAGATGTCAAATGTACCTGACACGATCCTGGTACCATCAAGCCTGGAGTAATTGAGCAAGAAAACTGTCACAGTGAGAGCTAATGTCATTGAAAATAGAAAAGAGAGCACAGGGTTAGAACAAGGTATAGATATAATTTTCTGGAAAAACACTAGAAGAGAACAGAGCAGTGCATGATGTTCGTGCTCTTTAGACTTCTTTCTATCCCAAGCTGGCTGTGCTCTTTCTCAGCATATACAAAAGAAGAGGGAAAAGTCAGTATCTTTCCATCTTTCAGTTTTTGTAAAACTTCAGGATAACAATTAGGGCTCATACTTTTCCAGCCCCAGAAAGTTTTTTGTGCTGTTTTATTACATTCTCATTTGAAAAATGTTAGATGTCTAACCCCAGTGAGATCGTTGTTTAAAATAAGATAGATCAGTCACTAACCAGAAAAGCAAGTAGGAACAGGACTAGACACGGTCAGTGCTTAAACTCAAATGTATAAACTATGCCAATATTCAAATTCCAAAATACACAGATTTGTGTCTTTGACAATAGAGAGGACATCATCATCACCACCATCACCATCATCACCATCATTACATTTTTATGAGGTTTGCAAAGCTCTCAACATGTATCACCTCATTTGATAAGGAAAAATGGCACAAGAAGCCATTCAACATTCCTAGGGGGGAAAAAGAAAGCATATGGCCTTTTATACCCTACAATGGTGATAAATAGCATCATCATGTTAAGCAAAAGACAGAATGTATCAAAAAAAAATCTAAAGTACTCAGAGTCCTCCAGTTGAAAAGGAATATTCATGAACAGATATAAAAACTCAATTCATCTTAGGGACAATGTCTCCCAGAAGAAGCGCTAATTGGGGAGGGAGAAACCTGTACATTTGCTTCTCTTTGCTCTATGTAGAGTGTATTTGCACAAGTGAGAAGTTTTGTGGTTGTTTTCAGACTGAGGAAGAAAATAATACTAAAAATCTTTATCCAATCTCTCTAGAGCCTAGTGAAGCTTACCAAAAAAAGTAGTGATATATAGACCATTTTAAATCCGGCTCAGAGGATCCTAGATTGCCAGTGAAGAGCACCTTAGAAGCTGCCTAACCAGACTACCACCACCCCTTATTCTGTAGATGAGGAAACTGTGACCTAATAAAGTGCAATGATTGCTCAAGGTCACAGAAGTGGAATATAAAGTATGATCCTTTCACTCAAGGACCAGTGCTACTTTTCTTTCTGCTATACAATGCTATTTCTCAGCTTTTTAGAGTAAAAGAAGAATGTAAAAAAGCAATAGACAAGGGTCAGAAAACTTACTTCTAGTCCCAATACTGCCTAAAAATATTGGTTGCCCTGGACCATCTTTCCAGTCCTCAATTTCTTTTGGTATAAAATGAGCAGATTGAACTGGAAGAGCTCACTAAGGTCTCAATTTCAATGAATAGATAGAAGAGGAAAAAAATTACAAGGCCTGGGTTTACCTCATAATTTCACATATCAAGAGCAAGAAGGGATTTTAGAGACCATACAATCCAAGTCCCTCATTTTACAGTTGAAGAAATAGAAGTTGGGAGTTTAAATGATTTGCTCAAGGTCACATGTATAGGAAACCTCAAAAATGGAATGAGAACTTAGATCTTCTGTTCATTCCTCCCTGACCTTTACTGAGTGGTCCTGGACAAGTCATCTAGACTCTAAAAATCAAAATTGTTCTTCTGTAAAATGAGAATAATAATGCTTTCATTACCTAACTCACAAAGTTGTTGTGAGGAATGTGCCTTGTAAACTTAAAAGCATCACAAATATGATCTATTATTATTGCCCAACATGTATGTTCAATTTTTCAGTTCAATTTTTTTCATTTTGACTTATTTTAGCTCATTGAAAGGCTCACTATTTAAAAGGACACTCACATGAATCCTATTTGAAAGGAAAAGTTCTTTTTTGTCATGAAAATAATTACTTCCTAATTTATCCTTTAGAAAGATTCCAATTTTGTAAACTGGGTTTCCTTGAGGCAAGATACAGTTATATTCATTTTAAAATATATAGTCTAAGATTTTCTGAAGTATAATTCTGACACTAAAAAAGTACAACATGGCTCGTACATTCTGCTCCCAAGGCAAGGTGATTTGCCAGGAGAGCATGAAAGGCTTATCTAAATGTATATAATGAAATCTCCATGGGGATCATTGTTAGTCATGCTCAAAGGCTTGAGGGTTTCCCCTAATTTTTAAAAAGAATTATGAAAGTGGTCCTGGCTGAGTCGAATTATGCTCTAAGATCTTTGAAGAGAACTCAAGCCTCTCTGGTCTTACATAACTCTTGGTAAGTCTATAAAACCTGAAGGAAAGATATGGTTACATAAGTCTCAATTAGGGAATTTTTTTTTCAGAAATCCAAATATTCATAGAGTCAGTGCTAGATCTCTCAGAATTGTTTCTTTTTTAAGGAATATAAACAATCACCAAGATATTTTTAAATATCCTCTTTCACAAGAAACAGATTTTTCCTCTCTGTCTCAACAGCTCCCAGACTGTCGTCCCCGTGAAATGACAACACCCAACACCAACCTAAAACCTATGTCATTGTGATATCCAGTATCTTTGCTAAAAAATTCCAAGTGGGGTCATAAACAATTGGACACAACTGAAAAATGACTAAACAAACAAAAAAGAATAAGGCTAAAGTGCCTGGATTTGAATCTAGAGCATCTTCCTCTGAGACCAGTGCTCCTTTGAAATAGCAAAAAGACACCGAAATAGTGTATTGCCATATTTAGCAGTTCTGTCAATTAAACATTATCAGTCACTATCCCAAGCTATGTAAAAACACATGCATTAGGGTCTCCACCAGTGTGCCTCAGCATGTCTTTAAGTAGAAATTAAAGAAAGGCATTAAAATGTTCCTGGATGGGTTCTTAGGATGAGAGAGAGATCCATGAAATAGATGACCTCTTAGTCCTCACAAGTCTCCCAAGAATTGTATTTTTCCTGAGCATGGCAGACCTACTTCCACTAATTCTTACCAACATTGCCCTTCTCCATCCTGAATAGAAACAGGTCCCAGGAAACCTTTTCCTTTTGCATCACTCATAATAAATAAAAATAATAATAATATAGCTAACATTTCTATAGTGCTTATTATGGGCCATACACTGTATAATTGTTAGCTCATTTGATCCTTATTAACAACCCTGGGAGGAAGGTGCTATCATATCCATTCTATAGATGAGGCACAGAGAAGATTACTTGCCTGGGGTGACAAAGCTAATAAGTATCTGCATCTGGATTTGAATTCAAACCTCTTTCACTCCAGGTCCAATTTTCTACCCACTGAGTCACCTAACTGCTTGTAAAAATGAGTTATATCTTGGAAGATAAAGATTTTGAGGAATGGCTAAACAAATCATAGAACATGAATATGATGGACCATTATTGCTCTTTAAGAAACAATGAATATGAAGAATTTAGAGAAGCATGGGAAGATTGATATGAATTGATGCAGTGAAGTAAGTAGAACCAAGAAATCAATACACAAAATGACTACCACAACAAAAACAGAAGAACAATAAAAACCTAAATACTGTGTAATTATAATGTCTGTATTTTACTCTACACAAGAGATGAGCATATGTACCACTCTACTCCCTTTGCAGTAATGGGAGGCTATGGCATTAGAACATTGCATACACTGATTTTGCTAATATGTCAGTTCTGATGGACTGTGTTTTTCCCCTCTTTTTATTCTTTGTTACTCAGGATGGCCCTACTGGTGGGAATACATTTGGAAGGAAGAAGATTTACAAACAAAATACATCAATAAAATTTTGAAAAAATCACAGAGTCTCAAAGGAGCCTGACAGGTTTTGAGATCTACAGATACTCTAAAATGAGAGTTTTATACCCAGCCTAACAGCATCCACCTTATATTGATATGATGTCACCACAAATCAGAATTATTCCATTAAGATGTCAAGGCTCAGATTTATGTCAGACATAAAAATTAGAGTTAAACACGGAAGCAGAGAACATTAGTGAAAGTTATATACATGCATTAAGGGGAAAATGCCCCTCTGAGTGTTGTTTATGAAGAGGGTCATTCCTCAGTTTGAGCACGCATCTCCTCAGACATTACTTAAGGAGCTTTATTCTGTAGACACTGACGTTCTAGGGACACTCCTCCCATTTTCAATTATTCAAAAAGACATGTTAATTCCAATCAGCACATTGAGGACACAGGCTTATCATCTTTAAGCAGGAAAAAAATATATTTCCCACTGAAATCAATGAGAGAGTAGCCCTTTGGAATAGATTCCATCAAGGAAAAGCTTAAAACTCAAACTGTAACATTCAACATGAATTTAAAAACCTATTTTATTAAAGACATTGCTTTGTGTTAATGATAAAAGATGAATAGGATATAGTTCCTACCTTCAAATAACTATAAGCTAACAGAGGAGCTTAAAAACAAACAAGTCTTGTAATTATTATAAGAATTAGAATAAATAGGGAAAGGAAAGTAATTGTTGGCTGAGAGACTAGGGAAACTTTCAGAGTAGTAATGGCTTTGGAGTTAGCCCTTGAAGGACCAGAAGAATTTCAACAGATAAGATGAATGAGTGCGTGCTAGACAAGGTGAAGAATATGGACAAATGTAGAAGGCTGAGAAGGTTAGAAAGACCTTGGGAATAGTGAGCAGTCCAGTTTGATCCCTTCTCTGTGAAGACTTTCCTAATTCCCCTCTCTTCCTCCTTATATCACTTGTGCCATTCTGTTTAGCCTGTCCCGTTTACTGAATAATATTTTAACTTGGACTATCACCCCTAACTCTAACTTCCCAATAATTTACAAATTCCTTAAGAGCAAGGACTGTGTTGTTTTTTAAATCTTTAATCCTGGAAGCTTAAACCGTTGCTCTCACACAGCAGATGCTTAATATCTGTTGACTTGAATTGAGGTGAATTTTCCAGATTATTGGCAGGATTTGAGAGTGTAATGGTGAATTCTGTAAAATAAGATTGGAAAGGTATTTGTTGTTGTTCAGTCATTTCAGTTGTGTCTGACTCTTGGCGAGCCTATTTGGGGTTTTCTTGGCAAAGATACTAGAATGTTTTTTGTCATTTCCTTCTCCAGCTCATATAATAGTTAAGGAAACTAAGGCAAACATGGTTAAGTGACTTGCCTGGGGTGACCCAGCTCCAAAGTGTCCAAGGTCACGTTTGAATTCAGGTCTTCCTTACTCCAGGGCGGGCACTCTATCCACTGTACTACCTAGGTACCCAGTTAATAAGGTCTTTGAATGCAAACATAGCTAGTAGTCCTAGCTTTCTCTACAATTCTCCCCTCCTCACTAGGCACTTTTTCCCTTTCTCTGATATAGAGGATCTTAATATTAATCATGATAAATCTTGCTTCTGGAAGCAGAGAAAAAAATAAGGAAATAACAAGTTTTTAGGTAATATATAAGAAGTATATTTTAGTATAAAGTAAATGTGTATACATAAATTGTATATGTGTGTATATGCACATAGTGTTATGATATGCAATATCTATATACACGTATATCATCTAAACATACACACTGCCTACACATATATGTCTCTGCATATATACATAGAGGGTTGTGAGAGGATGGCAAATGGCACAAGAAACTGGCTTTGGAGATGGATCCTAAGTTTGGTTTCGCCTCTGTCACACACTACTTGACTGACCAAGACTAAGTTCCCCCACTTCTCAGTACTCCCCAGGCACCCCTATGACTATAAATTATGGGCAAATGGATGATCTTCATTGGTAGAAAGAGTTTCCACCCCAGGCATGTGCTACATGGATGAAAGCATGAGCCTGCCATCCCCAAAATAAAATAAAACAGACCTACTTACATTGTATAGACGTCATTTAGACATCCTGCTTGTGCCATTTCACTGGCTGTGCATTGAGTATGAGCCAAGTGGGCTGGCATATTCTACCTGTGCCTTTTGTATGCTTATGGCTTCAGGCAAAATCATGATGGAAATGATTAAATCAGACACTCGTGAATATTGTATGGCCATGACAATGATCTCTAGCCACCTCCCCAGTCAGAGAAAAACAAGCTCCGTGTTTACAATGAGGCAGAAGGTAGAGTTCAATATGCTACCTAATTCTAAAACTCTGTGAGACTCCCTCCACCCCCCACCACCAAATGGCATTTTTCCACTAATCACAGCCAAGATTGGAAAACACTCATAGGCCACTAATGCCTAAATTAGATTAAATGAAGCTGTAATTTCACAAACAAATTCCACAAGTTCTGTGCTACGATCAACTGCCATTTTCACCCAAAAAAATGACACCCTGGAAAGCAAGTTATATCCACTCCAATGCACACTCTTAATAGATTCTATTCTTTTCTTTTGAGAGGTTATTTGCTTCCATTTGAAATTTAGGAGAAAAAGGGAAAGGTGAAATAGTTATCAAAGGAGCTGAAGGAATAAATAGATGAGCTATTTGAGACTGCTACCTCTAGACCCCTGAAGAAAGACTCTGAACTAAAATACATTTCGTTTTTAAATACAAAAAAGAGAATGACACATATCAACCACCAAGGTTTAATTGTTCCAGAATCCCCCTCAAAGAGGGTGAAAGTACCTTCAATTTGCATGATTTATTATCTTTCTACATTTCAGTTACTATGGAACACGCAATCCCAAAGGGATTTCTTCCATTTCCTGACAGCCCTTGAGCACAAAATTAATATACAGGGTAAAAGAAAATTTGCTGTAGAACTTCAGAACTGATTAATGTAAGTCATGTCAGTCTGTCATTCTCTTGCAAGCCAATTAGGCAAAGCACTCATATCTGGCACTCCAAATACCATATATTAAAGTTGGCAAAAAGTTTAAGTTCTGGTCATAAAAAATAACTATCACAAGCAAAGCAGCTTCAGAAATGTAACCCTTATTCATAAAATATATTGATGCCCCACTTGCTGAGCAAAAGAAAGAAAATTCCTTATGATTTTTATCATGAAATTGCCCAGTTGACCCCATCAATCCTTTCTGGCATTCTATTAAGGGGCAAGGAGTTCATATGCTCCGAGGTGTCTATTAAAATTCATCAAGTCAATGAAAACAGTTCAATTCTCTCGCCCATGATAAACTTTCAAATTATTTCTTAATCTCCCTCCAAAGGGTTGGGTCCAAGGACGGGCTAGCCTACCTAGACAAACTCTAGTCGGGCCCATTGAGAACAAGGAAAATCTCCCCTGCCTTGCCATCTTTTGCCACCAACAATACCAACTCTACAGCATACCTTGCTGTGTATACATTGTCTCTGCTCTTTTAAGCTGTAAACTCCTTGAGGACAAGGTCTGGTTTTTTTGCCTTTGTTTGTGATTCTAGTACTTAGCACAGCGAGTAAATGACTGACTGACTCTCTAAATTAAGGAAAGTGTTAGAAACTGGGCAAAGCCAGAAGGAAGGCTTAAGGAAGAGTGAGGTCAGCTGCTGGATCAGAGGTAATATGACTTCATTCAGAACAGATGAGGACTGGGAGTTCTCCAAACTATAAACAGAAATATAAATGTAAACTTCCTCATCATCATGTAACTTATATTTACATGGGAATTTAAGGTTTATAAAGCACTTAACACATGTCATCTCAATTTGATTTTCCATTTACTACCTGTATGACCCTGGACAAGTCACTTAACATCTTTGATTTTCATTTCCTAATCTGTAAAAGGAATACATTTAACCAGGTGAACTCTAAGGTTCTTTCTGCATATAAATTTATGATCCTATTATATGAGTAGATGCAAATTTAGAATTCTTCCATCATCATAGATCATTACCTGTCTTTGATTTACTGGATATCTGAAGCACTGAAAAGTTAAGTGACCTACCAAAATCAATGTAATAAGCATGATTTGCACCCAGACCTTCTTGATTATAATTCCAGCACTCCATCCACTCTACTACATTGCTTCTCTGTGAGTACTTAGTTATGCTATTAATGCTGCTTTATAGCATTTTTCAGTGTATGAATCATTTTTCCACGCATTATCTAGTTTGACCTTCAAAACAACCATATGAGATAGATTTTGCAGGTGTTATGTATCACCTTCATTTTATAAATTAGAAAACTGAGACCCAAAGGCTTTAAGTAACTTTTTCAAGAGCACACAGTTAACAAATGGTATTGCCGGAACTAATAATAGCAACTCCCATTTACAAAGTCCCTTAAAGCTTACAAAACATTGTCCTCATAATTATGAAACACCAAAGAAATGCTCTTGTAGAATTAAGGAATTTTTTCTACTCCCTTCTTCATGATATATTATTAATATCTTTATTTTACAGAAAAAAACTACAATGGTTTGGGCAGTGTCTCATGGTGACATGAATGACAAATGTAAGAGCCATGATCTGTCCGAGTATTTTTTTTTCATGTCCAGGGGGCTTTCCATGATACTGCCCCTCCAACTAGGGATGAGTTCTTCTGATTACCAGTTCAGTGTTCTTTCTGCCTTGCTAGATCAGAACCCTCCCTCTCCCCCAACACCCACATATACATACATGCACACATGTGAGCATTTCCATACTCAAAGTCCAAAGCAGTTAGATGATCCATTTGGAAGAGTGATTGACAGGTAATCTCAAGGAGGTGATGAAATCTTATATTTCCAAATAGGTTTAAAAAACATTTGGTGATGGAATGAATAGAGGGATCTTCCATTTTGCAGCCTAACTCTACATTTATGTATAAAAGCATAGGGAACAGGCCACGTTATATACTCAAACAAATGTGAAGAAGTTCCCAAGGAGAGCTGTGAAAAGTATTACATTATTTCTTTTTTAGGAAGACATTTGGTAGAACAATCTTATATAGATTAATAAGGAGAAAGAGAGTGAGAGCAAGAGTGAGAGGGAGAACAAGAGTGAGAGCAAGAGAGAGACAGAGACAGAGACAGAGACAGAGACAGAGAGACAGACAGAGAGAGAGACAGAGACAGAGACAGAGACAGAGACAGAGACAGAGAAAGACCTTATTGTTATTGAGTTTATTATATTCCAAGTATTGTATCTAGTGCTAGGTTATCCAAATACAAGCAAAAAAGACAGCCCTTACTCTCAGAGAGCTTATATTCTAATTGTTAATTAGATTAATTGTAATTATAAATCATTATTTATTAAATTAATTAACTATTTATATATATATGTATAAATAAAATTAAAATTAAAGGCAGTATGATTGGAGCAATATCTTAACCTCTTACCTTATGCAAATTAGGCAATTTTCCCTTAAAAAGAATTAAAACCATTTCCTTGATTGGCTCAGAGAATTAAAGTCTTCAGCTCTTGACATAACTTCCTGTTTATCTGTGTATAAAAAAGCTACAAGTTTGGGGCACCTAAGTGGCTCAGTGGATTGAGAGTCAGGCCTAGAGACAAGAGGTCCTGGGTTCAAAGCTGTCCTCAGATACTTTCTAGCTGTGTGACTGTGGACAAGTTACTTAACCCTCATTGCCTAACCCTCACATATCTGCCTTACACCCAACTCTCAGTATGGATTCCAAAACAGGAATTAATGGTTTAAAATGCTGACTCACTCCCAAAAGATCTTTGTTTCTTGCTTGCAATCAATTCAAACAGCATGGACAAATCCACTGAGATTGTGGTGCCTCAGGATGGAGTCAGAGACAAGATCCACTATGGACTCAAACAAAGAATATTCTATGACATTAGTTAAAACCTCCCTAAGGAATAATTGAAAAGTCATGTCAAGAGAATCCTGTTCAAAGAAGAGCATGAAGCATTAAATTGCAGAGGTAATAAGTATTGGTAGCCAGACACATGGGACAGATATTGACCTGAAGAGCCCAAATTGAAAGCAAAGTCTCCAGTACTATCAAAATAGAGTCCAATTGGGTTTATGGAGAGAGTAATTAGGCTAGTTTTAATACTGGAATGACAACTGGGGTCTATTTCACAAAGTTTCCTCAATTTGCTGCTTTCCATAGTGAGTCTCACCCTTCACCTCCTGAATTAACCGAAGCTGGACAGCTCCCATTGATGGCACCTTCCTCAGCCCTTATCCTTCTTACTCTCCTTAGGAAAAGCTTTGTGTAACTGGTGGCAGACTTTGGTGGAGAAATTAATAAAAGCAGCTGCTAAGCACACTTGTCCTTCCACACTGGAAGGGCTGTAAGTAGTATATTTAAGGGAAATAGGAGCAATGAACATTGATGTTTTCTTCAGATGAGCTCTACTAATTTTGCCAGTGCAATGTTAGTAGTACAAAGTGGGAGGGAAAGAGGAGTACAAGAGCTTCCTCACAGCAAGACAGTAGGTCCATGGTATGGACTAGGGTCCACATGTCCCTTCCCTTCTGTGTATGTTTTTGTTCCCTGCTGATGTACCTCCAAAAGAAAAAATTGGCAACTAGTGGAGGAGTGGGATGTTGCTGCATTTGTAATAGATCATGTTGTTTTTAATCTTCTGCCATATGTGCATTTGAAATAATTACCAATAATTTGGAATTGTGTTTTCCATACTTGAACTGGTTTTATGTTTTCTATATAATGCAAATTTATTGAAATAAATATGAGTTTTCTGTCTCCCATTAAATGACTTCCACTCCTGCAAATATACACATACCTAATTCTTCCATATTCCTGATACCACTTTTTCACGTACCAACTTAAACCAGTTACCAAGGAAGCATTACCTTGAGGCAATAATGCCTTTCAAGAATTTCTTTCTGAAAAGAAAATTCTATTCCCTCCACTCACTCAGAAGCATCAAATTAGGGAGAAGATGAGAACAAGGTTAAACTCAACATGCACAAATGGCATTCATTATATTTTCCCTAAAAAACCTATTCCTTTCTGCTCTTTCTACTGAGTGCACCCCTATCCTTTCAGACACCTAAGTTCTCAAATGCAGTCACCTTGATTCTTCTTCCTCCTTCTTTTCCTATATCCAAATAATTATCGTCTTGTCATACTACCAATACATAAATATCTTGTATCCACCCTCCCACAGCCTCTACTACTCTAGTTTTGTCCTCTTCATCTCTTTTGAACTATCACATTAGCCTCGCATTGAGCTCCCTACTTCCAATCTCTACACCCCTCTCCTATAATTCATTCTCTGGGGTGCTGACAAATTGATATTCCTAAAACAAAGCCCTGATAGTAAGAATGGCCAAAAATCTTTCATGACTCTCCATTTTCTCTTGGCAACTAATCTATAGCATCCTGGAATCAAGAAGTCCCGAGTTCATATCTTGCCTCTAACACTTCTGTGTGACCTTGAGCAAGTTAATCTGACTCTTCATCCTGTTTATTCATCTATAAAATCAGGTTAATTATAGCATACATTTCCCAGAGTTAGCAAAATGCACTCCCTCCTTACCTCTTCCTAAAATATTGATCTTCCTTTAAATCAGGTTCTGCTTTCTACATAACGCTTTTCTTAAGCTCCTCCAGTTGTTGGTACTCTCTCTCCAGAAATTTCTTTGCAGAATTTTAATATACTTTGTATTTTACTTGTTCACATTGTATTCACATTCTTTACCCCAAGAAAAAGGTAAGCTCCTTAAGTTCCAGACTGTTTCATTTTTAAAAAACTTTTACCTTCCATCTTAGAATCAATACTATATATTGGTTACAAGACAAAAGAGTGGTAAGGGCCAGGTGATGAAGGTTAAGTGACTGCCAAGGGTCCCACAGCTAGGAAGTGTCTGTTTCCAGATTTGAACCCAGGACCTCCTGTCTCTATGCCTGGCTCTCAATCCACAGAGCAACCTAGCTGCCCCTTAGACCATTTCATTTTTGTTTGCAATCACAGCTAATAGTACAATGCCTTATACACAGTGGGCACCTGATAAATGTTTGTTCAATTGAATCCAATTGAACAGCCTTGAGACAGAGAAGAATTTTCATCTTAAAGCCATTAGTCTTTGAATAGCTCTTTTTGGATATGGGTGGAAAAGCAAAGTTTTTCTTTAGATACGAAAAGTTGCAGGGAGAAATCACAGATCATAGATCTTAGGGCTAGATGAGGTCATTCATGCTCCCAATTTTAAGCAGGGATGTTATACACTTTTCCATTTTACAGTTGAGGTAACTGAGGCATAAACAGATTAAATTACTTGCCCTGGAATTAAGTGTTATTCTTATCATCATGCCTCAGATGATTTACCTTCCCCCACACCCGCTTTTGTGTTTTTAATCACTATTAAATCAATATTATAAATATGGCAGAGTTTATATAGAAAATGAGAGTTGTCCTAATTCATTTGTTCCCATTTTTTTTAAATGTTGAAATAATAGTCTTAGTAAAGTTACCTATGGATGGAATGGGAAAAGGAAATTCAGTGCAAGGTTTTCCTCAAAGTGTGATTAAAAGTTGTCCTGTGATTGTAGGACTTTACTTCAGGCTAAATCTTTCAGATGGCATGTTTGGCAAATTCATAACCTGAAAAAAAATCTCAAGGGAACTTTTTATTTCTAAATGGCATATTAATCCATTTAGTTAATACTCTGACTTGCATGAACAGCCAGAAATTACGTTAGCTTTAGCAAGCAAAGTAATTTGATCTATCTGAGCAAGATATTTAATCTTACTGATGGAAAAAATATTAAGCATCAAAATTTATATATTACATACATATTTGCCCACATATTTGTGTGTGTATGTGTGTGTTTTGTAGATAGATAGCCATATGGGGACATGGAAGGATGTGGTAGGAGAGAACCTGTGTTTTTTTGGTGTAGGGAACTTCCCTTGAGGAAACTCTCTCTACCAAAGAAGAGTAGCTCTCTAATTACTATACCACCTACTGTCTCTCTCCATCAACATATATCCCTAAACTATATTCATATATCCGGTGTGTGTGTGAGTATTTACAATGTGTTACTCATTTTAAGGCTTTAACTGCCTCCTCTCTGAGAGTCTAATCTCAATGTCTCATCATGGCATGAAGACGAATCTGTGTTCTTCAAGGTATTTGGGGAAACAAAGTCTCTATTAAAATTTGAATGCAAGTCAATAAAAGACTGTATACCTTAATTTATTAAAGCCCAGACATAGAGAAGTATGTCTCTGGGTAGTATGTGGCCTCTCAAATCAGCTAAGTAAAGTGGGTAAAGTAAAGGACTTGAAATCAGGAAGGCCTGGGTTCAAATCTGACCTTGGATTTTCTCCGGTTATGTCAACCTGGGCAAATCAGTTAAACTTTCTTAGCCTCAGTTTCCTCATCTTTAAATGATGATAATAAAAGTACCTACCTCATGGTGTTATTTTAAGGATCAAATGACAATGTATATTAGGTGCTTTGCAAATCTTAAAGTGATACATAAATTCTAGGTACTCTCATTCCGATTGAGTGGACTTCTGGATATGAGCAACTTCCCACAGGTTCAGATAAATAGTCATGTCAGATCAGAGCTCCTTGGTCATTGGCCTTTGGGGAAAGCTGACTGTGTTTCAGGGGAAGAAGACTAAAACTATCTAATCTGCTGGGCTGCTATTGGCCTCAGAGGACTCAGGCAAAGTTATTTTTTGCTTGTCCTTACACAAGAACAGGAGTAAAGGAAAGCAAAACATTTAGAGGGGGACAGAGCATTATTGTGCCATAAGAAATGATGAAATGGACAATTTCAGAGGAAACTGGGAGGACATTTATGAACTGATGCAGAGCAAAGGGAACAGAACTAGAACAGTTGACCCAGTGATAACATAATCAAGAAAAACAATTTGGGAAGACTTTAGCACTCTGATCAGCACAACGATAAACAAGAACAAAAGAATGAAAATGAAACATGTCATTCGTCTTCTGACAGAGAGGTGACAAACTTAGAATGCAGAAAGAGTTTTGCAATTTTCCAACATAGCCAATGTGGGAATTTGTTTTGTTGCATTATGCAGCTATGTATCAAGGCTTTTGTTTTTCAGACTTCTAAAAAAATTTTTGAGGAAAAAAACATTATATTAATAAACAATCTCATTACTTGGAAATTAAAATGATATATCTTTTTAAATATAGGATCGTCCATTTAAACTTGAAATGGAAGCTGAATCTAAAATGCCATTATTCATGTCAAGAAAGGAAAAATGGAATGCCTTCCTTCCTTGAAATTTGAAAGGTCCCTCTAGTGGAGCAAAGGTCTTGGCAGGTCTTATCAAGCTGAGATGGCTTTGGGATGGCCTAGTGATGGGGATAATGCTATTATCTGAAGAATGACCTAGCTAGGTTCAGAATGGCTCATCATGAGATTGGCTTCTGGGTGACTGATTTTTCAGTTCCAGCAACTCTCAAAGACCTTCTGCTACCCTCTACCCAGAAAAGAGGGCCTGGAGGGATGAGATTGCAAATCCATAAAGCATCGAAAAAATGATTCAAAGTTCTTAATGCTAGCATTTATTACTCAGAAAATGACAAAACTTTTAGTATCTTAGAAGATGTGAATCACTTCATCAGAAAAAAAACAATTGTACCCAGAAGTCTGTGCTTTCCTAGAAAGGAAGACTATTGCTTATTTTTGTCAGGGGGAAGAAAAGGAAGCGTGGAAGAAAAAATGAATTATGGCAGTTCAGGGCTCCAAAATAAAAATGAATTGGAATCATGTCTTAATTACAATTACAAAGGCTGAGAGAGTACTGAAACATGACCGACCCATTTATGTTTTCATTTAAGCCTGTTCCTAAAGAGATGTTGAAATATAATTCCCACTAAATCTTAATAAATCACTTATGGCAGATGGTAACTGTATCAGTGTAACAGATTCATGTAAAAAAAGTTAGTAAATTCTCTCCTTACTAACAGCATAAAGCCAAACCAAGCATCCATGATTAACGGTGACATATTGAGAGTACAGTTCCAAGTAACTTAAAGACCAGGAACCAAAAGAAGCAAGTTACTTTCATCGTATGGATAGAGGCAACTTTCACAAATGGATCATTATAAACTATTTAAAATGAGGTACAGACAAGGAAAGAAAGAGGGCCAATTTTATTCTAAAAACTATTCTTGCTTTTTAAACAAAACAGGCTATTCTGTCAAGGCCACTGGAGAACCAATTATTCCTAGGAGGTCGTCAAACAAATGCCTCAGTGCCAGTCTCATTGCAGAAAAGCTACATACAAGCATTTAGCATGTATTAGTTTGACCCTATGAGCTGACCTCATTCATGAGATTTCAACAAAGCTATTGAAAAATACTTTAACATGAGAGCACACTGTAATAGAACATGACACATAGATTACTGCAAAGGCTGTAATATTGGGAAATTACATGAAAATGAGAGTGCAAAAGAAAATTAATTCAATGTATTTTGAGATTCTAGTCTTATCTTAACATCTAACAAGGAACAAAACTGTTGCCAGCTACCTTCTAAGTCAAGCTGGTTCAAATCTTTTCTAAGCTAGTCAACCAAACTCCCATTCAACTCTCTTTGTTTTCAGTTAGTTATTCAACAAAGCATTCTCATGAATTCCAATTGGTTGCATTAATAATAAATTAACACTGTGCCCTCGCATTGAAATGCAGATGGAACCCCTTATCTTTATAGACCTCCCTCCACTCATTTTATCATACTGAAAATAACCTCAAAGCCCCAAAGTCATTTGTCACCCCTTTAGCATGTTCGTTACCTCTCTAGGTGTGGTTTCATAGAAATTTGGGTTATTGAAAGATGATTATTCATCCTAGTTAGGAAGGCTGCCTCACAAAATTTTCATAACCTAATTATCTAAATGGACATTATTTTCTCTTCACTATTATGGGAACCTGATTTCTCCTAATTTGCTATTTTTTGTAACTCCTTTGTTTTTTGATGGACTGTTTTATTTGTGTTGATGAAAACACATATTCTACAGCACTAGTCAATGATACAGCTTTTATTCTTTCCTGTGTGAACCAGGTAAACAAATGCTTAAGAGTCTTACTAATGTTTGCATTTAAAACTAGTCGCTTTGACTATTATCTGTTTTTAAACTGGAGTTCTTTCAAATTCAAAGTGAAGGAAAAATGGAAGAGGGGGAAAAAGCAATAAATAAGTAACTAATAAGAAGACAAGCTCCAAACTAAGAAATAGTATGCACTTGGGTAAGTCAATTAAGAGCTCTAAGCTTTACAGTGATCCCTCACCTACCACGGGAGTTACATTCCAGAGACCTCCACAATAGGTGAAAATTTGCAAAATAGTGGCATTATATTTATTTTATTTTATTATTCATTTATATGCATATATATTAAGGTTTTATAAACTCTTCCCACTCTCCTATAAGCCTTTTCCACACTCTTATTAACCTTTCCCACAGTCTTATAAACACTTCATATGCTCTTAAACACTTTTTACACTCTTAAACCTACATAATTTTAACAAAATCTCACAATATGTCAAAAACGCCACAATAAAGAATCAGATCTATCTTTAAAACTCTGGATACAGTGAAGCTGCAATAAGTGAACCATGATATAGCAAGGGATAACTGGATTTTCATCTTCTGCAAACTTCATAATGTTTGAGAATTTCATTAATAGAGATTAGTAAGGAAATTCGAGTCCTAACAATGAGAAATGAGTCCTAATATTGTCTATCATCAATTTTCTTCTATTTCCTCACTACAAGCCCATTTCTGTGTATCATTAGGACATGAAGAAGATCCTAAACTCACAATGGTGTTGACAATGGAGTATAAACTCTGGAAGTTCTTAAGTTGAAAAAGATAAAGTACTTTTAGCTAATGAGAAAGGGAAAGAAGCAAATTAATTTTTTTCCTTTGGGCCCAAGCATCTCCATTGCATCTGACTTTAGGAAAAAAAGGAATCTACAGTCTTCATCATAATATTCCTCCAGTATTTAAAAAATCAGCAAGTATTGTTGCTGTGGATTTTCAGTTCAGTGGTACAGGGAATGTGATCCAAGCCTGGAGAATCCTTTATTCAACTAATGACCAAGACAAGCATAACTACCTTGTCAATGTTTTTTTAGCATATATTCAGCATTTCTGATTTGTGTAATCCTGAGCAAGTCACTTAATTTTTTCATCATTCCATAACTATAGGATGAATAGGTTGGAAAAACAGTCTTTAAGGTCCTTTCCAAGCTTTTAGTTCTATATTCCTATAACTTAATTCTACTGTCAGCACTCTGAGATTACAAACTTTAGATGCTTCACTTGGCCCCCAAAACCCCTAGCACAGTACTAGAGTCAAAGCACTCAAAAGCTATTTGTTGAATTGAGGAGGCCCCAGAAGCATTAAGACTGAACCAATTTCCTGCTTTAAAAAAAAGGAATTGATAGTAAACACACAAGTCTTCATTATGATAAACATAATTCCATCACTCATTATTGTGTATAATCATTTTAGAAGCTATTCTGTAATCCTATAGAGTTAATTGAGGGGTTTTCATTTAAATAAGCCTGATCTGAATGCAAAAATGAGATCTTATGGAACTCTCAGCTCTAGTTAAGATAGGAAGAATACCCCTGGTATTGTAACACCACCACATGTGCTGGGTACTCATCAAATCTAAGTTCCTACAGAATGAAGGTGGATTTGTTTTAAATTGCTATTTAAATCACTACTCGGGAGAACTCAATTAAATCCATTTTTACTTCCTGCAGAAAGAATGTAGCTGTTGTCTGGTACAAATTTGATTTTGTTTCTCAGACATCTCCTCACCAGATAGTGTAACCAGCCATCTCGCTGGAAACTACAGACAATGCCCAAGAGACATTAACTCTTGAAAGTCCCATCTTGAAGTCAAAAGCCCTGATTGAGTGGCTGCCTCAGTCGCCTATTATATCTAATTCAAACTCCACCAATGTTTTACTTCATTCTTTCACCATCTTTTGGACAGTCACTTTAGCACCACATTACCCTCAATGTTGTTGTTCAATAGTTCCAGTAGTGTTTGGCGCTTTATGACCCCATTTGAGGATTCCTTGGCAAAGATAATAGAATGGTTTTCTATATCCTTATCCAGCTCATTTTACAGATGAGGAAACTGAAGCGTCAGGATTAAGTGACTTTCCCAGGGTCACACAGCTAATAAGTATCTGAGGTGGATTTTGATCTCAGGAAGATGAGTTTTCCTTACTTCATGCCTGATAATCTATCCACTGAGCCTCCTCACTGTCCCTTACCCTCAATGCCATACCCTTTGTTATAATTCTGGATCCAGAGTATTTCAATCTTTTTACCCACTGTTCACCATCTCTGTTACATTCCCAACCAAAATATGTCTTCCTGGCTACCACTCCTCTAGATACATTTTCTCCTTCCCCATTAGAAGATAAGCTTCTTGAGGATAAGGACTCCTTTTGGCCTTTGTATTTGTATCCACAGGGTTCAATAAAGACTTTCTCATTTACTCATTTGTGTATCAAAAGAAACTTTAGTCAAAAATAAAATCATGGTTAATGACAAACTGGATTTGAAAGACGTCCTTATACCTTTGGGAATGTCTGAGAGATATCCAAAGCCATGTGACTACTGTATACACTACCTTAAATAAATCCTCATTGCTCTGGGATGTTTTCTTGGCAATTAGAGACAATGGAGAGGCACAAAGGATTGAAAAAGAAATCAGGGAGGAATAATAGATATATTATCAGTAATGGTCCCATATGTCATATGCAGAGGCAGAGAGATCTTACAAGAAAGTTTAGAGTTGGACATATCAATCTGGAAGTCATTGCCTAGCAATGATAACTTAAACTATGTGAACTGATGAAATAAATAAATTAAGAAGAGAAGATGAACCTCAACAGAGACTTGGGGGATATCCATAGTTAGGAGAGAGAAAGG
Source organism: Gracilinanus agilis (assembly GCF_016433145.1). Lineage (NCBI taxonomy): Eukaryota > Metazoa > Chordata > Mammalia > Didelphimorphia > Didelphidae > Gracilinanus > Gracilinanus agilis. The sequence continues at coordinate 148,775,070 of NC_058134.1, forward strand.
GATGAATGATGATCTAACAAAGAGAAATCAGAAAAGTTGGAGAAGAACCTTGAGAAAATAGCTTCAAGAAAGCCCAGGCAAAAGAGAGATTCTAGGAAGGGCAGGGAGGAGTGATAATGTCAAAAGCAGACACATCAATCAGAATGAGGCCTGAAAAAATGGACTTGGATGTAGAAGGAAAAGATAGGTGATAACCTTGGAAAGAACAATTTTAGACAAGTTGTGAGGCCAGGAGCCAGGTTGCAGATGGTGGAGAAGTGAGTATGCAGTGAGGAAATGGAGGCAATAAGTTTAGTCAACTTTTTATTAAAGTTTAGCAACTTTAGTAGTTTGGAAGAGATATAGGCAATAGATTGAAGAGGCATCGTGATCAAACAAAGGTTTTGTTTACTGGTTTGTTTTAGGATAGGATATATCTGTGTATGTTTTTAGGTAGTAAGAAAGAATAAGTTCCTGGAGGAGATGGGAGAGGAAGGAATCAAGGTTATAAGAAAAATAACTGGCCTTGACATACAGGAGCCATCTCTCCTTCAAAGACTGAAGCAAATGCAGATTTGAGGGGGAGATGGTGGAGTGGGGTGGAATATGGTGAGCAAGGGAAAAAATGTCTTGGATATTCTCAATACAGTAAAAGCAAACTTCTCTGCTGAAAGGGAGCAAGAGGAGATAGTATAGTTATTGGGGAGGTGAGAAAGGAACGAACATTTATTAATAACCTACGTGGGGCAGCTAGGTGGTTCAGTATATAGGGAAAGTGGACCCTGAAGATAGGAAATCCTAGGTTCAGATCTGACATTTCCTAGTTGTATGACTCTTGACAAGTCACTTACTCCCTGTTGCCTAGCCCTTAACTAGTCTTCTACCTTGGAACCACATGCAATATTAATTCTAAGACAGAAGGTAAGGGTTTAAAAAAATTAAATAAGATTAATTTGTAGTGGACCAATTTATCATAGTTGTGTGGCATTTTTCTTTAAAAAGAAAATCTAATTTTCAGGCAAAAGTTCCTAATCTTTTTGCATGTCATAGACCAGTGAAGTCTACAGACCTCTTCTGAAAATACTGTTTTTGAATCAAATAAAACATAAAAAATTACAAAGGAAATCAGTTATATAAAAATAAAAATTTTTAAATTTATTTTATTTCTTTTCAAGTTCAGAGAACCTCTGAAATCTATCCACCACTGACACCAGGTTCAGAATTCTCACTTTAGATACATCACTTATAATCAAGGTTAGCCTATTTTAGAGCTACTATGGTATTTCAGTTGTAGGATGTATTTTTAAAGAAAATAAATAAACTACTATTTCAACTGAGTCAGCACAAGAAACAAACTACTTGGATATATAGCTAGCTCAGGCTTTACTTTCCTATCCCAAAACACTTATTTATTAAAGATAAACTCTTTGTTTTTGCTTTTCCAATTCCCAAATTGTTTTGAAAAAGATAAATTACACATTCCACTCAGCTCTTTCTCTCTGCTAAATTCCCCATGCTTTGGACCATTTCTGGCCACCGTTTCCCCATCAAAATGTATCTGTCTTATATGCCATTCATACATCATACTCTAGCCCAGATCATAGCACCCAATTCTTGGGGCAAGTAATATGGTATACAAGTTGTAGATATGTAGTGGGGAGAGAAAAGGAGGGAAGCAGTGGGATTTTGTCTGCACACTTGCTATTTTGATAGCCATTAAGTTATAACCCCACTGAGGGTGAGTGTTCAACAAATAATGGGTGAAGGGATGGGGTTGTTGTATTGGGATAAAAGCATTATGATTAGCTTTGAGGAGGATGAAATGGAATTCATCTTCCCATCCTCTGAGTGATTACATCATACTCCTTGATTATACCACATCCCTCCCTAGTCAGGACCCCTATTTTGTAGATCAGTGCTCCAAAGCACTGTTAGTACAGTAGGAAAGGCAACACACTAAAGAGATGGGGACAGAATTAAACAAATGATGCCATTAAGTAACTTTCAACAGTGTGACAACACCCTCCTATTATAGAACTGCTGTTAGTCAAGCATATTTAAACAACATTATTTTTTGTGAACTAGCATCTTACCATTGAGTGGGAGGGAACTGTGTGCAAATAAGAGGGAGGAGATGTAAAGGTCTCCAATTGCAATAGGCAGTTCAAATATAATCAAATATCTTTTTTATAAAAATGTGCTTTGCTAGTAAGGTTCCCCTTAGGGAGGTGCAACTAGAAAGTGGGTAGTATGTAATATCTTATTGGCTTAAGAGCAAAGTTGAAATGCTTCTCTGGAATCCAAGAACATTTGACCATATTTTTTTGACAATGAGCACTTGCATTCATCTTGTAAGGGGTTATAAAAAAGGTTTTGATTGGGTGAATATTAAAAGGTTTAGTTGCCAGGGAATTGAATAATTATCAATTCCCAATTAAAGAATAACCTCAGGTCAAAATGACTTTTATGGAAGTTTATTTACAATTGAGAAGAGAGAGAGAAATTAAGAAATTTAGAGAGAGGATAAGATAAGATGATTAACCTGACAAACTGAATAATTTGCTTAGATCCCTGATTTAACCCAAGCAGACCTAACTGGTCCTCAGCTGGAAAAAGACCAAGCCTTGAGCCGAGGGCCTGAGGCCTGAAGGCCCCAGAGACGTATGAAGCAAAAGCTTCAGTCATAGAGTCTCTTTCGAAAAGGAAGTTCCTTAAGAGAAGTTCAGAAAGATTCAGTCTTTACACTCACCATGTGGAATTACAAAGGAAAGATTTAAGAACAGTCTCACCAGCTCCATAGCTCCTCCAAGTCCCGGTCACAAACCAAAAGAGAGGAGCTGGGCTCACTGAGCTCTCTTTTAAAGGAGCTTCTTTTTCATCACTTCCTGTGTCTTCCTCTTAGTTTACATGTTCAATCACAAAAGACGCTTTTCTTGGGACTGCCCAGGAAGCAGTCAGTAAATTTTGAATTATCACTCACTCTAGCACATGTGGGTCACAGACCACCGGACTTGGGAGTTAAGTGGAGATGCCTTCACCTTTGGTGATTAAATCTAAAGATGGGCAGGGTAGATTTAATCTAATTATCACAATGTTCAGTAGACAGTTGGTTAATTCCTTTCAAAGATTATTGATATCATAACATTACATCCAGAATGACTTAGACTAAGACACTCAAAGAGTTAGAATTTGAAAAGGTAGCAGCTGTGAGCCCAAGTTGAGGAGGGATACCATATGTCTGCAGGGATTGGTTTTCATCTGGCCTATATCTTGGTGTATCAAGATATTCTTATGATGCTGATTATGTGTGAAGCTGAGTCTTGGGTATTTTCAATGGAGCAAGGAGCAATTGGTGAATGCATGCAGAGAAAAGGAAATTAGCGAAGAAAGTGCATGATAGTGCAAAGTTTTGACAAAAGAGCTCAATTAGGCAGTAACATATCTGGGAAGAAACTGGGATAATAAGAATAAAAGGATTGTGAGAGTCTAAGTATTATGATTGGACTAAGGGAGGGGGAAATCAGAGGCAAATCTTTCAGTCTTATGAGGGTTTTATGGGCATTTGAGTGTGGATCCAGAGGGGCTTCAAGTTTTCTTCTAGGGCATTATGGTCAATGGGTAGAATACTGGTTTGGGAGTTTAGGAAGATTTGAGCAGTAAACCTGGTCATATGACACTAAGCAAGACTGACACAATGACCTCTAAGGTCACTTCTACCCCCTTTGAATATATGAGCCAAATTTAATTTGGATAGCATGCAAAGAAAAAGAATAAAGGTAGTATGCAGAAGCGGGTTCTAATGATCCATGTGGTCACCATAGATATCTAGGGTACATCAGATCCTAGTGTCAATACTCCTGGGGCAATTCTAGTATCTAGAGGTAGTGACAACAAGCCTAGATAGATCTTGGACGAGTTTCTCAACTTCCCAAGGCTTCAGTCTCCTTATCTATAAAATGAGGGGATTCTAGTTGGCTTATATGAATATACACACATATATATGTATGTGCATGAATAATGTATAATCTGATATGAGATATTGCTATGGTTCTATCACCAAAGGAGAAGAGGGAGCATCCTGAAGGCTGCAGATAAATCAAATTCTCAAGTTGTATATTTAAGAATGGTAAGACTATAGGTAGAATCATTTCACAAAGTTCCTCTTGACTAAATATAGATTGAGCATAAACTCTTTGAGAGCAGGTACTGATTCATGTTTTGGGATAGACAGAGCTTTATTTGTTATATAAATAATTATTTATATATGACTTTTCTACTACTTAATATTTGTTTAATGTTACAAAAATTTTTAGATAATTTCTACAACCTCCAAATCCCAGAATTTAACATTCTCTTGTAACCAACATTAAACAAAATATGATTAATAGCTTATCTACAAACATATTCAAAATAATGATAACTAGCATTTACAAAGGGCTTCAGGGTTTGCAAAGCACTTTACGTATTAATTCGTTTGATTTTTACAACAACCCTGAGGTTGGTGCTATCATTATTTCCACTTTACAGATGAAAAAACTGAGGCTAAGAGAGGTTTAGCAACTGGTCCAGGATCATAGAACTAATTAGTGTCTGAGGCACAGTTTGAACTTGTACCTACTTGACTCCAAGTCTAGCACTCTATGTACAGTGTCACCCAGTTGTAGAAATTTATGGTGCCCATAAATCACAAATTGTACCTGATACAAATTATACTTGGGACCAATCCTAGTGCTTAATAAATGCAGTTCCATCTTTAAATAACTTCTGCTTTTGTATCGATGTAGATTTTTTTCTTTAAAATCCTATCAGCAAACTTATCTTTTGAATAGCTTGTCCTTAGCTCTGAAATTATTGTGATTAATATTATGGAGGAATGATTGCTAAATCCAGAGACTAGCCAGTTCTTGAACAGTTTAGAATTGACCTTGGTGCAAAGGATTACACTCACAAGAAAATGAGCTGCAGATAGTGCAGGGTCTATTATGACCAATTTATGAAACTTTTCTCAACAGTTGCCCTGAATGTATTTTCTCAAATGCCATTTAATTAGAATGCTAATCCCTGTGTTATAATGGTGTCTAGGACCCTTAACATTTAAATTAAAATCATCTTTAGGAGGTTTTGTTTTGCTTTTATAAAAATGATTTTAGCATAACCACAAAAATCTGATCTAAATAGAAAACTTTTTAAGATAACTGTCAAACAGAATCTCATTGACTATGATATAAAGTCTTCTAAAGTCAAACTCTCTCATTGACTATGATATAAACTCTTCTAAAGTCAAAACCTGTAAACTTCTATTTCACTTTTTTTGTTTCTTTTCAACATACAGTTTAATGACAACTATGATTTTTTGAAAGCTAGAATTGGATTTTCTTCTCAGATAATTTGAAATGAATCCATGAAGCATTTATTGTATGCCTACTATTTGGGAGGAATAGTGCTAAGCGCTAGGATATACCAAGAAAGGCAAAAACTGAAAGCAGTCCATTTCATTGAGAAGCTTATATTATATTAAAGGGATACATCATGGAAACATAGACTATACATGATAATTTAAGACAGGAGAGATTACTAACAACTAAGGGAATCGGCAAAGGCCTCCAATAGAAGCTAGCATGTGAGATGAGGCTGGAAGGATCCTAGGGATTCTAAAATTCAAGCTGATAGGGAATTTCTTCTCTGCTTTTTCCATTTTCCCATCTCTCAATTTAGAATACACAATCTTTGGGGGCAGCTGGGTTGCTCAGTGGATTGAGAGCCAGGTTCAGAGACAGGAAGCCCTAGGTTCAAATCTGGCCTCAGACACTTACTAGTTGTGTGATCCTGGACAAGTCACTTGACCCCCATTGCCTAGCCCATACCATTCTTCTGCCTTGTCAAGATGGAAGGTAAGGGTTTAAAAAAAATACACCATCTTTGAGGACAGTCTGTTTTTTGCTTTTCTTTTTTTTTAAAGGCAATGTGAGACAAGTGACTTACCCAAGGTCACAGAGCTAGGAAGTGTCTGAGGTCACATTTGAATCAGGACCTCCAGTCTCTGGGTTTTGCTTTTCTTTGTATCCCCAGGACTTTGATGATTATCTGATTGATTTTGGGCCAGATCTCTATTTCAAAAGTATCAGGAATATCCAGTTAGGAGATTTCTACTAATAGACAAATCAGCAGTTACTTTACACACTAGTTCTAGACAGTCGATTATGAATTAAGAAGTTAAGTAATCTGCCTAGATTCAAATACTCAGGATATGTCAGATGCAAGAATGGAACATGGGTCTTCCTGACTCCTGTCCTACATCATTCCAGTTCTTGATATCTTTTCCATTAGTCCAGAAAAATATAATGGAAATCTTAACCAAGTTCTCATAGGAAGAAAAATACAAATGGACTAGAAAAAATATACCTGAGGCAATGTCAATCAAGCCAAAATCCCTTCTTTAAAGTGTAGCTGTAGATTTTACTTTTAATAACCAAGCAAGAACCAATTATTCAAATCAACTTATATATGCAAATTAGTTCCTTTACGAAACTTCCCTAATCCGTTCAGTTATTAAGTGTAATGGGATTTACCTCAACTAATTTCTGCACTAGGAAGAAAAAGTACACAAGGGAAATCCTATTATAGCTGAAAAGAAACTTGCTCTCCCTTGTTTACTTTGAAATCCTCCTCTGGCAAGAACAATGGACAAAGAGTAATTATTTTCTTGTCAGTGGTTTTTACAATTCTAATTTGATAGCACATCTAGAAGGAGAAGGAGGCAGGCATAGGTTTGCTGAGCTCCCCTTGCTTTGTGTACCAAAACTGACTTGCTTTAGTCATAAGAGAAAGGGAGAAAATTTATGCCATTTGTTTCCAATGAAACCTACTTCAGTCAATTTGTACTCCCTGGCTTGGAGAATAGAGTTGGCTGATTTTTCCAGCTGGGGTGACTGTCTACACCGCTCAAAATCAGACCCATTTTCATTAGAGAACAGCCTCCCTGTGCTAATGCTTTCTGTTCTATTACCAGTGAGGTATTAAAAATCGGTACACTAAAGAAGATTTACAACCTTGGGACACGAATCAAGCATGGGTTATTGCTGTGTCAAATTGAAGACGTTTAACCAGCGCAAGGAGGTGGGTTTGATGTCTCTAAAAAAAATGTCTTAAATGCTGTCCATCAAAGTGAAAGAAGCAGCCTGAGGGGGGGAAAAAAAAACATGGAGGTTTTGACTTAAAGTCACGGTCATTAGTGGCCAGCCTACCTTCTTTGCCTTACGTTGAGACAGTGCATTAGCCAATTTAAAGCTGACAAACAAAAACTGCGTCACCTGAAAGGCTGGGAAAATGAGTTCTTCTCACAATGCCCATTTGAAGGGAGTAGTTTGGACCCTAAACTCAATAGAAAGTGACACTTAATTTGGCAGATTCTGGTTTTAGGAGCCCAAGAGAATAAAACTGTCTTGGTAACATCAACCACACAATTGAGGTTGAGTCAAGGTGGAATTCACTCCNTTCTCAGGAACCACATATCACAGTGAAGAGGCACTATAATCCAAAAAACAGGGACATGTGAGTGTAGATGTAAATGGAAGAGCAATGATCAACATGGAGTCAGGGAGTAAACAAATGTCCAAGGAAGGTGTCTGTCTGCCAGACACTGTAAGTGGCAGTTTGCTTACCATCTCCAGGAGTAGGGAAAGCAGGGAGAGTGAGGGAGAGAAGGTCAGAAAAAGGGAGAGAATTTGGAACTCAAAACTTTAAAAAAATGTTTTAAAAATTGTGTTTACAAGTAATAGGAAAAAATATAATATTATTTTTAAAAAGAAAAGAAAACCTTCACAACAAATATGCTAAAAATACATGCTGCATTTTTAATGGGTCCTACACAGCTCTGTCAAGAGGTAGATAGCAAACTTCATTCTTAGTCCTCTGAAGTAATGAATGACTTATTGCATTGACCAGAGTCCTAAAGTCTTTCAAAATTGTTTTTATTTATAATGTTGATGTCATTGTATAAATGATTCTCCAATTCTGTTCACCTTACCCTTTTGTACTTCCTGGCTTAGGGAATAGAGTATCCTGTTTTTTCCAGCTCAGGTGACTCTCTACACTGCTCAAAAGCAAACCCATTTTCATTAGAGAACAAACTTCCAGGGCTAATTCTTTCTGTTCCATAACCAGTGAAGTATTAAAATCGACACATTAAAGATTTACAGCCTTGGAAGATGAATCAAGCATGGGTTATTGCTGTGTCTGTCATTATATTTTCCATTGAAAGTGTCCACTGTTTAGCCTTTTCACCAAAAGATGGGCCGACCTTCAGATTCCTTTCTTCCTACATTAAAAAATGCTGCTATAAATATTTTTGTATATAGGAATCCTTTTCATTTTTTTTATTTCTTTGAAGCATCTTCATTGTAGTGGTATTGTTGGTCACAGGATACATAGGTTAGCAACTTATGGGGTATAGTTCAAAATTGCTTTGCAGAATGGCTGGACCAATTTATATCTTTACCAAGTATGTTGTGTTCTTGCCTTACCAAAGTCCTCCAACATGTATCATTTTCTACATTTGTCATCTTTGCCAGTCAAATGGGTGTGAGATGGAACCTAAGGCCTGTTTTAATTTAATTTGCATTTCTCTAATAATTAGCAGTTTGAGGAATATTTTCATGTAGTTGGTGATAGCATAGATTTCTTCCTTTGAAAACTGCCTCTTCATGTCTTTTGATGAATTTAATCTATTGATATCCAGTTAGATGCAAAAGTTGTTTTATTTTTCTAATCTTTGCTTGTTAGCCTCATTTCTCAGATTTGCTTTTAAGCCCATCAATAGATTATTGTAGCATTATTTTTTCCTTTCACGGTGATTTAGGAATAGAGCAGGGAACATCAATACCAGATCAGAAAGAATAGCCTGCAAGACCTCTAGGGGTTTAGGCTAACATTGCCTATAGCATATAAACCCTAGGATGTTCCCACAAATGTTTGCAGGATATAACTGAGGCTTCAAGTAAATGAGATCTCAGGGTGATCTTCAGTCCTGTATCTTTCCTTTCTTTCTCTTTTGACATCATTTTCTTTTGGAGGGTGTGGGGATAAAGGGCTTGAAAATCTAAAAAAGGAAAATGATATATTTTTATGCTCTACAAGGAACCTTTCACCCTTAGCAACTGATACATGTTTTTGGCATTCATTACTTGTTTCTGTGGTCAAGTACAAGGGCATAAGTTCCCACTAGCTACTCCTGCTTACAGTGGAAGAAAATTCTATTCATTCAGAATAAGTACAGGAAAGTAGTGCCTTTGCTGAAGTGCTTTTTAAAATGTGAGGGATCTATTACAGGGATAGCTCTCTGAATAGGAGATGGGAGGGTTATATTTGGAAATGAAGGCGATGTATATACAAAGGATAAGAATAAAAATTTACACCAAAGAAAAGGAAGGGGAAATGTGAAGGAAACTACTGATTTTCTTAAAGAACTTAGCTACTTGATATAATTCTGCTGAGAAATTCCCTCCCTCTCAAAAAAAATTGTACAGGTTGTTGAAAGGCAATATTCAGAGTATTGTGAATCTTATTCAACTAAAAATTGCAAATGGGGGATTAGGGAAGAGCTAACTTAATTAAATTTTATTTTTATTCACCTTATGAATATATATTATTTTGAGAACAGGGAGGTGGACACTTTCTAGCTGTGTGACCCTGGGCAAGTCACTTAACCCCAAATATCCCTTACCACTCTTCTGCCTTGGAACTGATGCTTAGTATTGTGATATTGGAAATTTGAGGTAAAGTATGGATTCTAAGAGAGTAAGGATTTAAAAAAATACACATTGTTGTGAAAAAATAGAGACCTTCCTTAGAATGACTACTTTAGATAGATAGGATCCTGCCTGATTCAAGGAAAGGATCAAACTAGATTTGATCAGGCTTTTCAACAAATACATTGTGGGAAGGTAGTGATATTCAAAAAACATGGTAGGAGGACTTTGTAGAAGTGAAAGGGTGGCCCCAATCTGACTAAAACTTGATTATTGTCAAAAGCTGCCATAGGTTTTCCAGGGATGGGGATATATATACTTCAGAAAGAAAATAATCTGGGGGCAGCTGGGTAGCTCAGTGGAGTGAGAGCCAGGCCTAGAGACAGGAGGTCCTAGGTTCAAACCCGGCCTCAGCCACTTCCCAGCTGTGTGACCTTGGGCAAGTCACTTGACCCCCATTGCCCACCCTTACCAATCTTCCACCTATGAGACAATACACCGAAGTACAAGGGTTTAAAAAAAAAAAAAGAAAAGAATCTGTGACTCCAACCTAGAAGGGGAATTTTTCAATTTTTTCAATGATCTATGCCAATGCACTGATGTAGCACTTGGCATTAAAATTACCAAATGTCAAGGTAGACTTTGCTGATTTTCATTGAAATTATCAGATTGTTTATGCCTTCTCTGTTTTTCTTCTGCAGCAGTAGGTGAAATTATTGTTGTTGTGGGCTGTTTTCTTTCACTGTAGAACAAGATATCCAAGAATCCCATTAAATGTTTCTTGTGGTCTTTGAGTATATGATGAAAGCAACTCCAGCAACATTTTGTTCACCTCTACAAGGAGAACCTATGAGTCATTCTTGCATTTAGCTTCAATTTCTCTATGTCTTCTGATTTCATTTATAGTAAGAATATCAATTTGGATGGAGTTCAGTTCCTCCAGAAGTGTATCAATTCATTGGTCATTGGACAAAGATCTCCATTTGAGTGCCAACAGTTAAATTAGAGTTTACATATGGGATAAGAACTATGTATTTCTTAACACCCTCTGCCCCCTTTTCCACTCTGCCACTGTCACTGAGGAAACAGAAAAGGGCCATATAATTTAGGGGAACATTTTATATTTTTATTCAGTGGCCAGGAAAAATGAAATAAAATAAGGCACCTGGTGGCAGACCCTCTCACTGTCAAATAACCTGCTAGAATTTCAGTGTTATCTTATAAAAGGTAGTGTTGCAAAGTGGCAAGAGTATCAGAGCAGTAGGACTGAGTTTGAACCTTGGCTCCACTTTCTACTTATTTGCTTAGATCTGCTACTTATTCATACTGGACTGAACAAAAATTGACTAATGTGCAAATTAAACCCAAGGGAAGTAGGGAGATAATAGGAGAGGAGCAGCTACTCCTGATGAATATCAATCAGACCTAGATGAACCATATCCCAAGATTCAGTGAAAATTGACAGATGTCACTTCTGGGGCACAGTGAGTGATCTTTAAAGATTACAAAGAATGGAAGAAGTTTCCCAGGACTGGAGAAAGGCAAATGCTTTTATAATGTGTTTTTCTTATTTAAGGGAGAAGGTAGAATCTCCAAACTATAAAAGTTAATTTCATTTCCTTTCCTAGCAAATTTATAAAACATAAAAAGAGATAGCAAATGCCAAGAAAAGGAAATGGTCATCACAAAGACTTGGCATGCCTGTATCAAGAACAGATCATGCCAAGATTTTCAAATTCCATGAACAAGAGGGCATTTTCTTTGATTCCCATGACCTCTCATACTTCTCCAAAACAAAAATTATGCAACAAAAAATAAAACATTAGCTGTCTTCATGTTCCAGAACACCCAGAATCTAAAGATAGTTTAGAAAAAAAACTTAAAGTGATGCCTACCTTGAAGTCACTCAGCACCCCATTCAACTTCCCATACTCTGCCCTAGTAAACCTAGGGACCCAACATACAGGTTTGCAACAAAATCCAACCCCATACTCCATTTCCCATCTTTCCAGTGACCTGCTACAGAAGTTTGTTTGGGCCATGACAGACAGTCATTGGTAGCTCTTCAAGAGCAAAAACCTGATAAAGGCCCCAATAGATAGCCAGTGATGGGCAGACAATACCATAGCAGCTTTCTGAATTGTCAATCCAGAAATATATAACCAAATAAAAGCAGGAGAGAAGAACTAATAAATGAAACCCTAAAGGGTTCTTTGAAAAGACTAAAAAAATTGATAAACCCTTAACTAATCTTATTAAAAGAGATCAGAATATCAAATCAATAAAATAGCAAATAAGCAAGATGAAGTCATAGCAAAACAGGTAAAAAAAATAATCAGAACATGTTATGCAGTTAAATGCTAACCCCTTCCTCTGTCACTCAGTATTATCTCTTCCTTTGCAAGTCATGCTATTTAAATCTACCACTTAATCAAAATCTTAGTATCTATTATCATCAGACTCCCAAGTCACTCCACTTTCTTTCTCAAGTTTGATACATGGCTTTTTTTTACTCTCATATTGGGAACTTCAGCATATATATTGATTCTCCCTCAAATACTCCAATTACTTAGTAGCTCAATCTACTCACCTCCTATGAACTATTCCTCCACCCAACCTCAGCCACATACAAAAATGGCCATGTCCTTGGTCTCTCTACCACCCACAAAGGAACTGCTTCTACATTCAAGAATTCTAAAATCCCCTTGTCGAACAATAATCTACTTTTCATCCCTCCCTCTGATCTTCCCTACAAAATCTTGCCCTTTATCCATACTATGATCTCCAATCCTTTGATTGATATGATCTCAATTCTCTCCCTGGCCACATCTTCTGCACTAGCCTCTCTCTCCTTGTCTCTCCACCCTGACCCCTGCTTTCCACTCTTGAATCCCTAAGCCCCTTTCTATATTGACAATTATTCCCTCCCTTCTTCCTACTTTTGCTGATACTGTAAATGGCAATATCATCCTTCTATTAATCTTTCACTCTACCCAGTATCCAATCTGTTGCCATGACATCTAGATTTCACCTTTTCAACATCTTCCCAATACATTCCCTTCTCTTCTGACACTATACTCTAGCTCAGGATCTCATCCTCTCACACCTATATTATCGCAATGGCCTGCTGATGGGTCTGCCTGCCTTAATTCTCTTCCCACTCCCATCCAGACTAAAGTGGGTTCCTAAAACTCAAGTATAATCATGTCACCTCTAGGCACTACTCAACAAACTCCAGTGGCTTCCAGAGCAAATACAAAATGCTCTGTTTGGCATTCAAAGCCCTTCATAAGCACTCCTTCTCACCTTTCCACCTTATTTCTTGACTTTTCAGTCCAGCAAACTGACTTCCCGGCTGTTCCATGAACAAGACACTCCATCTCTTAGGCCTTGTTTTCTAGTTGCCCTCCAAGTCTCTGTTGCCTGTTCTAACTACTCACCTCCCCAGCTTCTTTTAAGTCTCAACTAAAATTCCCCCTCCCACAAGATACCTTCTCCAATCCCTCTTCATTCCAGTGCCTTTCTCCTTTTAATTATTTCCTAGTTTTCCTGCATATATCTTGCCATGTTTGCATGCTGTTTCCCCTATTAGACTGTAAGCTCTTTGAGGGCAAGGACTGTAGTTAGCCTCTTTTGGATGTTCCAGCATGTTTATTTCTTCATTAACAAAACTGAAAATGCAAAGGGAATAAAGGAATGCCTTCAAAAATATAAAATACTCAAAGAAAAAGAAATATATCTAGCTGTAAAGGAACTACAAAAGAAAAGAATAATTTAACCTGATGGATTCACAGAATTCTATCAAACTTTTAAAAACCAGTCCCCGTACTTCATAAATTATTCTCAAAAACTGAGAGAAAGAAGCAAGGTATAAGAAAGACAAACTAGATCCTCTCGTTCCTTGCAATTCGTGCCCATATATTTCTCTAAATGCTTCAGGGAAGATTTTCACTTAAAATGCTACATAAATGCAAGATATCATTATCCTCAGCTATATCATTTGCTAAATATAGCTGTCCATGTGACAAAGCATTAGGCACTATGCCCAGAGAAATAGCACAACATGGCCCCTGACTATCAAGGAGTCTATAATCTAAAACCTCAAAGAAGAGTAAGAAGGACTAGACTCTTCTACATTAATATCTTAGGATTCTATTGGTCAGAGCCCATAATATAGTGCTTTGTATGTAATAGATACTCAACAAATATTTATTGAATTAAGCTGAATTATTGGACTTTCCATATGGAGAATGCCTTGTCAAGAGACATCAAACAGGAAAATAAAAAAGCAAAAAATCAATACAAAATTAGAAAACTGAATATGTCATAAATCAGAGGCAAGAGGAAATGGCTAATTGAAGTGGAGCTAGTCAGGGATCATAGAAATTAATTTAGAATCACTGATTTAGACCTGAAATGAACTCTATAAGTGATCAGGCTACATCTCTACCCTTTTTCAGACGAGGAAGCTGAGGCACAGAATAGTTTAAACTCACTCAGGTTCAAAGATGTCAGAGACAGGATTTGAACTAAGGTCTTCATGCCTCCAACTCCACTTTCCTATCCATTACACCACACTACCTCATAGAGGAAGAGATAAAGAGTCACATCTAACAGGTAAGATCAGGAGATCCATGTCACTTGGCACTGGCACTATCAATATAATTATATTCTAAAGATATTAAGATTCTTTTTTTTTAAACCCTTGCCTTTTGTCTTGGAACCAATACTAAGTATTAGTTCCAAGGCAGAAGAATGGTATGGATTAGGCAATGGGGAATTAGGTGACTTGTCCAGGGTCACACAGCTAAGAAATGTGTGTGGTCAAAAAAGTGTCTGAGGAACCCAGGACCTCCTGTCTCCAGGCCTGGCTCTCTATCCACTGAGTCACCCAGCTGCCCTAGTCATTCAATTTCTTAATTGTGTCTTTGAGCACTCCTTTGGATAGACAGGTTCCCTGGATAAATCAGTTAGAATATGGTAGCATCATGTCCCAGAAACTAGGTGGAGTGAGAGAATTGGTAGTGAAAGATTTCTTCTTTTAATGTATCCATTGCATTCGTTCTCATTCCTCTGTACTAGTTCACCGAGGTTCATTGTAACATTCATGGGACAAAATGTGTATTTGATACAGGAACACTGAGAGAGGGAAACAAAGAGAGCTTTTAGCCTGGGAGTAATCCCAGAGTGGGCTGTAATGGGAAGGGGGTGCAAAGGAAAATAGGCTAAGTGCTTGGGGAATTTTCCTTTCTGGGAACATCCCTGGAACTCTGATCTGAGGGGGGGGGGGGAAGGAAAGGGGGAGAAAAAGAATTCCATGGATCTGAGATGAGCTCGAGCGTTCATTTGTTGTAGGATGTACGTATGTATTTAATTAGAGCTTCCTGGAATTGTTGCCTCACCTACACAACTACCTCTGAGAAGAAGACTGGTTAGTCTATGGCATCAAATAACATTGCTTTTCTTCTGAAAGGTGTTGGAAGGCTCATTTAATCCAACAATTCAACTGAAGCCTTTTATAATGCATTTTCTAGGACATACAATTTACAGAGGCTTTAAAAAGCATTGGAGAAATACCTTTGTATATTTCAATGACCCCGAAATACAACCAATTACTCTGGATTATGCTGCTATTGTGGCGCCACCTGTCTTTTTACAGTCAACTTTTATTTGCAATTAAATGGTAATTATCCAGTTAAATACTTTTTTTTTTGGAAACAGAATTTAAGAGGATTCAAAACTAGGTATTTATCATTCCTTCAAAAAGGTAACATGTCCTTATTCAATCGTTAATTTTGCCTCATTCATTTATATTAGTGAGGAGATAAGCTCCAAATGCAGATAAATAGGATACTTGGCACATCATAAATTCCTCAGCGATTTGGGGGGGAATATGTGAATTCCAAGGGGAAAGGCCACTTCCAAATGAAAAGGAAGGTGAACTTCTTGGAAGAGAAATCATATGAGCAGAGCTTTAAAGTCTGGTGGGGATCCAAGAGGCAAAAAGGAAGAGGGAAGACATTCTAGGCATAGGAAAGAGTGTCAATAAAGGGACATTCTTTTGGGGTTTTGTTTTTTAACTGAGTGTCTTTATCTCATATAGACTGGAAATGCTAAAGCTACTCACAGGTCTGACTCCAATAAAGATCAGTAAAGGGACTTTGCTTTGCTCTATTTTTGACCCGGTCAAGTTCACGCACACCTCACCCTTTTCCTAGGAAACCTGACAGCTCTCTGCTCTCAGGGACTCACCATATTGGAAGGGAAGCATTTACAGAGAGCATATTATGTGCCAAGCACTGGGCTGATTGCTTTTACAAATATCTCATTGATTCTCAAAGCAACCTTGAAAGGTATGATGCTGTTATAGCCACTTTGCAGTTAAAGAAACCAAGGTAAACCGAGATTAAATGACATGACCTATCAAAGTGCCTGAGTCCAATGAAGTGTTGGAACTCAGGTCTGACTTCTGACTCCAGGCTTAGTGCTCTACCCACTGAACCACCAGCTACCTTCTCTTGGTGCCAAATGGTGCAAATACTTGATTGACTTCACTTCCCTACAATGAAAAACAGATCAAGTGATCCACCAGTATCAGCCTTCCCAGAAGCAGAAATTATAGACAAGTGTCACAATACCCAGCCCAAAGACACAGGCATTAAGGTCACTTCTCTCTTTCAACTCCTCTTCTTGTATTTTTCATCATATTGGTTATCAATATTGGTCCAGGGATTATTAAGGAGCAACATTGCTGGCAGTCATTTTTAGGAGCTTAAAGTAGTGAACAGTAGAAAACTAGATTGGCTGAACCTCACCGAACAAACATACGGTTTTCTCAGGAGAAGGAAAGAGATATTTAATGAAGACTTGCAAACATATGGATTTTTAGAGAAATATTTATCTCAGTACAAATATACAAAGCTATCCAAAACAACTTCTGCCAATGGAGGATGTAGTTCTTAATGGTAATCCTGAGGGCAAAGAAACATGAGCACTATCGCAATTAGGATGAAATTCAATTATGTTTGGATTCAAGAAACTGGGCTTTTCTTGACAAAAGTCCATGTGCATCACTTAGTTTCAAGGAAAGAGAAAGAATGGGGGGTAAAGGGAAAAGTAAGAACATTAATCATGTAACCATGTATAACTTTACTAAAATATAAAAATTATTTTTAAAAAAAGGAAAGAGAAAGAAGAAAAGAAGGGAGACAAAGAATGCTACCTTCTGTTGCACCAGAGAAGAGCCTTAGGAACTGAAGATCTGGGAGTGAGAGACAAAGAAAGAGAGGAATGCTGGGTCACCGATATTTTACCTATCAGAAAGAGGAAAAGCAAAGACCAAATGGAAGGAGAGAAAAGATTCATGTCCTCCCAATGATTTCCAATCTAATCAGATTCTGGGTATTCGACCATTTTCACGCTTTGCCTATGGGTTCTACCCTCCACCTCTGACTTTGTACTCCAGCCAGGACTTTGGGTTTCTGGAACTCTGTTAGTGAGAGTTCACCATGAGCATCCAGCCCCCCCAAATTTTCCTGCTGCTCCATGTCATCATGAGGCTATACTGATGCATTCCACTACCATCCTCTTACCCTGGCATTAGTAATCAGATCAGTACTACAGTTCCTGGAAAAGACTTGTCGATTAGTTACCTACGACTTCACTCACCATTTTTGTGTCTTCCCAGGACAAAATACTCTTCCCTTGCTTCCATCATATATGCTGTCTTCCCTCATGAGAATGTCATCTCTTTGAAGGCAGACACTATCTTTTTTTTACTTTTTTTTCCATTTTGTTTTAGCCAGAAATTCCTTTTATTTAACTGGTGGTAGAGAATAAAAGAGAGATACACGTGGAGAGAGAGATGAGGTTTCCATTGAGTTCCCCTTCTCAGATTAATGTTAGAACAGAGGAAGGGTATCTGGTGGTGCAGAAGTCAATATTGTTTACATATGTACTTTAGATCTGCATTTAGTTCAAGGGATACCTTACTTATTAAGAGGCAATGATTAGAAGGATGGCAAAACTAAAAATCATTTCACTTAGACTAGCAATATTTAGGGGGAAGTCAGACAAATCTAGGCTGGTAGTTAAATCTCTGAAAAAAGCAGAGTGGCCAGCAGCATGGCCACTCCATGTAGGAATCAAAGTCTCCCTTGGGGAAATAAGAAGCATCTAGAGCAGTGGTTCCCAAACTTTTTTGGCTTAGCTTACCGCCCCCTTTCCAGAAAAAATATTACTTAGTGCCCCCTGTCACATACTATCACCACCCCCTTACAGTTATTCACTGCCCCCAAATGCACCTGTGGCCATCACTGCTCTCCTGGATTGCTGTAGCACCCACCAGGGGGTGGTAGTGCCCACTTTGGGAATCACTGATCTAGAGATATCTATTCATTCCCTTTTGTACATGAGCAACATACACAGTTTAAGGTGTTAATTAACAATGTCTATGGCTAAAGATTGATCTAAGAGGATAAGGACTGTTTTATGTTTAGCAAATTTAAGATAAATTTGTATGACCTTGAATGCCAAGTCAATAAAATTATACTTCACTGAGAAGACCTTAGGACAGAGGAGATATTATGGGGTGTTTTTTTTTAATTTAGTATGAGAGAGATAAGCATTAGAAATATTAATTCTGTAGTAGAGTACAGGATGGCTTGGAGGTAGTGTGACTAAAGCTGAGAAGACTTTTTTAGAAGCTTTTACAACAAACAAAATCAGAGATAATGAGGGCCTGGACTAACCTTTATAATAAAAATGACAGGAGAATATGTAAAAGCCATTGTTGGAGTAGAATTGATTAAAAAAAAAACCTTACCTTCTATCTTAGAATCGATAGTAAGCATCAGTTCCAAAGCAGAGGAGAAGTGAGAGCTAAACAATTAGTGTTAAATGACTTACCCAGGATCACACAGCTGGGCAGTATCTGAGGTCAATTTGAACCCAGGACCTCCTGTCTCCAGGCCTGGATCTCTATCCACTAAGCCAGCTAACTACCCATAGAATTGGCTATTGATTAGAAGTGAAGGTATCCAATGGGCATGCCACATTTGTTTATTAAATAGGGTTGTGACCTGGTCAGATCTGTACCTTAGGAGGATTGATTTTACAGCTAATTAGGGGATGGACTGGAGCAGGTAGGAGTCTTGAGATAGAGAGACCAACCAGCAAGCTTTAGCAAAGATACAGTCTAGGAGTGATGTGATAAAAACCTGGGCCAGAGTAGTGACAGCATCATAGCAAAAAAGGGCACATATACTAGAGACAATATGAAGGTAAAATCAACACAACTTGTCAATAATTAGATATGGATGTGGAGAGAAGCATGAAAGACAGTAAAGAGTTGAGGATGATACTTGAGCTTTGAGTCTGGGTGATGATTCAGAGGCTGGTGACATCCATAGCAATAATACAGACATTCTGAAGCAGGAAGAGTTTGGGGGGAAAGATGCTGAACTCAGTTGTGGCAGGTTGGAGTTGAAATGTATATGGCACATCCACTTTGAAATGTCTAGTGAGCAACTGGAGAGTCTATGTTGGAGGTTACAAATGAGATGAAGGCTAAATGACTAGATCTGAGAATTATCAGCATAAAATCATCAAGAAAAAATAGTACAGAAGGAGAAGAAGTCATAACATATATCCCTGGGAGATAGCCACCATCAACAGAAATGACCTAGTGGAAGATCCAGTAAAAGAAACTCAAAAGGAATGTGTTAGACAGGAGGAGAAGTAGGATCCAAATTAAAACTTGGAAAGAAGAGAAACTCAAGGGAGAAAGGGCAATCAAAGGCTGCAGAGATGTCAAGAAGAATGTGGATTAAGAAAACACCAGATTTGAGAATGGTAACTTTCTAGAGACCAATTTCAGTTGAATGACGAAGCCAGAAGCCAAACTATAGAGTTAATCAGTAAGTCATTGTGCTTTGATTATGTGTCCACTATGCATCAAGCACTGCACTAAACACTAAAGAAACAAAAAATAGCAAAAAAACAGTCCCTGATCTCAAGGAGCTCATACCTAATCAGGGAGACAACGTGCAAACAATTCTATAAAAACAATCTATAATTGTAGGTAATTATAATTAATCTACAAGTACAATCTACATTGTAAAAACAATCTAGGAATATGTCTGCCAAAGCAAACCCAAAAACTACATGACGATCATTATAAAACACTTTTTATGTAAATAAAGTGAGGTTTAAATAATTAAAGGAACATTAATTGCTCATGGGTGAGCATAGCCAATATAATTTAAAATGATGATCCTACCTGAACCAATCTATTTATTCAATCCCATTCCAATTAAGCAACCAAAAATTATTTTAATGAACTAGAAATAATGATAGTGAAAATTCATATGGAAACACAAAATATCAAGAATATTGAAGAAAATAATGAAAAATGTAAAGAAAGTTCATCTGGCAGTGCTAGATTTTTATATTATAAAGCAGTAATTATCAAAATTATCTGGCACTGGCTAAGAAAAAGAAAAGTAGAGCAGTGGAACAAAACAGACATACAACATACAGTTGTAAAAGATTATAATAACTCTTTGACAAAATTAAAGATTCAAATTTGACGAATAAGAAATCACTATTTTGTAAAAATTGTTGGGAAAACTAGAAAGCAGTCTGGCAGAAACTAGATATAGACCAATATCTTATACCACTTACCAAGATAAGATTAAAATGGATACATAACCTAGGCATAGGGAGATATACGCAAATTAGAAGAAGAATAGGGAGAATAATACCTATCAGATTTGTGGATGGGAGAAGAATTTATGAATAAACAATAGATACAAAGCATTAAAAGATACAAAATAGATAATTTTTGATACATTAAGGTGAAAAGATTTTGTGCAAATAAAACTAATTAGCTAAGATTAGAAGAAAAGCAATAAGTTGGAGGTAGAAATTTTATAGACAGTTTCTCATATAGAGGTCTCATATCTAAAACATATAGAGAACTTTGTCAAATACAAAATATGAGCCATTTTTCAACTGGCAATTTAGTCAACAGATAGCAGAAAGTTATCAGATAAAGAAATCAAAGCTATATATAACTGTGAAAAGTGATCTAAATCATTAATTAGAGAAGTGCAAATGAAAACAACTTTTGATATCTCCCACTATCAGATTGGGTAAAATGATAAAAGGGCAAAATGACAAATGTTACAAAGGATGTAGAGAAATGAGGACACTAATATACTGTAGGTGAAACTGTGAACTTATCCAATGAGCAATCTTGAAATTTGCTCAAAGAATTATATAACTGTGTATGCCTTTTGTCCTAGCAATATCACTTATAGGTTTATTTCCTAAGATTATCGAGGAAAATGGAAAAGAAACTACATGTTCTAAAACATTTATGGCAGCTCTTTCTGTGGAGAATACTTAAAAAGTTGTGGTATTTGATAGTGATGGAATACTGCTGTGCCATAAGAAATGACAAACAGCTTAATTTTGGAAAAACATACATGAAATTATGAAGAGTGAAAGAAGAACCAAGAGAACATTATGTATAGCAAAAGAAATAGTGTTTGAAGAATGACTTGTGTATGTCCACCTCCAGAGAAAGAATTGATAAATAGACATAAATAAAACAAAGTTTTATATGTACATGTATCTTTTTGTCAGATGATGCCTTCTCCAATGGAGAAAGCAGGAGAGAAAACAGGGAGGCTAACTAGGTATTTACATATAATAGATAAATTAATTTTTATAAACAATTTATAAACTGGATAAATTGGAGATAATCAATAGAGGGAAGACATTAGAATTAAGGGTGATTGGGAAAGGTTTCCTGTAGAACATAAGATCTGGATGGAGACTTGGAGGAAGCTAGGAAAGCCAAGAGGCAGGGATAAGGAAAGAGAACATTGTAGTCATGGGAGACAGCCAGTGAAAATAGTCAGAAGATAGATCTTGTATAAAGAAGAACCAGGAGGCAAAGTGAGGTTGAAGATATAAGATGAGATAGTGAAAGGAAAAGAAACAGAGGCATCTTTTGTAGACAACCTTCTATATAGGCTTTTAACCACAAAAGGTAGGAGAGTTAATAACTAGCAGACTTATCGATCAACAAAGGGTTATTTGAGGATGGGGAAGACTCTAATAAGAAACTATCCAGAGGAGGTTGGGCTAGTTGGATATACTAATAGACCCAAAATATAGAGATAATAGAGAATCCCAGGAGTTTATAGATAGTGAGGAAACAATAAAAATAACAGCAGGGAGTGGGGTTGGGGGAGGGTTACCTAAGTGACAGGATCCAGCAGCTGCAGGTTGGGAGGAGAGCAGCAGCCAGCCCAGACATAAAAGCAGGTGTGAATGGGGACTTCTGAAAGGTGTTTGCAAAAAAAAAGATTGAGAGAAGTCAAGGATTCAAGGACATCCTAAAAGACTGAAAAGAGCATGCCTGTGTACACATGTTCATGTTGTCTCCAGCAAGGAAAGGTGCACTCCATCTCCCTAGAACAACAATAGTGGGAAAGTGCTGAGACTCCATGCAGTAGTGGAATGAGGAGGGTAATTTGAGATGACTCTCCCTGAAAACTGTTTTACAAGAGACTGGAGGGGAGAAGCTGAGCAATCAATGGGCTGACTTCAATCCTACAGAAAGTAAGCTCACTCTTTTTTCCTTGTTATCTTTCCCTTCATGTTCCCAAAAAAACAACAAACAACCAAAAAACGAAAATGAAACTTTAAAAAAAAAGCAAGCTGAACAATTAATTCATTGTTTCTGGGAGCTGATGCTTGAGAAGTAGCGTAATTTAATGGAAAAGGCACTGAAATCTGGAGTCCGAGGACCTGATTCAAATCTCAGCTCTGTCAATCCCTATTTGTGTGCACTCTCCTAAGTCACTCCAATTCCTTGAGTATTAGTTTTCTCATCTGTCAATTAATGGTATTGAATTAAATAACTTTAATGATTCTTTTTAGGACTATTAGCCCTTATTAGAAAACTTAACTCCTTATTGCCTCAATCCTCCACATGCATCCCTATCAATTTCTTTTATTTGTTTTTTAACCCTTACCATCCATCATAGAATCAATACTGTTTATTGGTTCCAAGGCAGAAGAGTGGTAAGGGCTAGGCAATGGGGGTTAAGGGACTTGCCTAGTCACACAACTAGGAAGTGTCTGAGGTCATATTTGTACCCAGGACCTCTTGTCTCTAGGCCTGGCTTTCAATCCACTGAGCCACCTAGCTGTGCCCTCAATTTCAAATCATATTGACTTGCCTCCTTAGCATCTCTTCTATATGCACTGCTATTTAGCTGCCAGAATCTAAACAGTCACTATACTAATAACGTCTAGAGCATATTTTATGGAAGACTCATCTGTCTTCATGAGTTCAAATCTAGTCTCAGATGGTTAGTAGCTGTTTGACCCTGGGCATGTCACTTAAATCAATTTGCCTTGGTTTCTTCATCTATAAAATGAGTGGGAGAAGGAAATGGCAAACCACTCCAGTATTTTTGCCAAGAAAACTCTAAATGTGATCAATTAGAGTCCCATGAGACTGAAAAAATGACTGGATGACATTTTATCAGGATCCTCTT
The DNA here is from genome assembly GCF_016433145.1 of Gracilinanus agilis. Lineage (NCBI taxonomy): Eukaryota > Metazoa > Chordata > Mammalia > Didelphimorphia > Didelphidae > Gracilinanus > Gracilinanus agilis. Next base: position 148,798,372 of record NC_058134.1, read on the forward strand.
CTATTTGAGGGTAAGGCTTGGTTATAGTATGTTAATGCAAGATACTTTTTAATCACTTCCAAATAAGTGTTTGTTGACTAACCACTGAAAACCAGTCCATTACCTCCACAGTATTTGCATAACTTAGTCATAACCTACTTCCTTAATAAGTTTTCAAAAAAACCTTTCTGTATTTCAATTAGTCAAGGAACCAATAAGCATTTATCAAGTACTGACTGTATGAAGCATGGTACTAAATGTTAAGGACAAGAAGAAAGACAAAAATAACACCTGCCCTTCAAGATTCACATTCTAGTGGGGGAAGCTGCACAAAGTAGAATCAAGATAATTCAAAGTCAGAGCAATAGCACTTGGAGGGGTGGAGAGGGAGACAGAAGGAGGAGAAAGACCAACAAAGGTTTTCTGGAGAAGGTAATGTTCAAGCTGAATCATACATTCGGTTGTAAAGAGCTTTAAATTCCAAAGAAACCTCTTTATATTGAGTTAATAAGGAGCTGCTGGAATTTATTGAGCAGGGAAGTGACATGATCACACCTGTGCTTAAAAAAAATAAATTTGGCAGCTCTGTGGATTGGAATTGGAAGAGATCATTGAGGTTATTGCAAGTTTGTTATTTAGCAAAGAGGTGTGCAAGGGCGGGAATTAGAGTTGTAGCAGTGTGAGTAGAGAGGTCACATGTACCAGAAAATGTTGTAAATATAGAAATAACAAGATTTGGTGATTGTATTATATAGAGAGTCAAAGTGAAGAATAAAGGATGACACTGATATTGCCTGAGTGATTGGTAGGATGGTGGTATCCCCAACCATGATAGGGAAATTTAGAAGAGATATAGTTTGGGGGGTAGGAAATAAGTTCTATTTTGGGCATGTTGCATGTGAAATGCCTATGGATCATCCAAATTAAAAATGTTCAAGAAACAGACTAAAACTGGATAGAAAAATCTGGAAACCATCTGCAGAGATGATCCTCGAGCTCAAAGGAGGTGCTGAGATCAGGAAGTGAGATAGAGTGAAGACAAAAAAAGACAGAACCTTGAGAGGCATACATGATTAATGGAACAATGGATAAAGATTTGGCAAAGGAGACAAAAGTCTGGTTAGTTAGGAAGGAGAACCAAGAGAGAGTAGTGCCAGAAATCAATGCCAAATTCATCAATCTATAGTTTATAGAATTTGCCTTTTTGTCCTTTTTAAAAACCAATAAATTGACCTGCCCCCAGTACCTCAGTGAATCTTATTCAGCAGTATTTCATGGTATTACCATGGTTCTCCCAGTACTTAACGATGGAGTTCACCTCGACAAAGTGATCTGAATTCATTTAGGGCAATTGGGTATTCTTTTACCATCTCCTTACTTATCCTGGGCTTCAACTGCCTGCTCATCATATTTGTTCTCTTTCCCAGTCTAAATGTCAATTCTCTTTGTTGAAAAAAATAGGGAAGGGAAATGGAAGCTAAATAGCTCCCCCATCAATATTATCCTATCTAATCCCAGTTGGAGGGGAGGAGGGAAAAGAGGTGGAACTACCTCTTCTCTGGTCTTCCTACTGTTTCCCATGTAGTTTAAATATGTCCTTTTTGCTGCTTTTAGCATTTACTGCAAACCTCAATTTACACTGGGCTTTATCCTCCTTGACACTATTCTTACATAAGTTTGTTACACTTTCATATTCTTCTTTAGTGACTTGTTTCATCTTGCCTACCAGTTGTTCTTCAGGATGAGTTTCTCGTGTAGCCATATCACTCTCTTTAGATACTTCCCATATAATTAACATGAATTCTGTTTTCAGAATACCAGGTGACCCTTTGAGATGCTTGGTGGCCCTTTTTAGTGTCATCAAGTAAAGGCTAGGAATTCCTCCCTGCTCTAAAGCCACTTGTTATAAAAAGTCAATACTCATCTATCACACATACGATAATAATAAGCAGTTTGACTCATGGAAGGCAGGTTTCCACAGCTAAGGTGAGGTGGAGATTGAAGCTAGTAAAAATGACAGGTGCTTGATGGGGTTAAGATAGTGTGGGAAGCATGAGATAATAACTGAGGCAAAAGTTATTGATTTCAACCCAATTTAGATGGATAGAGACTTACTCTCTGCTTTGGAACTAAATGGAATTTCTGCTGTAGAAACTTGGCTTAAGTTTCCAGTTGGCTGAAAAAGAACAGTATCCTGCCCTGTTCTCTCTCCTCTCAGAGAGTAAGACACTTTCTGCTAGTACCGATTGCCATAACTGAGTCAAGGGGAAATATATAATCTCAGCCTTAAAGGATTAAATCATAGAAATGGTTGTGTTGTGTTTTTTTTAATTAGACACATCAATCACCAAACATTTATCAAGAACCTAGCACGGGCCAGGAGCTGTGGTACCAGGCACCCAAGCAGTAGAGATTCAGAACCAGAAGTGAAAGGGTACTTGTAGCCTAACCAGGGAAGACAACACATACATGTATTGGAATGTGTACAGCTTACAAAATAAAAGGCAATGAGGATGGGGAGAGAAGTCGAATGGGAAGGCTTCACGTAGAAAGTAGAGCTCGAGCTGCATCTTCAAAGAAAGGAGGTTTGTTAAGAGGTAAAGTTGGAGAGGGAAGGAAGAGCAAGCTAATGCAAAGCCTCAGAAATGGGAACTCTAGTTGCCATGTATGAGGAAGGAGAAGGAAGACACGTAGTCTAGATTACAGCACGCATGAAGGGGAGTGATGTCAAATTAGGCTAGAAAGGTGGGTTGGAACCAGGTTGTGAAGGACTCTAAATGTCAAACATGAGTTTATCTTGAAAGCCGGTGGTCTTAGGGACCTCTCTTAGTAAAGTTTATGGAGTGAGGAAAGAAATGGTGAGACCTGGGCTTTAGAAAAATCACTCAGGCAGATTTTTTAGAGCAATTAGAATGAAGAAAGCAGTGAAACAGGAAGACCAATCAGAAAGTTATTTTAATAGTCCAGGGAGGAGGTGATGAATTAGGGCCTGAACTAAAGTAATACTGAATGAATTTGCTCATTCCAGAGGTTTGGGGTGAGCGTGTTGTTCTCACTTAAGGCTATATCTGGTGAACAGGGGAAAGGGGAGAAGGAAAATGAATTTTCCAAGCAATTAAGTTGTAATAGATTTAATGGTTTGGGGAGGGAAAAAATGGGATATTTGATTTGGACAAGCAGCAGCCACGCATGTGTTATATAACTACTCTTTTGATGAGGATTTTTGCTGTATAGACCAAATGTCATTTTAATTGTGGGAAAATGATTTTTTTTGGTGAATTGCAGAGAGTAACAACCACAGGGGAGAGATAGAAAGACATGCTATCCCACCGAGTCAATAGTATTATTCACTTTTCTGAAAACACCTCACGTTAATTTCACATAATACTTACTTTAAAAGGTCCAAAAATATGTGCTTACCGATAAACCATATGGTCTCAGAAGGACATTTTACAAGAGAATGTGTCAGCTTTCATAAACTTCCACAAGGGACCCTTTTCCTTTTGAAGGAAAAGCAACCCTGACATTGAAAACACAGCGGAATTTTAACATAAAAAGACTTTAAGCAGCCGAGGGATGCAACAGAATCCAACAAAACCAGGATATTTCATGTTAAAGCAAATGCACTATCTGTAGGACAAAAGAATAGACCATTGGCTTGATTGATTCAGCTCTGGTATTCAGAATTAACTGGGATTTGGGCTCTTCATTTATTTATTGTAAAAGTACATGATAAGGTTGTTCTATCTGAAAATGAAGCTGCTTTTCTAGGTCTTATTCCATAGGTGTATCTCTCTCGCTCTCTCTTTCAAACTCCTTCATTCTGAGCATACAATCTTTCTTATTATTCAGCTTCAATTTCCCAATAGTTCTACTGGGTACAACAATGTGCCCTTCAAAGCTGTAAAGGGGAGAAAACCTTCCCTCTGCCACTCCTGAAAGAGGAGGAGATTAATTCTCTGGGCTTTGAATAAGTCAGCAAAGAGCTGTGTTCCATAGGTTTCCAGCAGCCTTGCCTTCAACCCATAGAAAAGAAAATCACACTGAACTTTGTTTTGACATATGGAAAAAAGAAATTTGTTCTTCTAACCAGATGAAGTTTCCCTTAGGGAACGCAGGAGAAATTAAAATTAGTTCTAGTCCCCAGGCCCAGTGGCTCAAAGGAAATAGGGCAGACCTCTAATAGTATATTTAAATTCATTTCAATATACCTTGATTAACCTTCTATGTGTCAGGCTGTATTTGAAGTGCTGGAGATAATAAGACAATATGAAAGAAGTCCCTGGCCTCAAGGAGCTTACATTAGACTGAGTAGAAATATAGCTTTATTTTTTTTTCGGGGAATAAAGTACTCAAAGGTGGATATGGAATGTCTTATAAAATAGCTTCTGCCACATCCCTCTTTTCTGCTTTAAATAGCTTCTGCCACATCCCTTTTTTCTGCTTTGTTTTTCTTGAAGATGTGTTGTCTTTTTCTTTTTTTTTTAATCCTTACCTTCTCTCTTGGAATTGATGCTAAATATTGGTTCCAAAACAGAAGAGTGGTAAGGAACAGGCAACTGGTATTCAGTATCGTGCCCCATATCATACAGCTTGGGAGTACTTGAGGTCAAATTTGGACCCAGGACCTCTCATCTCCAGACCTAGTTCTCTAACCACTGAGCAACCCTCCCTCCTCTGAAGATGTGTTTTCACAGGAGATTCTGAGCTCATTTCTACATCTCTCCAGTGAGAAATTAGAAAACAGCAAAACAGAAGCTGCTGTTTTAACTTCCCTGACAAGTGACATTGATTACTGATGCTAAATCACCATTACTGCAAAGTGCCTTGAGGTGGATGCATTGGTCAAGGTAGTCAAGACATTTCTACTGCAATCTAGTCATTTCATACGAATGGACTTGGATCTTATTTGCAGAAGTCAAATATCTGAGCTTTAAAATGGAGAATAATATAAAGGGATTTGAGTAGTCAGAAGGAAGCAATTTTCCTAGGCAAAGAAGTCGAGTTCAAAAACACATTTTGTAGGCTTAATAGAATTTTTTCAGCTCTAATAATCTTCTGAAAGCTATTTGAAAGATTGACCTGAGAATTCTGATTGAATCAAACTATGGTTCATCAAACCTTTCATCTGAGGGGATCCAAATATTTTATAAGCATTCACCCTAACTCTAATACTATCAATAGGCACGGGGTTTCTCTCAGGTACACTGAAGACAGCATTAGAGTCCTTCAGAGTAAAATCAGGCTTTTTCCTACTGTCCAGTAGAGTAATCTGCTTTTTACAGGATTCTGGGACATCGAGAACAACAATGGACTACCATATATGGAAACCATATATATCTTTGCATCATGGGAATTTTCCTCGATTACTTTGTGGAAGTCATCCACTGGAGCTAACGTAGGGAAAGTGGAAGTCATTTGCTCAGCATGGGTCAGTGAAATAGAGACTAGATCTACAGATATTTCCAGGTTCCTCTTTTGATTGTATTGATTTGCTAATTACATGATTGGACATCTGCCATCCTAACCGGGATATCCACTAAATAGTGCAAGGGATCAGCCTCAACTCAGTTCAATTCAGCTAACCATAAAGAATTACCAAAATGGCATACAATTAACCAGACAAAAAGACGTAGTATCTACTGTTTTCAAGGTTGATAACCTAGGAAAAAGCCTTTAATTTTCAATAATGTAACTAGTTATATCTTTATTACATTCACTAGGAATAAAGATATTTCTCTTTATGTAATCTTTTGTGGAATGGATGGTTTAGAAAGAAATGTATCCAAAAAATAGAACCTAGGATCGAAAATGACTTGTAGAGCTTGCTGTTAAGTCTGGAGACTATCTCAGAATGAAAAGTTAATCCATATACTTGGGCTGGAGAAAGAATTCTTGGCAGCCATGCCTGATCAAGACATTATAAGCAAATCTTTGTCAGGAATGTTAGATGACATATTTATTCTTTCTTTGGCGTCCTATCTTGAAGCAGTCACTGATTTCTGTATCTATCTACTCAAACATACAGATACAATACACACATATATATAATAGATAGAGGCAGCCAGGTGGCACAATGGATAGAGTACCAAGGCTGGAGTCAGGAAAACTCATCTTCATGAGTCCAATTGGCCTGAGATACTTATTAGCTGTGTGACCTTTGGCAAGTTACTTAACCCTGTTTGCCTCAGTTTCCTCATCAATAAAATAATGAGCTAGAAAAGGAAATGGCAAATTATTCTAATATCTTTTCCAAGAAAATCCAAATAAGGTCCCCAAAGTGGACACAACTGAAATGATTCAGCAACAACATACACACACACACACATACATATATATTCATGTCTTGTTCTATATTTTTATTGCTTCTATATTCAATTATGTCTACAAATATAAATCACAGGATCATAGTTCATATTATAGGATCATAGTTATGGAACTAGAAGAGATGTCAGAGGCCATCTAGTTTTATAGCTGGGGAAATTAGGGCCCAGGAACACTGAGTGATTTGCCCAAGCTCTAAGGCACTAAATGCCAAAGGCAGGAATTCAATTCAGTCTCTCTGATTCCAGAGACAGTATATTTTCTATTATGCCACATTGCCTCTAGATAGAAATATAGATGATATACATAGACATATATTGAATATAATGAGATATCTAGTATGTAGTTAGCTTCCATCCTCCTTTGTCTATATGCAGATACAGGCACATGTCTACATAGGCATGCGTATAATTGTGCAAAATCTAGTGATTTATGTAGGGACTCATCCAGCAGAGCTAGATGATCGCCCCTTTGTGTTGGGATTTTTATTTTTTATTTCAAGTGTAATTAGCACAAGATCCTATAACTCAGGATTGGGGAACCCCTTGGCAATCACTTTTTTTTAAACCCTTAACTTCATCTTAGAACCAACACTGTGTATTAGTTCTAAGGCAGAAGAGTAGTAAAAATGGGGGTTAAACAACTCGCCCAAAGATTCCAAGAGGTGGAGGGGTGGGAGGAGAGCATTCTGCATAGAGAGGGGCAGCCAGCATGCAGGCACAGAGACAGGAGGCGAGTGTCATGTGTAGGGAAGAGCAGCCCACTCTGTGTCGCCATAAAGAGCTGAGTGAAATAATGTGTAATAGTGGCAGGGCAGGAAGATCCTAAGTGGTGAAAAGGCTTCAATGTCTGTTTGTCCTTTCTCTAGTATCTCCATCAAATTATCTAAGTCTTGTGGAAATGGGTCAAATATTTCAGATCATAAAATATTAAAATAACCCAGGCCCCTGGAGTAAGTCATTTTGTCATGATTAACTAATCTTAGCACACTTTATTAGTGGCAATGAGGTGGCACAAGCAAACAGAGATTCGGGTCTCGTCAGTAAGATTTCAATTCAAATCCAGCCTCAGATACTTCCTAGCTATTAACACTGGATATGTTACTTAACACTAATTGCCTAGTCCATAGCACTCTTCTGCCTTGGAACCAATATTAAGTGTCAATTATACGACAGAAGGTGAGAATTTAAAAAAAAGTAGTACTTCCCTCTCAGGGTTGTTGTAAAGATAAATAAGATAATCATTGTAAAGTACTTAGCCTAGTGCCTGGCTATATAAATATTAGGTAGCTACGCATTATGGTTATGTTTGCAAAATATTGTCATTTTTACTATTTATCTCCCACAACTATCCCACTTGGGGATGTATCACTATTTCAAAATTCTGTTGCAAAAAAAAAAAAATAAGATTACCTTGCTGGAGGCTACTGAACAAACCAAAGACAAAATCAGGATAAAAATCTACAATTTCGGAATCCTTAGTCCATAACTCAACTCATTTTCCCTTGGATCTCTGATTCTATTCAGTTTAAGTATTCAAGTGAGGTGAAGGGTTAAATCATTTTCCATTTAATATGATCATTGTTGATAGTGTGGATAATTCAGGCCAAACATCTCCCTGCTCCCATTCCTCATATTGCTGTGGTGACAAAATCTCAGGCAAGACTCTACAGATCCAGATTCTTCCCAGTGATATGTCAGTGGGTCAGCCAATCAATCCATCAATAGACATTTATTATACAGGCATTTATCACAGAGAAAACCTTCACTACAGAAGGCAGTGGATAATGGCAAAACAACCTACTCCCTGTCCTCAAGGAATTGATAACATATTTGGAGAGCAAGATCCAAAGCAAAAGTGAGGGACTTACGAGAAAGAAAACTGGCCACAGTCAGAGGAAGAACTGTGGGAGGAGAAACACAGAAGAAAAACAACTGCTTGAACACATGGGCTGATGGGGATATTATTGGGGATGTAGACACTAAATTATAACTCTAGTCCAAATATCAATAATATGGAATGAGGTCTTGATCAATGATACGTGTAAAACCCAGTGGAATTGTGCGTTGGCTAAGGGGGTAGGGGGGTTCGGGGAAGAGGGAAAGAACATGAAATATGTAACTAGAGGAAAATATTCAAAATAAAAATTAAACAGAAAAAAGAAGATCAACAGGACTAAAAAAAAAAATTTGTTAGCATTTAGATCTCGTCACAGTCTAGCCTTTCGAGTACTTTCCATTCCATTCAGACTGACCTATTCACTGTTGTCCAAGCTGTCTCCCTCACCATCTCCTCTTCTTGTACTTCCCAGCTCCCTTCAAAGCTTAGCTCAAGGGCCACCTCCCAGCCACACACTTTCCTGACTCCCCCTAAGTATTAGGACTCTTTCTCCAAAAAGTGGCTTCGCCTTTAGGTTGCATCCATTCTATGTGTCTCTATCTATTTACCTGCTGTCTCTCCAAATAGAATTACACTCCTTGAGGACAGAGACTGTTTCGTTTTATCTTTGCACCTTTATCATCCTGAAGGTATTTAATAATTATTGGTTGAACTAAATTCTGTTGAACTGAACAATACACGACGATGTATTAGCAAACATAAGATACTCTGCAGGTCAAATTTCACAACAATAAATACTACGACAAACACCCGTGTAGTTAAACCAAGTCAGGTCAACAAGCAGTGAGTACACTGTGCCTGGCTCTGTGCTAAGCACTGGAAACCCAAAAGAAGGCAGCAGCAAAAACAACAAAACCAGCTTCTGCTCTCAAGGAGCTCACAATCTAATGGGGAAGAATTAGTCTAAACAGACAATGATCCACTTATGAGAGGTCATAATGTGGAAGGGCAGTGGATACAAGGCTGGGGCTGGAGTCAGGAAGACCTGAGTTCAAATATGGCCCCAGACACTAGTTCTGTGACCCTGGACAAGTCACTGGTTTGCCTCAGTTTCCTCATTTCTAAAATGAACTGGAGAAGGAAATGGCCAAGCGCTCTAGTATCTTTGCCAAGAAAACCCCAAGAGGGGTCCTAAAGAGCTGGATTTGGCTAAAAAAAAGATTGAACAACAAATGGTATAGTGGAAAGCATTAACAGGACACAGTCAGAAGAACTGCATTTGAAGCCTGCTCTGACTCTACCAAGCGAGTGACTTTGGCCAAATCACTTCTGCTCTTTCATCTCAGTTTTCACATCTATAAAACTGGAATCAGAATTCTTGCATCACTTCCTTATGAGGTTGTTACGAAGTAGTAAATGCTTTGTAGAGGCAGCTGGGTAGCACAGTGGATAGAGTTCCAGGTCCAGAGCTGGGAGGCCCTGAATTGATAATAAGACAGAAGGTTAAAGGTTTTTTAAAAAAGGAAAAAATAAAAAGTGCTTCGTAGACTTCAAAAGTGCTATCTAAGTGTGACATTGTTATATTTGTTATTCACAGGGTTAAATTCACCGAAATACAAGAAATTCAAACCAGTTCTAAGAGTATATTGAAACAGTTTTGAATTGTGAGCATAAAGGTAGGGCAGAGGAGTTATGGGAGTCAGAGAGTACTTCCTGACCGTGGTAAATTAGGGCCAAAATTTCATTCAGAATTGAAAGGATTAATGCAGTTCTGTTCTTTATTAGTTTTAATGAGGAAATGAGGCTCTCCAAAGGATGGGAGAGTAACTCCCACCTTTTCAGCCCTCTCCTCATCTCCCCTCCCCACAAAGGATGGAGAAGCTCTTTGGACATTTCGCCTTCTAAAGCGACGGTGTCTCAGGCAGCTCTTTCCAGTTTAGGAGTGGCCATATTTCAGATCTGCAAGTGACCTGAGTGATCCTCCAACTCAACCCTTCATTCCACAAGTGAAAAGATGAAGACCCAGAAAAGTTATGGCTTACCGAAAGTCACCCAGACTTCAGGGTGACAGATGTGGAGTGCAAGCCCGAAATCACCCAAAAAAGTTCAGCAGCTCACCTAGTGTCAACCTGCCAAAATGTCAGCAGGAGCCTTTCTATTGATCACCATTTTTGCTTTCCTCTTCATCATCCATTTTTGCAAAGCGTGTGTGTAGGCAGTGAGGTGAGTGGCAAAATGTAAAAGGTGAATTTAACATTCTACAACACGATGCTTCAAAGAGAACTAAAGATGTGGCAATCATGGTTAAAAAACAACATCTCACATCCCCATGATGGTTTTGCTGCAGAATACAGTTTCTTTCCACACATATACCCATTCCTTCTAACTAATCATTTATACCGATTCTAGTGTGCTACTGCCCTCTTCCGTCAGGAACATGAAGTTCATTGTTTGCCATTTTGAGTGGATTCAGTTTAAGACTTGCCAGTCGTACCTCAAAAATGCAAAGGAAAAGTGACTAAGCCTGTAAGTCATCTAACTGTGTCATCTAAAGAGTGCCTAAAATTGATGTCTCAAAAACTTAGGTGATGGGTGGAACCCTTCGCTTTGCCTTTAGGTGTCTAGATCCACGAGGGTAAATGTCTAGTATTCCCTCTGCAAAAGTCAAGAGAAAACAAAAACTTTGGATCACTGAGAGGCAACTAGATGGTTCTGTGGAGAGAACTCTGGGTCTGGAGTCAGGAAGACCTGAGTTCAAATACAGCCTTAAATACCTGTTCGCTGCGTGACCCTGGGCAAATCACTTAGCCTCTGCTTGCCTTAATCCACTGGAGAAGGAAATGGCAAACCACCGCATATCTTTGCCAAGAAAACCTCCATGGAGCATATAGGTATGCCATGATCCACAGGGTCACGAAAAATTGTATACAACTAAAGACATCACTAATACCTGATCATCTAAAATAAATTCAGGGAGGCAGCTGAGTGGCTCAGTGAATTGAGAGCCAGGCCAGAGATGGGAGGTCCTGGGTTCAAATCTGGCCTCAGACACTTCCCAGATGTGTGACCCTGGGCAAGTCACTTGACCCCCATTGCCTACCCTTACCACTCTTCTGCCTTGGAGCCAATACACAGTATTGACTCCAAGATGGAAGGTAAGGTTTGGTTTTGTTTTTAATTCAGTAATATAATACATGGACATGCAAAGGATCTATGATTTCATCAGCATGGAGAATTCCAGGTGTAGAGGGTTTCCTCCACCACAGTAGATGGAATGGGAAAGAATGCAAGGCCTTGTAGAGTGGGAAGATTATGAGTTCTGGAATCAGAGGACTTGGGATCAAATCCTGACTCTATTCCTTATTGACCTTAGCCAAATCACTTTATCTCCATGGGCTTTTCTTTCCTCAAATGTAAAATGAGGAGTTTAGCCTAGATGGATTATAGATCTAGATATATGATAAAGTCTTAGGAAATTCTTACAAAATGAAGTTAAGTGACTTATACAATAGCAGTAAATAGCAGAAATTGGATGGAAACCCACAACCTCCTAAATCAAAGTCCAGGCTTCTGCCCAACTTTATTATGCAGCTTTGGTGATATAATAACCCACATTATATTACTATGAAGATTCCCCCCATGAAATGAAATGGGCAGAAGAGAGCAATTTTGTTCTAATACCCCTAAAGGCAGCTGAGGCAGGCTCTATGGAGTCATCCACTCATCCCTGGGATTACCCAATGATCTTGACTTTTGTCTTGCCACTAGACTTTGATGGCTCTAGAACAGTGGTCACTACCGCCCCCTGGTGGGTGCTTCAGCGATCCATGGAGGTGGTGATGGCCACAGGTGCATTTATCTTTCCTATTAATTGCTATTAAAATTTTTAAAAAATAATTTCCAGGGGGCTAAGTAATATTTTTTCTGGAAAGGGGGCAGTAGGCCAAAAAAGTTTGGGAACCACTGGTCTACAAGAAAGAGTTAGGCTGACGACTCTGGACAATTCTGCTTCATTTGAATACAATTTACCCAAAAGTCAATACTTCAGCCTTGTGATATCATTTGCCCTCTTGGGAAAATGAAGAACAAACAACAATAATAATGTAAGTATTAATATTTAAGAAAATCACCAATGTCCTTTCAAAGGAATTTATGTTTAGAGTTTTCATATGCAATTTTCCAACTACGATAACAACTAATTGGATAAAAATCTCTAATATTGGTGAAATGGGGTGCTCTTGGAGACAGGAAGATCTGGGTTCAAACCCTGCTTCTTACCTCTATTGGTGTTACCATACCGAACAAGACTCATAATCTCTCATTACCCCAGGTCACTCTTTAAGACAACGTGGTCAAGAAAAACTGCCAATCTGTACCAGTGAAGGGAATTTCTCTCCTGGAAATTCTCTGTTCAGATGAAATCATAATTCTGAGCCTAAATTTTTTTAAATAAAAATAAAGTACTCTAATAATACCCAACTTAATCATGATTCCATTATGAAGTCTAAAAATTGCAGTGTTGGAGTTCTACTCTCCCTACTGCCAGGCGGAGTGTTGTCACAGCAATAAATTTCAGTGATATGTCAGGACTACTTTGGGTTGAATTACAGGGGTTATGAGTGTGATGTCAAGGCTGACAATTTGAAAATATAAAGCACACTCAAAAAAAGGAAAAGCTATAGGGGAAATGACAACTTGATTAAATAGCTACTTTGGCATTCATAATGTAGCAGATTCTCACTTCTTTAGAACTCTGAAAACGTAAAGTCATTCGGATATGTATGTATATGACCCAGATGGTGTGGTCTGGGATCTGTCCAGGAGCCTCATTAATGAAAGTGATCTGATTAAACTTCAGTACAATGAGGACGAGAACAAAGACAACAAGCTGAGCAAAGCATTCATTGACTTGAGTTTCAAGAAAACTTTCTGAGATTGTGTGTTAGAAGATATAGTTGCTACAGAATGGAAGGTCTCTGAAGGCAAGCACTATTTCATTCTGGTCTCTGGGTCTTCGTCACCTGATGAAACTTCTAGAACACAAGTAGCACAGATAAATGCTTGTGGATTGTTCGAAAGACTCCCATGATTCTTGCCCTTAAAAAGGTTTTAGTTTAACAAGGTAGAAAAATCTGCAAGAACCCCAAAATCCATGTTGTTGTATGGTCATTTCAGTGGTATTCAACTTTTTGTGACCCCATTTGGATTTTTCTTGACATAGATACTGGAGCAGTTTGCCATTTCCTTCTCCAGCTCTTTTTACAGATTAGGAAACTGAGGCAAACAGAATTAAAAGGCTTGCTCAGGTCACACAACTATTTTTTAACTCAAGAAGATGTTCTTGACTCCAGGTTTGGCACTCTTTCCACTGTACCACCTAGCTACCCCCAAGATCCATAGCTGCTACTATTTTTAAGTCCTAACCATGAACTGCCTGAGTTGGTTCTATAAGAGATTATTAAAAGCCACTCAGGTAGTTGGCTCAAGAGAGCCAGAGTCAGACCTGGGACTAAAGGTCCTGGGTTTAAATCAGACACTTCCTAGCTGTGTGGCCCTGGGTAAGTCACTTAACCCCAATTGCCTAGCCCATACCAATCTTCTGCCTTGGAACCAATACTTAGTATTGATTCTAAGAGAGAAGGTAAAGGTTTTAAAATAAAACAAGCAAACAAAAAGATTATTAAACATCACAGGAAAACTTGAAAACTTGAAACTAACCTGTTTATATGCCCCATCAGAGTTGCACTGTGCATCATGTAAGTGAACTGAGTCCATTATTGTAATGGTCTATTTCAGAATTTTAAAAAGAGAAACAACTCACACTTACATGGAATTTGCATAAAGAGAACCTATTGATGCGGTGCCCAAGAACCAGAACCTCTCAGCCAGCCTTCTTATTTTCAGGAACAGAATCTCAAGCTTCTTACCTCTTAGCTGCTGCCCAAAACAAGATCCAAAGATACCAAACATCCTACTACCAAGAAAGTAGTGGGGTCTCTGTCAATAGGCCAGGCATTTGGCTCTCTATACACTTGGCCACCTCTTCTTGTCCATTATACTGAAATATCTTGGGAGGAAGTGGAGGAACTTGTGCTAAATGTATTTCAGGCAGAATTCTGGATGAAACTATAGTGTATTTTCAGACACAGATGTCTATAAAAAACTCTGGTCTTCTCTGGTGCTTGAGATAAAACTAGTTCCACCCTCTGATCTCATTAGCTTCCATAGGTTCAATGATCATTTCTATACACATGATTCTCTATTTGTCTACCCCTCTCTCCTGAGCTGTGGTGCCATCTGCCTCCTAGATATCTTGGATTAGATGTACCATGAGCATCTTGAGCTCAGTATGACCAGAAAAGAACCCATTATCTGTTCTCCAAAGCCCTACTTTCTCCTGAACTTCTCTATCCCTGGCAAAGACACCGTATTATCCTCAATCACAAACTCAGGGTCATCTTTTCTCCTCAGTCCCATTCACCAGACATATTAAATCCATTGCCAAATCTTATTTCTACCTTCACAATACATTTCACTTACATCTCCTTTTCTCCATTCACAGTCACCAGTCTGGTTCAGGCCCTCAATCCCACATGCTTGAACTATTGCAATCGTCTTCTGATTGATCTCCCTACCTCGGATTTCTTCTTCCTCTATTCATCCTCCATTCAACCACCAAAGTGATTTTTCTAAGAAAAGATGTAACCATATCAGCAGCCTGCTCAGTGAGCTTAAGTGGCTCCCTATTATCTTCAAGATGAAATATAAACTTCAATTCAAGGTCTTCATAACCTGTTCTCTTCTTACCTTTCCAAACCTCTTATAGCTCACTCATTTTATGAACTCTACAATTAACTGCCATTTGCAGTTCCTTAAGCATGATAGTCCATCTATTTTCTTTGTGGCTTTTTTCTGGATGCCCCCCATACTTTGGATGCTTATCACCCTCCCTTTATCTACTGGTTTCGATGGCTTCCTTCAAGACTCAGCACAAGGCTCAGCTGCTGTAGAAAGCCTTTCCCAAGCCCTCCAGCTGCTCTTGCCTCCCCCTCACTGCTTATTTTCCAGCCATTCTGTGTATAACTTGTTTATTCGTCATAATTTACATTCATTTCCTCAGTTCATAGGCTTCTTGGACACAGGGCCTGTGTTTAGTCTTTTTTCTATCCCCAGAATATAGTAGGCATGTAATAAATACACAGAGACTGACTGCTGACAGACCTCTGACATTATACGTTCCCCAAAGGTAGTAGCAACACTAAAATGTTCCTTTGTCCTCAATCTATGGCTAGAAAACCCTTTCATCTTCCTATCCTGATACTGTGAGAGAGCTGGATGGTTTAGACGAAAATACCTTTCCCCATCTAATATGCTCCTCCCATCTCTAAGCCCCATCCACCTCTCTTCCAGTCCTCCTGAGTGCCTATCCCAGCCTTCCCTCCCCTCCTATTGTATCCTCTGGAAACGTTTTCCTTTTCAAAACAAAGACAAAAACTCCCCTTTCCTCTAGATCTATTTCTTTCACCCTCCTTTCATCTTTTTTCTCATTAAAAATAATAAAGGTTATTTGAGTAACAAAATTTCCCCTCCTCCTAACAGGTAGAAGAACTACCCTGTGCCTCTGATTATGCCACTTTGACCCATTTCTATCTAAGGATTTCCCTTCGATGTTCATCCTGTTCGTGAACAGGGAATAGAAGCCCATTTACTGGCCTTGGACCAGAATGCTGCTGCCACCTATTGGCCCTAATGAAATCCAAAGGTTTCTATGCAGGGCTATATCCTACAGCACTTATCTTTTACCACTCTACAGCTCAGATTATTGACTTCCATAGTTTTCCTCGTCCATAAAATGAACTAGACTGTTTTAATGCCCTCCTGATTGGTCTCCCTGCCTCAAATTTCTTAATATATACATCTGGGTTGTCTGCTGACTGGTCTCTGCCATTATATGATGCCTAAGGGTGGTAGCAACAGGAAAATGTTCTTATGCCTTCAACCAATGGCTAGAAAACCCTTACATCTTCCTATCCTAGTGCTGTGATGGAGTTGGATGACTTAGACGAAAATGTCTTTCCCCTTCTAGTACCCTCCCCCATCTGCAACCCCCATCCATCTCTCCTCTAATTCTCTTGAAATTAGAACAAGGTGATTTCTCAGATTCTTTCCATTTCTATAACTAATGATAATATAAACTGATATTTGTATAGGATACCAAAGTTTGTAAAGCATTTTACATTCATGTGATTGCTGCAAGAAACTTGTGATACATGTTTCATTATCCCCATCTTACATATGAGAAACCTGTGATCTAAAGGGATGAAATGACTTGTAGTCTCATAATTGATAAGTATCAGAAGTAGAAATCAAACTCAAGACTCTCCCAACTCTCTCGTGTTTGGGGACTATTCCACAGCACCTCGAAGCAGTGCTAGTGAAGAAAATTCTGATCCAGGTAAGAAGGGGAAGCTAAATTCACAGAATGTCAGTGAGGAAGACAAAAGTGCTCTATGAGCTTAATATGTGAAACCTTTCCTTACTATGTCAGCTGTTAACCAAAATGCCACTGTGGTTCTGTAGTCATCAGTCTCTTTCACTGGCTCATCCTACATGTCCCAGCCACTGATCTTAAGTATACCTCGAGTCTCTGTCCTATGTCTGCTTCTGTTTTCTTTCTACACTCTAATTTGTTCATCCCTTCAGCCACCATGGGTTCGATTACCCAGGGAGAACTAGGTCAATAACTCCCATAGATCACAGATACATAAAAATATAAATAAAATATATCCAGCCCTCATCTCTCCACTGAGCTCCTGAGAAGTGACTAGTCCTAATAACTCATTTTGATAGAACAGATAATTGAAATAGTTCCTTTTTACTCTTTCTCTTATGCAAATCATTACAAGATACCCTCATTAATAAGGGAGGTAATTATCTTTCAGGTTTAGATTCCTTTGATCTAACTTTGTGTTTCCTCCCTTTTCATTATTTCTACAGGCTTAAAAATGTGCTCATCACTAAGATGAGACACTGGGACATGGAAATAGAAAATTATATCTATGTCAGCGAATAATAGAAATGATGATAATTTTATTAGAAGGAATATTTAATTTAATGTTGTAAGGATCTGTGCTTTCATTGAGGTGGGCATTCTCTAGGCTAATTCTGATCACAAAATCTCTGCAACTTACTAGATGATCCATGAGTTATTTTAGCCAAAAAATTTACTACCTTGCAGCCAACCTGTCAATTAACCAATTTGAACTTAACTAATTTGTCCTTAAACAACAGGTATATGGTACAATGCATCTCTGGAAAGCAACAGTAAGGTTGATTCACCTTATAAGGCAGCACTGACCCTAGATTCTATTTGCCACCTGCGTAGCAGTTTCTACCAAATTAGACATGCTTTTCTATCACAGATCAGCTGTGTTCTCTCCCTGCAGCTTCCTCAGCACCTGAGGTCTTTTATCTTAAAACATCCCTCCACCATGCAGGTTTCTATCACCCATTAGTGAGTTCCTTCCAGAGGGCCTCCATTTGGGGAATGGGCCCAAGCCAATCATGCTCTATTTTTCTCTGGCTATACTTCTTTTAGGACTTTGCCTCTATGCTCTTGAGTGAGCACTCTATGTCCCTTTCAGCTTCCATGTGTTCTTTTCACTTATACAAACATAAGTATCCCTAGTGCTTAGCTCAGGATCTGGCATATAATAAAGGCTTAATAAATGCCTGCTGCCTGCCTGCCTGCTGCCTTCAAGTATGGGTTTAGTGATAATTAGGAGGAACATATGACTTAAAATTCTGGAATCTTTGGGTAGTGGATGGCCTCTCGAATTCATTAAGTCTATCTTCCTCAAGCAGGACACAATTTAAACAATTCTTTTTAGAAATTTTTCTCATTTTTAAAGAACTGTTGAAAAAGGAACTCTACTGTCTCCTTCAGCAATCCATTCCTACTTCTACATATAATTCCAGGCAGCATGTGGTAGTATTTGAGAAGAAGCAGAAAAGGAAGGATGAGTGCTGTCTATGTTTGCAAAGGGAAGTATGAAATCAAGGGGAGAAGTATAGAAGGAAGGAATGGAGGGAAATGGAGAATTAAGGGAAGAAAGTTACTGACATATTAAAGTTCCCTCTATTCTGTCCAGATCTCTGTAGCTGTCTCTTCTACCTCTCTAAGAACAATCTTCTCTGCTCCATCTCCTGCACTATTTGAGTTATAATAGCATTTTACATAACACTTTCCTGTTTATAAAATTCCATTTTACCACATCTGATCTTGATAATAATCAAACAAGTTAAGCAATATTACTATCTCTATTTTATAGATGAGCAAACTGAGGCTAAGAAAACTCAAGTAACTTGTCCAGAGTCACACAATTAGTAAGTATCTAAAACTAGATTCTAACTCGGGTCTTCCTGATGGCAGCACTAGAACTCTACTATGCCCAGATGCTGAAGCTTTCGACTTCCTGTCCACCTCAACCATGAATAGAAGTAGTCATAACCTAGATCTCTCCCCAAACTCCCCAGTCTCAAGGGGATTTGTCCTGGCTACCTAGACTTGAGCTCTGACTTTCCTTAGTTCTACCCCAAAGGAAAATAGGCTGTCTCAGGAGACAGTGGCGTTCCTTTATATCAAGCACCTATTATCTGTCAGACACTGTGTACTAAAAGCCGGGGTTACAAAGAAAGGGAAAGAATGGCCCCTGCTTTGAGGGAACTAACAATGTGATGCAATTCTGCCCCTCAGTATGTGGATACAGCTGAGGCAGATAGTCCCCCCCCCAAAAAAAAAAAGAATCTTGATTCAGACAAGAGTCAAACTAGATTAGCAAAAATGATCTCTGTCTGTGGTCATCCATAACGAGGTAATTCTGCATCTGGAATCCTCACAGAGCACTTGGTTTTCTAATAGTCATACTATATAGAAATTCACACATCACTTGTTTGCTGTCACCAGGGATCAATGGGCTGCTTTACAACCCTGTTCCTCCAACAGGGTGTCTTCACGTAAGATTATTTCCCCCAGATAGGTTTGTGCTCATTTCTCTAGGCTAAATTTTCTTTTTATTATTGCTTGCTCATATTCTTCAGGTCCCTTAAGACCCTGCACAGGGTGTCCCAAAAGTCTTGGCGCAATTTTAAGCTTTGATAGCTTTAAATTGCGCCAAGACTTTTGAGATTTCCTGTATAATAGCACACTCTTATCTTTTCCTACTGAACTATAAACTTCAATGATGCGCCATGTCCTCCCTCTGCCTGATATGTTCATTAGTGAACATATTAATGTTTCTATCTGCAACTTTTCCTATTCTTACTAGAAGAACTCTACCTTACACATAGTATATCTTCACCTTGAGACTAGCACCTTTTCCTTTTTCTGTATTTTAGAAGAGTAAGTCCTCTGGCCTGGGGCCATATCTTTCACCTTGAGTAGTTCTGCTCCCTGGAATGATGAAGGAAAAGTTTGTTACCTAAATTGCCACTATTATTCCCAATGATCTCTCTCTCTCTCTCTTCTTATGGGAATAGCACAGATGCGTAACAACTAAAGAACATATTTGGGTGAGATCATTTGTTGTGTAAATTACAGTCACAAACTCATCTGCTTTTATGTATTTCTTTTTTCTACCCCACCCTGCCCCCATCTAAGGTAATCAGATTTTACAGTACTGGCTATGTCGCTTCCCCAATGTTCCTGTGATGTGTGACATCTGTTATTTTACAGTACTTAACTCATGTGAACTGGCAGCCAGCCACCTACTGGAAAGAACAATTAAGGGCATAAATAACACACATCTGCATGAGTTCTGGCACTTACTCCCACATTAACAGTACCCTGCTACCTTTCTCAAATTTACCCTCTTCTCTATTGTGATAACCATTTGAGTTTGAAGAGGTAAGTTCTCCTTCCTGTGGAGATTTGGAAATAAATTCTACATAATTGCCTGCTTGCAGGAGGAAGTGGTGAGAGGGGTGCAGAAGGGAAGAGGGGAGCTCGGTATTCTGTGTGTGTACTGTATGTGTGTGTGTATTTGCTGTTTTAATAATTGAACATTCAGCAGAGACATTCCCCAATGTATACTCTTATTACAGTGCCAGCCTTCCCACCTGAATAGTTTTTACAACAATTTCAAGCGTGACTCATTGGTAATCCCTGCAGATATAAAAGTCATATGCCTGTGTGCTTCCCACAGAAGGATGAGATTTGCATTTCTGCAGAGGAATGAAAGAGCAAGAGAAGTTGATTATCAGTGATTATTTGCTGACCACCCACAGGCATACTCAGTAGGATACAAGATACAGGAAGAGGAAGGATAGAGCCAATGGAAACATCCTGGTGGCACTTTAATTAACAGCTTCCAGGGCCAGAAAACTTAGACAGGCATCTCAGCATCTGCCTAGGACCCAAAGGAAGCATAACTTCTTAGGTTTGTGTGGAGAGAAGAATGATAGCAGGTAACCAAAGAACCCTGGCAGCCTCCTTACATAGCAGGATGATAGCCTTCCAAACCCCACTTGTAAATGGGGCCTCCGATCATGATGCTATATCCTTTGTGCCATCCCTTCCTACCTCTGTATAGAACAGGGGCAATAGGGCCAGGAAGAGAACTTCAGTGGGAAGAATTAAGAGGGAGGAAAAGCATAGGGCACAATAGTTAGAGATTAGATGACTAAACAGAAAGCCTTTAAGGGAGGGAGGAGGTGGAGTTGGATGATAAAGTGAGAAAAGAGAACTGGACAATACTAACTGCTGGCTAGGTCAAATGAGTTCAAATACCAACTAAGTGGGACTAGCTTTTGGAAAAAAAAGTGGGATATATATATATATATATATTTTAATATAATGGTGCAAGTCAAAAGTCCCTCTTTTACTGAGCACCCCTTCTCTTTCTTGTCAAAAAAAATTTCAAACATTTCTAAACAGAAAAAAAAAGATTGTGGGTTTTCAAAAAGATAGAGTAGAGTTGGAGGTGGAGAGGTTAGAATAGGTCATTTAAAAAACATGCCTTCCAAAGTAACAGCCAGCATACTTTTGTTATGAAAACGTTACCTGTCTTATTCTGAGGAAATAGTTCCACAATCAGGAACGAGTTATGCCTTATGAGTTGGCACAATAGTGAGGCACATTTATCTAGTAATATATTCCATTTTCCATCCTTTGCACAGTAGATTTCCCCCATGCCTTTCCCCCCTTGTCTTTAGGTCTCTTAGAATTCTGAATTACTTTCAAAGATCAGCTCAAGTTCTGGTTTTTGCATAAACCTTTCCTGGTGTCTCCAATTACTACTGTCTTTTTCCCTAAATTTTTTTGTATTTTATTTTATATACATTTATGTAGTGTCCGCTTTATCTCACTTCTCCAACAGGTTTGTGGGTCTTCTTCTTAAGAAGGTTCATCTTCCTAAATTATATTCCATAAGTCCCCACCAGTGAGCTTCTCCTAACAATCAACCAGAAGGCACAATTAGCTCAAAGCGATAGTATCTATTAAGATGACTAGTAATGGCAGCATTAGATAGCTATAACTAACTTCTATAAAACCTTCCATTCATAAACCCGAGTTGCATTCTCCTAAAAATATACATGGCATCACTGAGAAAAGAGGGCACAAACAGGGTATAATAGAAATTTAAGGCATACATATAGCAACACAATCACACTTCCAGTAGAAGAGGGCCTTGATCAATTTTCTGTCTTCATGCAGTCTTCTTGTTATTTTCCCCTGGGCATGGAATCTCTGCTGGGTGGGTTGGGTTGGTCATCTGAGATTCCAGGATCCGTTCATCTCTACAATTCAACTCCCAATTGCCAGAGATAAGTCTCTCTTGGATCCATAGTTTGCTCTCTTCTTTGCTACCAGAGACCCTGCTCAATTCAGCATCCTTTCTGTCTGTATCTCTGTCCACCTGCTGAGTTTCCTTCAAGATGCTGTATCTCCTACTGGGTAAGTAGCTCCACTGCCATAGCCAATCCCTTCACTTTCCTCTTTTGCTATGTAATAATTAAAAAGGCCAGTCATGAATGTTTGATAGAAGAAAGATAGAGAAAGTCTATCAGGTGAGTCTCTCTTCCAGCACTCCCCTGGAGCTGAATATACCCTGGGAGACTTTAAGAGGGTATCACCCCAAAATTGGGTGACCTGGATGGTCGTGCCACCCCATAGGAGCTGGGGACAAGGCTTCCCTATAAAAGGAGGTATGTGGTACCCTAATCCTATCCTAAATAAGGATGAGGTATACATAAACCTCCCCGCAATCAATTAATTTCATAGTGGGTGGTCCAGCTTTAAGATGGAGGCAGCCAGACCAAGCTATGGTTCCCCTTTCCCTTGTCTCTCAGGCACTCTGGAATGCTATCTGACTGTCAGATGGCTTTTTATTATTTATGAATCAGGGGTTGGGGGAAGGGGTGAAAAGCAGAGGGATTTTGGGGTACCCTCTTCGCAATTCCTGTGGGGTCCATCACTTAGGTGTGAAAGCCTCTCCCCCTCCTCCTTCTTTTTCTATTTCTATTTTTCTGTTTCTATCCTTTTCTATACTTGTGAGTTTGACTGAAAGGGTCTCTCAGCAAGGATGAGTGATGAGATCACTCCCAAAATGGAGTCCTAAAATTTAGCTCACTCAATGGTTAAAGTCTTGATGGGTGAGGTGCAATGGAATGGTTTTGACCAGGGAATCAGGGTTTTGATTTCCAAAAGAAAGATCCTCAGGAAGCCCTCTGGACTGGATCTAAGCTGGGATGTCCTCCTCCTCTCTCCTCCCAGTCCTCCACCTGAAGACCTCTCCTCCTCTTCTTCCTTGGAGAAATTCCCAGAATCCACTCTGGTCTCAACTGTCAGCAACTGTCAGTAACTGCCTTCTCTGACTCTTTTTGTCCCATCCCCCTTGCACAAATCCCATCCTTACAGCTATCTAGTATAAATACAAGGGTTATGCTCCACAGAGCTGCTCACAACTTTGACTGACCATAGGGCTTTTCAAGAAGATCTGGAGCTTCGCTAATCTGCCAACCAATGTTAACTTGCCATTCTAGAACAACAGAGAGAACTTCACACTTCACAACCAAGTGGCAGAGAGCTACTTATTAACACATTATCATTTTATCATCTTTGGTACCTTTGTGTTTGCATTTTGTGATTTTATCAGTCTTTACTTTCATCTATGATCATATTCTGCACTGGGAGAAATCAAATTGTCAAGGACCAACTCTCCCTTGTCCTCATATGTGTTTATATTATCTCCCTCCAAAGAATATAAACTTCTTGAGGGAAGAGATGTTTCCATTTTTTGTAGCTATTTTCCCAGTACTTAACACAGTGTTTGGCACAAGCTTGGCACTTAGCAAGTCTTTTGCTGATTAATGATTGATGTTAAAGTCACAAAAAAAAAAGACTGCTATGTTCAAGACTCCTATACACTGGTTTACCAAATGTACAGAAATTCTGCTGATTTGAGATTTATTTCTTTAAATTTTTTCAGGAGGACTCCAAACCATTATCTTTTATTAACACATTTTGTGAAACAGTCATGAGAGAAATTAGTGAGCCAGGCCCCTAGTAAATAGTATGAGAATAAAAAAAGAGAAGAGTAGAATTGAAGGGGGTGGCGGGGGAGAGGAGGCCAAAGGAAAAGAAGAGGGAAGAAGGAGGGAATTTTTAAGGACAAGGGAAGAAAATAGAAAAAAATAAATGTGAAACTCTGGAACATGGACACTGCCTCAGGAGACATTGGACCTAAGCAGGCAACGGATAACATAAAGGCTCTGGGCAATTTAGAAGCAAAAACATTAAAAAGCAAGTGAGAGAAGTAGACAGAAGAGGTAGAGGAAGACTAAAGGTCAGTTTAGTTTCCTTCTCCATTTGGCCCTAGTCAAGAACAAAATGTAGACACATCCCATAGCAGGCAAAATCATAACATTTGCTCCACTTGATACATATATGCTCACCTTCTTGCTTCAAACCCCAAAACTGAAAGTATAATTTTTGTTCTTTCTGAAATCATCTTAGATAAATGGTAAGCACAGCCTGAGTAGACACTGGCTTTATTTTTCCTTCTGCCTACTTAGATATGATTCAACTTAAAAAAGACATGGACAGAATTTGCTTTGGGCAACAAAGAGCAAAGGAAGAAAATCACTATCAAATGTTGATACTTCCAATGCAATTCACTTCAAAAAGTGAGAATGTTTGCTCCTGCAAAAAAAAAAAAAAAAAAAAAAAAAAAGGGAGAGAGGGGCAGGAACTGTAACTGATTCTCAGACATTGGCATAGGGCTTCATTTGTCAGAAGACTAAAATGCATAATCCAGTCATCAGAGACTGAAGAAAGGTTTTTTTTGTTTTATAGGTACAGTGCTCTACCATCTAAAAACAGAGCCTTTTTTATCATCACTTGGAATATCTAGCCTATGTAAACTTCAAAAACCCTTACCACAATTCCCACTTTCTCAGATGAGTCTCTGATCTCAGATCAAGGCTATATCCCCTTTTCTGGATACCAGGGGTAACCCTGAAGAATTGGTGTAATGTTTTAAGACCATTGGCTAGAGCCCCCATCAGTGTATTCTCCATCACCTCCAATATGAACACTTGAGAATCAATTAAACTAATCAATCTTATGTAGATTTTAAGAAATGGCATTTAACTAGGGTGGTAAAGTAAGAAATTTATACATAGTAGACTAAGAACTTTGGGGATGGTTAGGTTAGATTGGTTGGTGGTAATAGCAAAATAGCAAAACCAAAATTAATTACCTTTTAAAGAAACAAATTCAGTTAATGGTTGAAACGAAGAAAGTAAGGCATTCTGGTTTGTTTGGAGACAACAGGGTTCAGAGCCTTTCATTTTATTCTCTAACTTTTGAATTGCAAAAAATCACTGTAAAGTACCTCCCACTTTTACCTCTTCTTCATCCTTTTCCTCTTCCTTTTTTGCCTTTTCCACTATTACTTTTCCTCAAACTGAATGACAGTAGAAGAGTGGGATGGTAATGGTTCTTTCAATCAACAAATAAATCACAAAAAGAAGGTACAGCTACATTTCTCAGCAAAAGCAAAATGCAGAAGGTCAAGAAAACTGGGGGAAATCCTGTTTGGCAAAATCTTATTTTGAATTAATGAATCAGTGGAGCAGTTCTGATATAAGTGAGAACAGGGAGGACCAGAGGCATGATGATACCAGGAAAAAGTACAGTGAGTTCCCCTCCAAAATCCTCCAAAAATACCCAAGAAATGCACCAAATCGAATGGTGGAATGGAAATCTTAGAGAAGGTTACAGTGAATCATTTTTCCAGCCCAGGTTAGATTTGAAAGATAGGTTGAGAGGTCTAAGGACACTAAAAATGGGGTCTGGCCAGAAAAAAATCAAGCATGAAGAGCAGAAAGAAACCTAAATCCATGTAGAGAACAGGTCCATGTTCCAACTGGGAACTCTGTTATTTACTACTTAGTTTTGGGTCAGGGATCTGGGGTGGACTAAGGAAAGAACTAAAAGGGGGAATTGTGCCCAGCAGCAGCATGCTGGAATGGTCTTGGGCCCTATACTGTTTATCCAGAAAGAAAGAAGTTCAGAAGCAAGCAACAGGCACATAGTTCAGACCCCCAGGAGTGGAGGACTGGGGTCTCATTTCCAGCTTTTAGCCTACTCTGAAGCTTGAAGAAGAATTCCCAAGGAAAAGACTACAGTTCTGCCATTATGAACCAGCAGAGCTTTCCAGTTGGTTGATAATAAGTCCAGCTGAGTCCAATAGAAGCCTACCCTGCTTGAAATACAAAATTAGATTAGGAACTTGTAGAGCTTGGGGTGATGACCAGACTTTACCCTGGATTGGATCACTTTGGGAGCATTGATAGTTTACAGGTCCCCATCCCGAGCTTTCCCTGGGATACTAGAAAAGCACAACATTCAATACTTCTACAAAACTAAGAGGACCAGCCACAATTTTCCCTATAGAAGTGTGTAAATTCCTAACATCATATCCAAAGTCAGAGAATAAGCTAGAAGAATGATCAAGAGAAAGAGAAAAAAATCCCACCAGAAAAAGCTTTTATGACAGCAAGGCTCAAGACACAAACCCAAAAGAAGATAACAACTCCAAAACACATATAAGCAAAGCTCAAGGAAAACCCCAAGTGGAACACAAATTCAACCAGATTTCCTGGAAGAAATGATGCAAGAGTTTTTAAAAGAATAAGAAAATATTTTTTATAAGTGAAATGAAAATGCTAGAGGGAAAAAAATGAACATGACTGATGCAGGCCCTAGGCTTCCTGCTGTCAACTCTGCAAGTAAAAGAGATTCTGAAAAACCTGCCCTCCTGCATCATTCCCACAGCTGGAGAAGATGGCCAAGGAGATGCGCTGCCCTTCCAACAAGCTGGCTACTGTCCACATCCTGGGGCAACTCTCAAACCTCCCAGACCACAGGGACCTAACCCAATGGTGGCTGTGCTACAACAAGTTTTCCATCTTATCCAGGAGGTGCTGCTGAGCAAGGGGTTAAATGATGGCCAAGTGGCCGAGATGGTGTAAAGATCTTAAGTCTGTAAAGACCTTGCCGGATGACTCTGTGCCCATGGTCCCCCAGCTGTGTGAGATGCTGGCACAGATTACAGCACACTTCCCTAAGCTTCTGCCCTTGACCTCACTGGACAACTGGTGCGCCTTTTTGCCTAAGAACATCCCACTTTCCCCCCCATCAACGCCCTCTTCCTCCTTGCCACCTCTGTCACATTCATCCTCTTTCAACAAAGACTTAGGTATCATTCTTGGATGTCAAGACGTCTAGTGTGCTGGCACTCAACTTCCCTGAGGTACCAACTTATCCAGGCTTCCTGTGGCTTCCTTACACAGTTGCTGCCCCAAGGTGCAAAGATCCCCACCATCAGGCAGGTGGTCCAGGAGAGTAGCAACGTGCTGCTGCAGGCTGCTGGAGGACATTGGTAATCAGGCCTCCCGTAGACTCTTGCATTCTTTTACTGGTGTCGTCCTCTTTGTCCTCAACAAACATTGCTTTAGCTGCCTGAGTGTGTGGATCAAGGAAGTGATGCAAATGCCAGGTTTCTCTTCACCCCAGCTCAGGGCTGAACTGACAGATGTCTTCAACCAGCAGGTTCTCAGAGAGCAAGTGAATAAGCACTGAGTAAAAGGAGATGGTGAAAGAGTTCACACTGTTCTGCCAGGATCTCCATGGTACTGACCACACTACTGAGGGCCAGCCAAGCAGAATTTCTATAGGATGAATCCCAAATACCACCCCCCACTCAAAAAACAAAACAAAACCTAGAGCTATGGAAGAAAGAATTGGAAAGGGATTTAACAACTTGGCACATGAGGTACAGAACTTTGTCTAAGAAAAAACTCCATTAAAATTAGGAGGAACCAGGGGCAGCTGGGTAGCTCAGTGGATTGAGAACCAGGCCTAGAGACGGGAGGTCCTGGGTTCGAATCCGGCCTCAGACACTTCCCAGCTGTGTGACCCTGGGCAAGTCACTTGACCCCCATTGCCTACCCTTACCACTCTTCCACCTATGAGTCAATGCACAGAAGTTAAGGGTTTAAAATAAAAAAAAAATTAGGAGGAACCAAACAGAAGGCAATGAGGCAATAAAAAATAGTAAAAGAAAGTCAAAAGACTAAAGTAAAAGAGGGGGGAAATATAAAGCAAAAAATGCAATTTAGCATTCACAATAATGAAAGAGTACAGAGCCTAGACTATGAGAGTATAGAAGACAAAGTGTATAAGCTTACAGCCAAGAATAACTTACCCATCAAAATTGAGTATAATTTTAGAGAGGAAAAAGTAGATTTTTAATGAAACAAAAGACTTCAAAGCATTCCTGATGGAAATATCAGAGCTTCATCTGATCATAAAAGTTTTGAGATTCAAACACAGGCATTAAGAAAAAACATGAAAAGGTCAACATGAAAAATCATAAAGTATTAAATTACTAACACTGTAATATGATGAGTTGATACGTGTTTCTTTTCTGAACCCTCCAGGGTTATAGTAGAGTCTAATTAGACAGAAGGTCTGAGAATAGTCCCCTTAAGTCATAATATCTTAAAAGAAGAATGAAAATAAAATGGAAAGAAGGGTAGGGAAAGGAAGAATGGGGGAAAATATCTCACATAGTTGAGGTGTATAGGTAGAAGTTTATATAAGCAATGAGGAAAGGGAGAGTAGCTGATACTTGAATTTCACTCTCATCTGAACTGTCCAAAGGAGGGAAGAATAGACACACACAGAGTTGAGTACAGCATACATTTCCCTAAATAGAGAAATAGGAGGGAAAGGAGAGAAAGGAAAGGGGGAAGCTAGAAGGAGAGCATAATAAGAGAGAGATAAAGATCTAAGCAAAATAAATTCTAAATAAATATGTATTAATATATTCAAAGTTCTTTTAGAAGTGATAAACAATTGGAAAATGAGGGGATGCTTATCAATTGGGAAGTGGATAAAGAAGTTACAAATATAATCAAATACTAGTGTGCAATAAGAAATGATGAAGAGAATGGATTCAAAGAAACCTCTAAAGACTTGTAGGAACTGATGCAGAGTAAAATGAGCAACAGGCAAGAAAGATAGCTAGTAGGATATCATAAGATCAAGTAAAGGATTTTCAGGGATGGAAAAAACATAAACATGTTTAAAAGAAGCAGAAAAGGAACCAGTAGATAGGAAGATATTGGGGGGAAAAAGAGTGGGGAAAACAATGAGGGAAATTTTCTGGAGAAGTTAGGGAGAAATGGGATCAAGGGTTCATATATAGGAACTGGCTTTGGTAAGAAGACAAGTTACCTCCTCACCCAAGACTGGAGTTGAAGTGGAGATAGTGAAGTTAGATGCCCATATGATGTGAGACAAGGAGGAGAACAAAGGGGGGACTCTGGTCAAATGGTCAGTGAAGCATGAAGTGAGCTCCTCAGCTGTGAGTATTGGAGGAAGGGCACTATGAGAAACTTAAGGAGAGATAAGAATATTTGGAATGGGAGGGGGCAGCTGGGTAGCTCAGTGGGTTGAGAGTCAGGCCTAGAGACGGGAGGTCCTAGGTTCAAATCCATCCTCAGACACTTCCCAGCTGTGTGACCCTGGGCAAGTCACTTGACCCCCATTGCCCACCCTTACCACTCTTCCACCTGGGAGCCAATACTCAGAAATTAAGGGTTTAAAAAAAAGAATATTTGGAACATCCAATGTAGAGAGTGGGAATAAATTAAGGAGGAATAGGACATTTGCTTTATAATAGTGAGGGCCCAATTAAGATTAAATAACATGAATTTGCTCTGGAACTGGTTTGTCGTATTGTGCTTTCCTTCAGTTCTGTTTGGAAGCAAAGAACAAGGATGGTGGGAGTGATCCAGGAGTGATGCTTGACAAGACTCGATCCCTGAGAGAAGGAAGGAATGAGGGACTGACTTCCCTTTCTGCTTGTATCCCCAGGTCTTCACACAGCACCTGCACCCAATTATCACTTGAGAAATGCCTTTTCATTCATTCATCAAAAGGAATGTACAGCCTGTGTAATATGGAAGCCATGAATATGCCTTTTATCATCTTTTACCTGGTCCAATTAATCAGCTTTCAAGACACTGGCAAAAGAGCATTTGATAAATCAAGTTGACAGCTGTGAAGGAAAAGAAGGGAGCTACTAGTAGGTGAGGACACCCAACTGAGTGCTTCAGTTGGTGGACATACCCATGGCATAATGAATAAAAGAATGAATCAATTATGAAGTGTTACTAAGTGCCAAGCATTATGCTAAGTACTGGGGATACCAATATAAGCAAATAAAACAGCCCTCAAGAAACTCAAAAATCAGAATTGGAAGGAACAGCATATAGGAGGGTGGTGGCCAAGGAGGAATGTCAAAATGGTAGACTTGATTTGATATTGGAATGCAGGCAATATGGCATGGAGATGTCCAGGAAATCAGCCTGGAGAGTGATATTAAGGGGCTAAGCAGATGGGTGGCTGAAAACCAATTATCTTGAAAATCATGACTGAGAGGATGAAACAGACGGGTTCATGCCCACAGCAGATTCTGGCAGTCACAGTACTGTGCAATCTCAATTCAGAGACTGAAGAGACTTTTTGGCAGTATCTAATCCAACCTCCTCGTGTTACAGATGAAGAAACTAAAGCCCAGAGGTTACGTGATTTTCCCAAGGTCACACAGATAGCAAATAGCTGAGGCTGGATTGTACCCACACCTTCCAAGTCCAAATTCAGTTTTCTCTTCACTACTACTGCACCGGCTTGTTGTAAGGTTCAAACAAGACAACATGGAAAGCACTTTGTAATTCTTAAAGCTCTCTATAAATGCTAGCAATTATTATTATTATTGTTGTTGTGCTGTTCTAAAAGATGGAGGTGGAAAGGAGTCCTACATCTAGTTCTACTGAATTCCCTATACTATAGAGTTATAGTAACATTGAACAGATGTATATAATATGGATCTCTAAAGAGATGATATTCCATGAAAATTACAGAAGCAGCGTAACAAGTCCTCAGTGAATTACAGCTTTCCTGCTGAATGCTAGACTCCTCTTTAACAGCTTAAGTAGACTAAGCCAGCAGGGTAAATAGAATATGGTACCCATGGTAACAAAAAGCACTGCTTTGAACTTGTCAATCCCTAAAAAGGAAATTGCATTTTTTTTCTCCTCTGCTAGCAAACATTTTTGTTTTTACATTTTAATCCTTAGGCTGGGCTTTTTTTACTATTCATGCCTTAAGATGTCCAGTTTTTTTTTAATTACCTTTCCATTAAAATCTAAATGGCCTTTTAAGAGAGGCAACACATTTACCTTCCATCTCCCTCCCCCATCCTTTTTTTTTTTTTAAACTCCTCTCATGTCTGGGAAGACCAAAAGGCTTAGGCAGAATTTCTTTTAACAATTTGATTCTTAGTCCTTTTAAGCTAGTTTCTTCATCTGTAAAAATAAAGATAACAACACCTGCCTCGCAGGGGTTCTTGGAGGTTTAATTAATGTTTGCATAGGGCTCCATATACTAGGAAGGATTATTAATTAATATTGCTAGTTGATGTTGGATAAGGGGGCCTCAGTTTTACCTTAGGCCCTTAACTATTTTATTCAGACTTTATCAGACAGAAATTGTTCTCCTTATCTTTCTGTAATTGCTAAAGAGTGGGCTAGGGCTGAAAAGGTTTATAAAATTGTTTTATGGACAGATGAGTTCATAAAAAGGGACTAAACTGGGACTAATTTTCGCCATTTAGAAAACTGAGGAGGTTTATGTTGGTTCAATTCCTCTCATGTATGTTATCCAGGTTGCACGTGTTCTATAGGAAGCTCTAGAAGAAGAAAGTAGAGGGAAGGGAACGGTAAGACAAAGAACTTCAGCAAACCCACCATTTGGAGTAGGAGAGTTGTTTTCCTTAAAAAGTATTCAAACTATCCTTGAGACTTGTTCGGGTCAGGCAGGGCACCATGATTTGAGTTATTTGCAGTTTCTTTATCACTTAGGTAAGAGCATAAGAGACCTAAGAGCATTAGCACGCCACGGAGGGAAGCTGGGCCCTTCAGACATCGTGGTTGCACCATTCCCAGGAAGCCACCACTCTCTTGCCCAGATGACCAGATAGGTCTCTCTGTGGAGGTGACGGGAGCACCAGGGTCTGCCTGAACTCAGTACAGGATCTTTGTGAAGTGTTCTTTCTCTACAGTAGCTAAGGAAGCCTCCTTTTTAACTGTCAAATGGCCCATCTAATTCCAATTCCCAGCCTAAAGCACTAGACTGGGCTGATTCAGGTCTGCCCCACAACAGGGAGAAAATAAGATAGAAAAGAATCAAGAGCTCTTACCTATAATTAAAGTTTGGACTGTCCTCCATTTCTGAAGCCCTAAAAGGCTATGTACGAAGAGACACAAGACAGATAAACAGAGCAATGAAAGTTAAAGGTTGAAAAGACTCAGTGGTGTAATTCTGTTTCCTGGAAAACTATCTAAATCCTTTCAATCAGAAGAATTGTAAAGCCTTATATAGACCTGGTTTATATAGAATCTAGATCTGTACAACAGAAATAATCACTTTGGTCCCCGAAGACATTTATTTGGCCCTTTTGTAAATACCATTTTCATCTCGTGATCTAAGCCAATTCACTAGCACAATTGTAAAGGGTAAAATTATGGTAGATTATTTTTCATTTTTACACCATAACCAAGTTGTTGGGGGCACAATGATGGCCCTTCGCTTTCCCCTAACATCTTGGACATTTAACTATAAGTATGTGAGATAAGAAGGGGTGCCAACAAAAAGAAGAACTGATGAACCTCTTCTCTCCTTGGCACTCGCATCCCTGCCAGGGGAGTACCCTGGGCCAGATCATGGACTGTCTCTCTATCAAGCAATATATCTTTTGTAAAATTCCCTCACTAGAGGCAGTCCTTTCGTTAAAGCACCGTCTCCAGAAGCCCCCTTTAAAATTCACCTGTGTGACTTGGGGAAAGTAACATGTTCATCTGTCCTCACAAATGAGTTTATTAAGTTAACTACCTGTCATTTAACAACCCAAAAAAAGCAGTTCTCTGAGGAAAAAGGGCGCAGGTTAAGCGAATGTTTGACCAAAGGAGAATGGTGATCATAACAATCGGAAGGAGCGAAGCAGTGGAGAGCCAGGGAAAAGGGAAGAGAGGAAATATGAACAGGGTTCAGTGTTGGGGCATGGGGGGGAGATAAAAATAACTGGCTAAGGTCGGCTCTAACCCCTGTGCCACGGCTTATACTTCCCTGTTCTGGTCCTCTTTGGGCTTTATCTGCTTCCAAATCCAGGAGTGTCTACTTGGGGCTAACGATGGCTCACCATAGAAACACATCAGTAGCCGGATCAAGGAGGAAGAAAAGGGGAAAAAATAGGGCAGTTCCTCATGCTTTGCACTTCCCAGAATTTCTGCACAGGGTGACTGGAGCAGCTTTGCTGGGCTTGGGTCCGTTTGGGGTTTTCCTATGAAGCAAGATCTCCATCTACTGGTGAAAGTTGGTTTTGTTCGTCCCCGTCAAGTTTTCCCCCCACTATTAAACTTGGCAGTTGCACTAAAGCTGCATTAGAAGTAAATTATGTTTTACTCTCCTGTTTGTTCGAAGCTACCTGGCTCATTCATTTAGTCTGGCAATAGCTATTAACACCATTATATTCCCAGAGTAAACGCCAGTGATTATAGCCTTTGTGAATGTTTAAGTTGTGAACGATCCAAGTCTCCTCTGCGGTGTGGATGGATTCGGATGTATCAGTCAGCCTCCATGAAAAGGCCTGCTTTGGCCCTCCATCAGGGGAAGAAATGAAAACTCTGACAAAAAATAGAGACAAGCTCATAACATCCAATTAAAATGAGTCCCGCATCTTCCTCTGTAATTATTCCATCATACGCTAATTGAATTATTTCTGTAATGTTACATTAAAGCATTTTTTTTCTAAACCTAACAGCAGACTATTGTGTTTAGGATACTAGAGACGGTTAAGTAAGTATTCCATTAAATACTGCTGCAGAATATGTTCAGCCAAAAACTCAACCATTATCAAGTAGAGCGTCTCCTCAATTTAAGATCGCAGACTTAGAGCTGGAAGGTACTTCAAAGGTCATCTGGTCCAAATTCTCCATTTGACAGATGAGGAAACTGAGGCCCAGGAAGGTTAAGGGACTTGTCCAATATCTGACAGGTGCTGAGTATCAGAGACAGAATTTGAACTCAGCTCCTTCTAAAGCCAAGGTTCTTTCCAATTTCACAAACCGCATCATCATTCCCTGTAGTTATGAAAATTGGAGACAAAAGTGGTTTTACAATAATATTCATAGATGGCATTTCAGAGAAAGAAAATGGA
Source organism: Gracilinanus agilis (assembly GCF_016433145.1). Lineage (NCBI taxonomy): Eukaryota > Metazoa > Chordata > Mammalia > Didelphimorphia > Didelphidae > Gracilinanus > Gracilinanus agilis. The sequence goes on from NC_058134.1 coordinate 148,832,364, forward strand.
TACCTTTTCAGAGAAACTAACAGCCTTAATTAAGACAAATAGGAGACACAGTGACTCCAGGCCTGGAATCAGGAAAACTCATCTTCCTGAGTTCAAGTCTTGCCTCAGGGTGACCTTGGACAAGTCACTTAGCCCTGTTTGCCTTAGTTTCTTCAACTGTAAAAATGAGCTGAAGGAAATGGCAAACCTCTTCAATATCTTTGCCTAGAAAATCCCTAATGGGATCACAAAGAGTCAGATACAACTGACTCAAATGAACAAGTGGCAGAAGCCTTGGGGACCAAGATATGGGATTCAGCCTGTGAAAGGAAAACACTGCATGAGAGGCTCTGAACATACATGGAGCTGGCCTTATAAGAAATGGGAAATGTATCTATTTAATAGTACTTAAAGAGTTACAGAAATCAGCTATAAAAACCTGAAAATTTTTATTTTCCAGTGATTTATGTGTGAAGAACTAATTAATTTGAAAATAGATTTTTGTGAAACTGAAGTAGTAATCGATATACAATAACTCCTTCAAAAGCAATTTCATGAGGCCAACACTTTTTCTAAACCTGAACCTATTAAAAGCAGAAGTGTGGGGGGAGGAAATGTAAAGATCTGCTTGGGTTGAGTAGACCGGCTGTTTTAAAAAACAGCACATGAAAGTTTCCTTGGAAGTATTCCATGTCTGGAGTGGGCATTGTTTGGTTTCATCGCACTTTTTCAGCAAAAGTACTTTCACAGCAGGCAGAAACAGAATCAATATCTTTAACTCCCAGTAGCTGCTATCATCTGCTGTGTAGTCCCGCTCTCTACAGCAAAGAAAACCAAAAAAAAAAAAAATCACTTTTTCTCAGAGTTGACAATCTCTGTGGGCATCAATTTCCCTCCAAAGCCATGGGAGTTTTGTTGTTGTTGGGTTTTTTTCCCTCCTGGGTTGTTCTTTGTTAGGAAAACTTCCAATCATCGGTTCTCACCATCAAGGTTTTCCCTAGGTAAAACTACAAAGCGGACCAAATTCTTCAGCTCCGTGTCCTTTTCCTCCTTCAATAGCATCTCTTTTACACTCTCTTCCCATCATTCAACATTGCATTTAAGCTTTCTCCACCTCTTTTTCTAGTAAAATTTGCTCTTTTGAAAGAATGAGGCCAATTCATTCTTAGAAACATGTAAATGACCCAAACGTTTTAGTGTATTATTTATCCCAGAATAATTTGCACTTAATGGAGATAAAAACCTTAAGCCTAAGAAATGAAGCTTCAGTCTAAATAGGTCACTATTGTGTCATCTGAACTACAGGTGTTACTTGGAACATATTCTCATTTAGGTTGAATATTGCCACAATCCTATCTGTGGAGGTCCCAGCAGGGATTATGACTAGACCATGGACATTCGATGTTCCTAGAATATATGGTCCGTCATTCACTGAAGGTTCTGCCCCTGGACTGATCTCAGTATGCATCTCAATATCCACTCTCAGCCATACTCCTACATCTGTATTACTTCTCTTTGTAAATTCTCTGATCTGTTCAAAAACTGCTACTAATTGTTGTTGCATTGGGGTTGATAACTCCACTGTCTGACTTCTTAAAACTATGCTCTGTCTCACTATGGCTTTGCTTCTTCCATGTGGCCTCTCTTGTCACCTCTCTCTCGAATTGCCTCCTTTCTGCTACTATTCCAGATAATAATCTTCATGCCCTAACATGTAACACTTTCAGATAACCAATCATTTGAGAGCTGGGGGAAAAAAATCTTTTAATCCATCTTAAAATTATATAGTAGGTATTTCTAAGATCCTGGAGAGATTTTTCTGCATAGAAAGTTCTGATTTATTTAATGAACTAATTCAATTTCCCTAGAATTAAAAACTTTCAGTGTCTAGAACATTCCTTGTCATATATCTAAATGAACCCAGGTTGACAGTTATTCAGTAGGAAAACTATGAATAATCTATATAATCCTTTCAATTGATCAAAAGAGAAAATTCACATACAGATTGTCTGGCACTGTAATGATATAAACAGCTCAGGAAGAAAAACAATAAGCACAGGTAGTTACCCACTTTCAAAAAAAATCAGCAGGCTTTTGGAATGAGAAATAATCACACTGATTTTATAAATTATCCACTAGCCTAAAATGGTTGGCATTTTGTTCTGAGTCCTTAACTCAAAAAAAGGGTTGTTGTTTTTTTTAATTCTCCTTTGTTCTCTACTAACATTGAAAAAAAATTGTCCCATATTCCTAAATATCTAAAAATCTGCCAATATCAATGCATAAACGAATTGTGTCCAACAAAAAGAAGTTATTTCTTATATCTAGAGATAAGATTGTATCTCTGACAGTTTGAACCATGACAATTTTAACAGAAAATTACTTTCTCTCCACATCAAAATACCAATAAGAAAAACAAGAAAATGGAAGGGAACTAATGGCTAAAGACAGATGTTTCCCCTCAGGAAAATAATATTGGGTGAATAAGTCATCACCCCAACATCTTTCTGAACATTTGTCAGTTATTTAGGACAGGAATTCTAGATGTCCTGATTTAGATTTGTTTCTGTCCTTTCCAATAAAGAAAGCACTAAAGATTCTTTTGTAACTCTGGATTCTTGACTTTTATCTGAATCATGCAAACCCTTTAAATTCTGTACTTCACTTGTTCTCCCAACCCCATGAATATTCCAGTATCCAGGAGCTAGGACTACTGGCCAAATTGTTATAATCATAATTGCTTATACATTTCCTAGGCCAAAACTCTCAAACACAAATACCTCATAGGACATTCCTAGAATAATAGGACACAAACTGTGACTTATCTGCCCATTTTTTGGCCCGTAGCTTCACTCTCTTAGTCCCATCATGGGTACATGCTACAGCTGTTGAATATTATTGGTGGGAACCCTCCAACACTTTAGTTTAGGTTGATCTGCATTTGACGTAAAATAAACACAATCATTCCATTCCCCTGCCCCTGTCCTCACCCAGTCTAGACCCTAGGTCTGGTAACTTGCACTCCCCACAAAGAAATGCAGTATAGAAGTTTGTTTTATAGAGTAGAAAGAAAAAAAGTACATAAACAGAAGTTCAAACTAGAGGAAGGGGAGCAGCTGTGAGATACTTCAGACAGGTTATTATCAGTTAATGCACTCTTCTGCCATTCCCCTGAATGCAACAAGCACCCCCTTGATAGTGATGATTTGACCTGACTTCTTGGTTCTACTTATTGAACTCCCATGTTACTGGGCTTCCATTTAGAAATGTTCAGTATCACGCAATCTGGGGAATTACCCATTCCCAATTAGGGGATGCCTCTCCATTATAGTCTGCATTTTTGAGTTGGTACATCTCCCATAGAATCACCTAGGTCTAACTCAAACAATATCTCTCCAAAGAACTGACACCCTCTTGATAAAAGACCCCTTGACCTAAATGGATCTATAGGCATAAGGGAGAACTGTCATATTTTCAAAGAGTATTCGATGATCAGACCTAGACCCCAGAATAGGTTAAGATGGCTCTGCAATTCAGTACCACAAACATTTACTAAAAACTTAATAAGTATAACACTGCTAGGTGAAAACTAAACAGTACCTGCCCTCAAAGAGCTTATATTCTTTTATGGTGAGAGACAAGGAGAAAGGGATAAGAGAACTATAATATGAGAGTCAATAAGTCAGTCAGTCAACAAGCATTTATTAAATGCCTCCTATGTGCTAGGCACTAAGTGCTAGATGCTAAGCATACAAAGAAAAGCAAAATCAAGCCCTATTCTCAAGGAGCTCACATGAAGACAACATGAAAGCAATTATGTACATATATAGGACAAATCTGACACAATCAATAGAGCGAGAGAGGGATAGGTTAGGTATAAGACAGGAAAAGGAGGGGATCAAGTTATGAAGAGATTCGAATACCAAATAATTTTACATTTAATCTCAAAGCTAAACTATATCCAAAAAGCTATTAAGGACATACCCTTTGGCCCAATAATACCCAAAGGTCTATACCCCAAAGAGATTTTCTAAAAGTTGAAAAGATTCTATGTGTGTTTTTGTTGTTGTTAAGTTGTTTTTCAGTTGTGTCAGACTCTTCATACCCCATTTGGGATTTTCTTGGCAGAGATATTGGGGTGGTTTGCCATTCCCTTCTCCAGCTCATTTTATAGATCAGTGATTCCCAAAGTGGGCGCCACCACCCTCTGGTGGGTGCTGCAGCGATCCAGGGAGGCAGTGATGGCCACAGGTACATTTGGAGGCAGTGAATAACTGTAAGGGGGCGGTGATAGTATGTGACGGGGGGGCTCTAAGTAATATTTTTCTGGAAAGGGTCAAAAAAGTTTGGGAACCACTGTTATAGATGAAGAAACTGAGACCTCCATGGTTAAGTCACTTGCCCAAGTTCACACAACTAGGAAGTGTCTGAAGCTGGATTTGAACTCACTAATATGAGTCTTTTTGATTCTAAACCCAGTGCTCTATCCACTAAACCACCTAGCTGTCCATGATCTATGTGCACAGATCTATTTATAGTAGGTTTTTTTGGTGGTCACAAAGAATTAGAAATTGAGGGGATGCCCATGAAGTGAGGAATGGCTTTAAAAAGAATTATATATGAATATGATGGTATAATAGTGTGCTATAAGAAATGAAAAAAAGAAGGATTTCCAAAAAACAGGGAAGACGTAAATATTGATATAAAGTACGAGTAAAACTAGAACAATATGTACAATGACAGTAATTTCATAAAGATACTCAACTTTGAAAGTCTCACTAACTTTGATCAGCCCAAATAACCAAACATAATCCCAAAGGATTCATGATGATAGAGGGTACCCACTTCCAGAGAAAAAGTGGATGGACTTGGAATGTAAACTGAAACATATTTTCTTTTTTTCATCTTTTACTTTTTTCCCCAGATATGGCTAATATAGGGATATATTTTGAATGACCATACATATTTACAAAGGATTTTGCTTTTCTAGTGTTCTCAATTTATGGAAGAGGAAGAAAAATTCAGAACTGAAAATAAAATAGATAGTTTAAAAAATATTAGAGGTGATATGAATTCACTGGAGTTGATTAAATGGGAGTCAGGGTGACATGGTGAGACTTGTGCTTTACAGAGATTAATTTAATGGTTCAATGGAAGATCATCTGAAGTAGGGAGAGAATTGAGGCAATAAAATCAACCAGAAGGCTATTGTAATAGTCCAGACATGAGGTGATAAGGACTTGTACCAGAGTGGCAGCACTATTCAAGTAGAAAAGAGGGTATTATACATGAGAGATATTACAGAAGTCTAATCAACAGGTTTTAGCAAAAAAAAATGGATATGAGGGGTTAGAGAGAGTAAAGAGTCAAGAATGAAAGCTACATTGCAAACCTGAGTAACTGAAAGAATGGTAGTACCCCCAAAGAAACAGGGAAGTTTGGAAGAAGGGGAGAATTTGAAGGGGAAAGTTATTTCAGTTTTAGAGATATTGAGTTTAAGATATGTGAAGAGAGAATTAGACTCTCTTAGTTTATTTTTAATGTATTCAAGTACCCCTACTTAGCACTTAGCTAACTTCACAAGTCACTTGCTAGAGAAAGCGCATACCTCCAAAGGTCATTGCCCCCAACCCAAGCAATGCCAGGCAAATTGGGAAGCTGTGATTGCAAGGAAGTGACATGGATAAAGGAATATAAAAGGCCAAGCCCAAGGATTGATTCATTTCATTCCGTGTTGGTGAGCTGGGCTGAAGGGAGACTCTTGGAGGCAGTCACTTCTTCCTGGACTCGTCCTGGGCTGGAGCATTCTGGGCTGGAGAGGCTTGCTGGGTGAGTGACTAGGACTGAAGGAAGAGGCCTGCATTGGTGGACTTCTGTCTGAAGACTACCACAACTTCCACACTGGAATCAGGACTTAAGGGAGCCCTTGCCAGGTAGTAAGCTGGATTTCTTTGGACAGAAATTATAGGGTATCTAGCTAGGAATACTTTCTACTTCCTTCCTATATTTCTCTCTTTAACTATATCTCTATCAAACTAAATTGTTTTGTGTTTTTTTTAATAATTTTTATTTTTTAGAAAAGTTATCCATGGTTACATGATTCATGTTCTTACTTTCCCCTTCACCTCCGAGCCTCTTCCCCACCCCATAGCCGACGTGCATTTCCACTGGTTTTAACATGTGTCATCAATCAAGACCTATTTCCAAATTGTTGATAGTTGCATTGGTGTGGTCATTTCAAGTCTACATCTCCAATCATGTCCACCTCAACCCATGTGTTCAAGTAGTTGTTTTTCTTCTGTGTTTCCACTCCTGTAGTTCTTCCTCTGAATGTGGGTAGCGTTATTTTCCATAAATCCCTCAGAATTGTCCTGGGTCATTGCATTGCTGCTAGTACAGAAGTCCATTACATTCGATTTTACCACAGTGTATTGGTCTCTGTGTACAATGTTCTTCTGGCTCTGCTCCTTTCACTCTGCATCAGTTCCTGGAGGTCTTTCCAGTTCACATAGAATTCCTCCAGTTTATTATTCCTTTGAGCACAGTAGTATTCCATCACCAGCATATACCACAATTTGTTCAGCCATTCCCCACTGAAGGGCATACCCTTGCTTTCCAGTTTTTTGCCACCACAAAGAGCTCAGCTATAAATATTTTCATACAAGTCTGTTTATCTATGATCTCTTTGGGGTACAAACCCAACAATGGTATGGCTGTATCAAAGGGCAGGCAGTCTTTTAGCGCTCTTTGGGCATAGTTCAAAATTGCCATCCAGAATGGTTGGATCAGTTCACAATTCTACCAGCAGTGCATTAATGTCCCAATTTTGCCACATCCCCTCCAACATTCATTACTCTCCCCTGCTATCATTTTAGCCAATCTGCTAGGTGTGAGGTGATACCTCAGAGTTGTTAAACTAAATTGTTAAGAGTGGCTAACAGACTCATGACTTAATTGTATAAACAGCGACCACAACCTTACTTTATAAACTCTTATATTTAGTTATATATTTAGTATATATATTATTTATAAACTCTTATATTTAGTCAAACCAAATTTTAATTTTTTTACAGATATCTAAAAGACATCCATTTTGTGGGGCAGCTGAAAAAAGTCAGGCCTAGAGACGGGAGGTCCTGGGTTCAAATCCGGCCTCAGACACTTCCCAGCTGTGTGACCCTGGGCAAGTCACTTGACCCCCATTGCCCACCCTTACCACTCTTCCACCAAGAAGCCAATACACAGAAGTTAAGGGTTTTTAAAAAAAAGACATCCATTTTGAGATGTCCAATAGGTAATTGGAGATGTAAGCCTAGAAGTCAGGAGAAAGGTTAGGGCTGGACATATGGACTAAGAATTATCTGCTCAGAGATAATGATTGAATGCAAGCTAATGAGATGACCAAAGGAAGAAGTATGGAGGAAAAAAGAAAAGAGTCCAAGATAGAACCCTAGAAGACAATGGCAGTTAGTGGCCATGACCTAGATCAAGATCCAACAAAAGAGGCTCAGAAGATGAGATCAGAACAGGTAGGAGAACCAGAAAAGCAAATTGTATACATGTAATACAAATCAGCCTAGAAGAAAGTAATTTGGGGACAGAGAGAGCCTGAATAAATTTGATTGGAACATAAAGAATGGGAATGTGAAGTAAGATTGGGAAGGAAGGTTGTGGGTCAGATTAGAGGACAATAAAAACTAGGTTGAAGAGTTTGCATGTTATCTTAGACTCTGGAGGCACTGACAATTTTGGAGCAAAGGAATAATATAGTCAGGCATGTGCCAAAAAATTATTTTAGCTACTAAATAGAGGATAGCTCTGAGAGGAGACAGATTAGAAGCAGGGAAACCAATTAAAAGGTCATTATAGGAGTGTAGGTTAAAGTTGCTGAGGATGACAGGGTGGTAGTGTATGTTTTGGAGTTATGATGGAAAGATCTGGTACCTGATTGGATCTGGGCTGAGGCTAAGAGAGAAGAAAGAGAGAAGTACTATCTGAATATATGAACCTGAATGAAAGATGGTGGTGGTATTCAGAATAATTCTTTGCTTGGATGAAGTTTCACTAGAGTAGTGTCATGGAAACCTAGAGGGAGAAGGGTATTAAGAAGAGAAGACTAAGTATTTTCTGCAGAGAAGTCAAGAAGATTAAGAACTGGAGATTATGGGGGCAGCTGGGTAGCTCAGTGGATTGAGAGCCAGGCCTAGAGACAGGAGGTCCTAGGTTCAAATCTGATCTCATACACCTCCCAGCTGTATGACCCTGGGCAAGTCACTTGACCCTCATTGCCTAACCTTACCACTCTTCTGCCTTGGAACCAATACACAGTATTGACTCCAAGAAGGAAGATAAGGGTTTTTAAAAAAAAATTTTTTAATTAAAAAATAAATTTAAAAAAAGAACTGGAGATTATATTTGACATTTGGCATTGGTAACTTGGTAGGGCAATTTCAAAGGGAAGAAAATCAGTATTTAAATAGCACCTATTGTATGCCAGGCACTGTGCTTTGAAAAGTTTATCTCATTTGATCTTCACAATAACCCTGTGATGGGGCAGCTGGGTAGCTCAGTGGATTGAGAGCTAAGCCTAGAGACGGGAGGTCCTAGGTTCAAATCCGGCCTCAGCCACTTCCCAGCTGTGTGACCCTGGGCAAGTCACTTGACCCCCATTGTCCACCCTTACCACTCTTCCACCAAGGAACCAATACACAGAAGTTAAGGGTTAAAAAAAATAAAAATAAACAATAACCCTGTGGTATATATAGCTGTTGTTATTATCCTCATTTTGTTGGGATATTGTTATTTATCCCCAACAATAAGTGCTATTATTATCTCCATTTACAGCTAAGGAAACAGAGACAAACAGAGGTTAAGTAAATTTCGGGTATTAAGTAGCTGAGACTGCATTTGAAGTCAAGGTTTCCTGACCCCAGGTCTTCAATTCATGTGACCAATAAATTACTTTTAAGTTTCAATTAAATGACAAGGCCAAAAACTAGATTGGGAAATGTTTAGAAGAGAATGAGAGAAAAATACTTCAAGCAGCCAGAAAGAAGTTCAAATAACCAAAGTTCAAGGAACCACAATCAAGATCATATAGGGCTTCTACTATAAATAGACGAAATCTTGGAATGCAACATTCCAAAAAGCTAAGGTTACTGTAAAGATTCATTTTCCATACAAAACTGAGTATTGTCCTACCAAGAGAAAATGACTTTAATAGATTAGAGAACTGTCAAGCTTTTCTTATGAAAAGACCCCAGTGGAGGAGAAATTCTGAAATGCAAACACAAGTCAAGAGAAAATTAGAAAAGTGATTCATTTGAGTCATCGGAAGCAATGTTATCATGAAATAATTCTTAACACTCCAATATGAGAATAAGAAACAAATGTCATTCCAGTACTTTAATGTCCTTTAAGAATATTGGGGGAAGTAATTTTTTGAAGATGACCTGGAAAGGGAGGGAGGTTTAGTTCTGTTCCAAGAGTTTAAGTGGGGAAAAAAAAAGGTAAAAGGAAAACCCTAGTATAGGAAGAAGAAAGAAGGGACAGGATTTGCTGTTTCTCATAATTGAGTTTTGTAAGAAGAGTATACGAAGATGAAGAAAGAAAAGAATGAGAAGATCAGGCATCAGATGAATCTCATCTTTATCTGAACTGAGCGAAGGAGGGTTGAACACATACAAATAATTTGGCATAGAAATATATCAAATTGAATAGGGTAGCAAAAGGAGATGGGAAAGGAGAGAGAGTTGGCTATATTAAGAGAAAAGATGATACTGGAAGAGAAGAGTTAAAAGAAAAATGATTTCCTGATCCTAAATGGAAGATTAAAGGCGAAGTGCCCATTAATTAGGGGATAGATGAACAAATTATAATATATAGATGTAATGCAATATTACTATACCATAAAATATGATGAAAGAGTTGATTTCAGAGAATCCCGTAAAATATGAATTGATGCAGAGTTAAATGGCTAGATCTAAAAACAATTTATATGATAACAAAAGAAAAATATCTGAAAGACTTAAGCACTCACTTCAAAGCAATGGACAACCATATTTCCAAAAGACCTATAATAAAACGTTATTCTCACCTGCCAGAAATGACCAAATCAAGATGGAGAAAGAAACTTATGATTTTGGGCATGGCCACTGTATGGATCTGATTTGCTGTGCTATCCTAATATGTTATAAGCATTTTTTCTTTGCCCTTAATGGGAGTAACGAGGGATCAGAAGAGAGAAGGTTAGTAATAGTGATGCCATAAAAAGAAGACTATTAAAACATTTTTATAATGCACAGAAGAGGACAGAAGGAATGAGATATAAGCAGGAAAGTTTTTAAAGTGTGTGCAATTGATTGTATTTTTTAAAGCAAACTATGAAATGGAGTAGTTTTACATATAATCCCTTTTTTTTTTAGATGTGCTGTATTTGTGGAAATGCTCACTGTTTTGGTATTTAATTCATAATAAAAATCAAATTTAAAGAGACTACAGTAGCATGATAACTTTCTTTAATTTTTTATTTTTCCTTTACATCTCGGATGAGTGTTTGCCAGTGTCTATAATACCATCGAGTCCTACGCTCTTTTAATGTGGAATACTCACAATAGGAAATATTGGTCATGCCTATTGTCAATGTTTTAAGCAAAGCAGCTTTAGAGAATAAGAGGCTGTCAAATTCCATGTCTGACTTAATTGGAGGATGGAAAAAGAGAGTACTTCCCATTATAAGCAAGATTGTAGAAAACAACTCTGCTGCAATAAAGGTAGTAAAAACAGCCTGGAAGACAAGAGCCTTGATGGCCTGCATTTGTCATCTCCCTAGAAAACAAATTTGTCCAAGAGGAAACTGGAGATTCTATATATTGTGGTCTATAAAATGCTGGATTTGCCATCTGGAAGACCTCAGTTCAAATCTCTCTTCTGATACTTACTTAGCTGTGTAACTATGGATTTATAATTTAACTTTTCTGAGTTTCTGATTCCTAATCTACAAAATGGAGATCTCCCAGGATTCTTACGAGACTCATCAGAGAAGGTACGCACAGCAGTTTGGTGAATCCTGAAACACTATATAAATATAAACTTTTGTAATTACTATGAAGAAACTGAAGCATAAGAAGTGTCACATTACAACTGCAGGAAGTCTGATTGGCAACACTTGGACTCTGATGTAACTGTGTAGGGAGCAACAAAGATAGAAAGATACTGTGTATGTAGGACAATAGCTGGGTCAGTGAGCCAGGAAGTATGGGGTTTAGTTCTAGATGTTATTTGACTCTCTGTGTAGCTTTGAATAAGTCCTTTAATCTGCCCTTCCTCTATAAAATTAAAGTGTTGGACTCTGTGATTCTAAGGGCCCACCCAGCTCCTTATCAATGATGCTATGATTGAGGGACATTTTCTGGGTTCTGTTTAAAAACAGACCTTCTTCTGAGCTGGTGAGCTTGTCTATGGCAGTATTTATTCTAAAAAAAGAAAAAGAAAGAAAAAGAAACAGTCTAAGCATGCTACTGAAATGGAATATTTAAATGATGGGGTGAAAGAATATAATGGAACCATGACAGTTCCTGCATTATCAGTTGATATGTGTCTCCATTCCGGTTAATCCATTTGGGTTAAGTGGCATAACTCTTCTGAATTCCCTTCAGTGAGATTTGGAGGTGCCAGGTGTTAATGTGCTTAGGAGAATGAGGTAGAGGCTCAGAATGAGCACACTGTTGAAAAACAGACAAAGCTTTCTCCAAAAGTTCTTTTCACAGATTCAAGCTTTACAGAAATACAAAATCCTTACCATATGGGGAATTGTACTACAAAAAAGACACTAAATACTCATGCAGGGACTCTCCTCTGATAACTTCCCTACAAGGTTAATGATGAGAGAATGACTATCTTCTCAGGAAAGCTGGCTATCACTTTGCCTCCATTCCAGAGGCTCACCCAGTTCTTATTCTCACTCTGGTCAATTCCAGTTGCCTAAAGATTCCAAATTCATTAAGTCTATTTGCTTATCCTTAAATATCCTTAAATGTGATGCTGCCACCACACATGGTCTTAAAGGTGTTAGCAGTTGAAAAGGGCTGAATCAACCAACTACTCCCAGCTTTTGCCAAAACTGTTGGCTGTGATGCTGACCCCTTCTCTAATTACAGTGTGTTAACACTACAGCCTTAAGACTCCTTCTCTCTGCCTTAGGAAAGCAAAGACACCTGGCTGGGGATTTGTGGGTCTTATTTGTTCTATATATATTGGGAACAAGCCAGGGGTACGACCCAGCTTTTTCTGTCCTAACAGGAAATCAGCCTAGGATGAGATCTGGCCTCAGGCTATGCTTACTTCCCCTCCCAGCTCTGCTCTTGATTTTCTTTCCCATCTTCATTCTCTACTTCACTTCCAGCCCACTCCCATCTGTTTCCAGTTTTTCAGCTCCCTTTTGTATGTTGTCTTCTCCATTAAAATGTAAGTTCTTTTAGGGCAGGGACTTAAAAAAAAAAAAAAAAGCACCTTTGCTAGTAGGATTATTTTGAGACTCCTTTCTCCTTAAAGGAGAAAACAAGGAAGTAATCATTATATCTAGTCAGATTGTGTTTTAAGATGTGGCCTTTTTCTCCAAAGTTTCTTTATTTTGGAATGTTATTTTTAGTTACTTAAAATGCTGGAAAGAATTTCCTTTTTGTAAAATTACAACAGTATTATATTGCATCATTATAGTATAAGACAGGTCTCTGGTATAGTGGAATGAGTCCAGCTTAGAGTCAGAGGGCCTTCCAATCTTACCTCTGATGTTTTCTACCTGGGTAGCACTGAGCAAGTCACTTAGTCTCTCTAGGCCTCGTTTTATTCAACTGTGAAATGAGAGGATTACATTAGAATGCTCTCTGATGTCTTTCAACTTTGCCTCTATGATACTATGATTGAAGCAATTGGAAATCAAGACTTTGACCAATATGTTGATAGATCTGTGGTCTTACTCTCTCTAATGAAACTGTTGGAATGAAGAAAGTCAAATATTGAAGTGGCTTTTTCAAAACTCTTCAGCCTCTCTCTTTTTTTTTTCATATTCCATCCTCACAGTCAGAATCACTGCAATGAGGCTGAAGTTTATAACTAGACCCCCAGCTTAGTCTTTCATGTTTGTATTCTGAGATGTTTGTGAAAGTAAGATAGAGAGAAGAATCACAGAACATAACTGAAAGCTCTGAAGCATTCCCATTAACCAACAAATCCACACTTCTACCCAGAGTGGAGAACTTGAGTAAATGGAGATAGATAGATGGAGAGAGAGAGAGAGAGAGAGAGAGAGAGAGAGAGAGAGAGAGAGAGAGAGAGAGAGAGAGAGAAACTTTGATTAAGTACCTACGGTGTCCAAGCACTGTCCTAAGCATTAGTTGTAAGGAATCATCTGACTCTCAAAGAAACACACAAAATTCTCCTCCTATGTATTATTTCCTTTCAAATGTTGATGAGAGCTGAGATCTCTAATCTGTTTGTTGAGGAATCCTATCTATTACTCTAACACTTCATATTTGTAGAGTTCTTTATTAGTATACAAAGTGCTTTCTTTGCAAAATAACCCCATGAGGCAAACAGAAAGAAATATAATTATCCCTGACTTTCATTTACTCAAACTGAAGCTTTAAAAGGTTAAATGACTCTCCCAAGATCACATAACAAGTATATGATACAGTCACAGCTCAAACATAGACCTTCAGATCCTAAATTCAGTATTGTCTTTACTATGTTATGCTAACTATCCATATTGCTTAAATATTAATACAGATAATTAGAGGCTGAGCAGTAGCTAATACATTTTCATCATATATCTAAATTTTAATGTTAGTTTAAAGTTAAAATATTTCCTAAAATAACTATTCAGAATATATTATGGTAAAACTCATATAAAACGTAATAGTTATAGAATTCTTTTAAATAATTACCCGTGTATAAATATATTTAATTGTAAATAAGTAGAAATTACAGAATATCAGTAGAGTATTTTATTTTAATGGCTTTATTTAATACAAGCAATGATTCATGAAGAGGTTCCTTGAGTATGTTAAAGTGATTGCTATTAACGTGTGGAGATAAACTGAAAATTATAAAGAATTAAATGGCAAAATCAAGTAGTCAAAAGTGTTTGCAATATGAATTCAAACTAACAATTTTATTCAGTGAAAACGATGAATTGAACAGCAGTTGAGAGTCTCCCTGGTCATTGACAGCTCACTTAGGAATCATGTATGTCTTTCCCTTTTTTTACAACCCATTTTAATGTTTTTGTTAGCACTTCTCCCTCCCTTCTTATTCAACCTTTCTCTTCTATCTACTGAATGGATGACAGCAAAGAATATGAATCGTTTGTTTAAGGATAGTTTCTGAGGGTTTGAAAGAACCTTGGCTCACTTAATTCCTGTTCAAGTACAAGTTATCCATCTTATGAGCCTGAAAGAACATAAATATAAAGATGAAAGGAACACAGAGACCACGTAGCCCAACCCTCTCATTTTACAGATGAGGAAACTAGAGCCCAGGGAGGTTAAAACTTTGCTTAAGGTCACATAGATAATAAGCATCAGAGAAATTTAAATCCAAGTCCTCTGACTCCAAAGCCAGAGCTCTCCCTAAATCAGGAATTCATAATCTCTTTTTGTGTCATAAATTCCTTTGACAATTTGATAAAGCCTAGAGATCCCATCTCAGAATAATGATTTTAAATGCAGAAATTAAAATACATAGAATTATAAGGTAAATCAATTACATTAAAATATTATTTCCAAAATATTTTTTAAAACAAGTTCATAGAACCTAAGTTAAGAATAACTTTTGTTATTGCTGTTGTTATTCAGTCATATCCAACTCTTAGTGAACCTGTTTGGGGTTTTCTTAGCAAAGGTACTAGAGTGGTTTACCATTTCCTTCACCAGCTCACTATACAGATGAGGAAATTGAGACAAATAAGGTTAAATAATTTGCCCAAGATTACACAGGTACTAATTGTCTGAGGACAGATTTGAACTTAGGTCTTCCAGCATCCAGGCCCAGTATTCTATCCACTGTGCTTCCTACCTAACACCCAAGAACTCCTGTCCAATATGAATATTATCTTTTCCTCTTTAGAATGCCCCAAAATAATTTGTACTACTATCTATTATTGTATTCTAACTTTTATAGTTATTTATGCAGATGGATACCAAAGGCAATGGCCAATTAGAATGTAAACTCACCTGTAAAATCTCATGAAGAAGAATGTGATGATCAATTATGAGCAGCATTATCTTATAAAGCAGAAAGAAAGAGTGGAAGGTAAGACCAGTTTAATGAAATCTTGGCAAGATATCCAGCTAAGCCAATTCATCTCAAGAGCATTTCAGGATGAAAAAATAAAGATTACAAACAGAAAAAAAAATGAGAATGATGTGCAAAAACCAAAAATCAACACTTTTTCATTAAAGATAATGAGCCATGATATTTGTGTTCTAAAATCAGTCTCTGAAGTGATTATAGAAGAGGTAGAAAATTCTCTAAAAAGAATAAAGTCAGGAAAAGCATTCAGATTGGTTCAAGTATATATAAGAAAGATAACTGCTGGGGCCAATACAATTGTAAGGACATTGAGGAACTAATATCCAAGATGACAAAGGAATGAGAAAATATCTTGAACATTATGAATACCAAAAGGTAAAAAATGTTACTGAGAAAGCATCAATATAACTGATCTATATTCCTACTCTACCATCTAAATAAAATCATTATGAGAATCAGATGTCCAAAAATAGTGGTCACCTTCAAAAAGGGTATTTATACAGGAAATATTCAATTTTCCAAGCCATATTTAGCAATGGACCACATTTTAACCATCTCACAATTGACTAAAAGATGACAAGAATATAAGATCCCGTTTAGCTTATTACTTGATGTTTATAATGTTTATATAAAAAGCATTTAACTCAATAGAACAACAACCAAAAAAAATACCTTAAGACTTTTTTATACTTTTAAACTCTCAACTATATTTTAAGGCTATTCAGCAGTCCTTGAAAGATGTAGCAGAAATAGCCTTTTTCAAGACTACCATGATAATAAAGGCTAGCTATAAAACATATGTTTGCCAAAAGCATTCTCCACTATGATTGAGGAGACCCAGCCCAAATTCCAAGGGAAGCAAAAATTCTCCAGGAATGATAAGATCTTCCAGATCAGTGGTTCCCAAACTTTTTTGGCCTGCTGCCCCATTTCCAGAAAAAAATATTACTTAGCCCCCTGGAAATGAATTTTTTTTAATTTTAATAGCAATTAATAGGAAAGATAAATGCACCTGTGGATATCACCCCCCCCCATCGCTACAGCACCCACGGGGGGGGGGGCGGGGGGGGTGCCCACTTTGGGAATCACTGCTCCAGATGATGTGTTAATTACATCAAGCCTGAAAACACTGTAGAGCCTCCTGTAAGAAAACTCTAATCACTCAAAGGACTGTGGCCTTATCTATCTGGAAAAGAGGACTGGGTGAATAATATGCATATATGTATGAAGCAGTGATCTAGAGCCAGAGTTAAGTTAAGAAAGCAGTGAGCAGGCTGGATTGTTGGAAAACTGCCAAGTGCCTTAAATGACCCAAGGTTTCCCACAACACAAAAAGTCCATCCTTTCAACACAAATTTGATCAACGTTACTGTTTGGTGGCAAGACTTGGAACACCACCATCTCCAAAGTGCTACAGATGAACATCACACAGAGCATGGTGAGGATGAATAGGAGTAAAGGAGTAAAAAAAAGTTCCATCAAGGAATTGTATGACAAGAAGAAACAGGCTAATCATATGATGCCAAAGAAAGCAAAGCTATCAGCTTCTAGGAATACATAAAAGGAGCCACACAGGATGGACAGGCAGAGGTGGGTTACAATCCATGTCCTTGGAGGAAACTCAATGAGATGATGGATCAATTTAAACATCTGAGTTTGTGTATGCTATCTCTGCTCTTTTATTATAAACCTCCTGAGATCAAAATCATGGCATTTAATTTTGTGGCTTCCTCTGTGGCTAGCACAAAATCTTACAAAGAGAATAAATGGAGCTAATCCAATCTCTTCCTTTCAAGAAAAGGAAATGCAAACCAGAAAAAGGCTGGTAATTCCCTAAACACCTTTGTTTGCAGAATGTTTCTGCTACCCTATGATTTTTTTAAACTTATGTGACATAAGTTTATATGTGACAAGTGTATAATGAATTCTTTCTCATGTGATAATAGGAGACAAGAAAAGTATTACAGAGCAGGATACTAGTGCAGAACAGACTGAACACAGTTTGACTCCCCCTGCCCTAGGTGAACTAACCTGAATCCTAAGTAAAGGACTTTCCTTAGGATGAGAAACATTTAAGGATGGCCCTAGCTACTTATCTTGGGATTCTTTGGCAGCAGTTCCTTGTAGAAAGCTTTCATCAGGTCATTACCCAAAACATTCTGAAGGGAAGTTCTTCTGCTTAGTAAATTGTTTACCAGAGGTGTTTATTGCACTAGATAAGGACAAACACTACCCCCTCCACACAATTATCTTTGTGTTGACCTTGGAAAAATAACTTCATGATTCTAGAAAAATAATCAAGAGGAAGAACACACTTCAATTGCTAGGATATCCCAACAGAGGTCCTGGACTTCTAGTCATTCAAGAATATTAGACCTTGGGTAGCAATACAAGGAGTAGGAGCATCTAGGTGTGTCTCACTGAGCCATAAGATACAGCCTGATACCTATGAAAGAAGGGCAAGGAAGTTCATTACTGATCCCTGGCATCCTCTCACTATGATATAAAAACTAGAAAGATAAATAGTACAACACCCAGGGGAAATGGTAGCAGAGAGAATCAGATGGATTTGATAGACTAGAAAAACACACTCATGCTATGGTATCAAGCATTTTAAATATGGCACCAGACTTGGAGTCAAGAGACCTGGGTTCAAGTACATACTGCCACATGTACTTAACTTGCTATTGGTGACCACAGACAAGTCACTTAACTCCTCTGGGCCTCAGTTCCCTCATCTGTAAATGAGAGGATGGACTCTACCTTAAGAGCCTCTAAGCCCTAAATATATGATCCCATGATCTCTATTTTTAAAAAATGATCAATTAAATTAAATTTTGCTCAAGATCAAAACTCCCTTCTACAATAAAGATTTTTCTGAGAGTCATGTATAGAACTCAAATAGCAAAAATATAAAGAAAATAATATTTTCATTTTATCTAATCATAATAATAATGGCTAGCATTTAAATAGCACCACATTTAACACCTTACGGTCTGTCTGGACCTCCAGAGCACTGTCCCTCGTCACTAAGCCCCGAATCTTCAATACCAACGTAAAGGCCGTCCTCCTATATGGATCAGAAAGCTGGAGAGTGACGAGCGCTAACACCAACAAACTCCAGGTCTTTGTTAACAGATGTCTACGCCACATCTTGAACATCAGATGGCCTGAAAAGATCTCCAATGCTAGTCTCTGGGAAAGAACAATCCAGCATCCCATTAGTCAGGACATAAAGAAACGTAAGTGGAGATGGATAGGACATACGCTACGAAAACCGGAAGACAACGTAGCCAGACAAGCATTGAGCTGGAACCCTTCAGGGAGGAGGAAAGTCGGAAGACCAAAACAGACCTGGCGAAGATCTGCCGAAAATGAAACAAAAACAGTCGGAATGACATGGGCCCAGCTTGGGGAAGTTGCCCAGAACAGAGTCCGCTGGCGTGAGATGGTTGTGGCCCTATGCTCCTAAGGAGTCAACA